>NC_137460.1:21078534-21586923 GCF_964235325.1 Thermobia domestica | reverse complement strand
GTATCTCATGTAAAATGACATTGTCTAGGGCGCTCTTGTTCCACATTTCGATTATCTTTTATCTATTTAAAGATATCACATAATTACTGTAAAATCAACGGTATTTTAATTTCGCCGGGAGGAGGCATCTTAAGCTCCAATGTGTTACGAAAGAAAGTGAAAATTTATTTTCATACCACTGTTTATTATTTAAAAATCTCACATTAGTTTACAATGCTATAATTGAATATTCTTCCACCAATATCATATGCACTGCTTTTCATTTTAAATCGTAGTACATCTAACTAGCATAGGCTGCTATAAATCCAACGATGTGATTTGTATTTTAGTTAAATTTGTACTTCTTCTTAGCGCTACCAGTAAGTGTGCACATTCCATGGTACAGAAGGTCCTGTCAAGTACCAAGAAACTACATACAGTGTGTTCCCAAAACACTCTTTAACTTGAAGATTCTATAAAATCAGAACCTTGGAATATGTTGAAATATAAGGTGTCGGGTGTATATACATTGATTGAAAACATTTGTTTCTTGTTCATTTGCAGAATCCTTGTACTACTAGAGGGCAGCGCAAATTTAATGTGGACCCACCTACAAACAAGTTAAGTTTTCAAGGGGTACAACAATTTTGTTGAGGAGGGATGCGTCTGTAACCAGAGAACGGGACATTCTGGACGACCAACTCAAATCAAGTTGTTGATCGAGTCAAACCAAATGACATGTTTCTCAAGTGGTCCCCGCGATCATCGGACATTACTGTTTGTAACTTTCCTTTGAGGTTCTGAAATAAAATGAAATGAAATATTTCACTTTTACGTCTAACGGTTATGCCGGCTAGGCTAAAGGAGACGGTGATGATGAGAAATAAATGAAATGGTGGACTGAAGAAAGTGGGAGGAAACAGAATCATCCCGAGAAAACCCACGCACACGGTGTATGTCCACCACAAAGTTCACTTGGCGCGAGCTGGGATCGAACCAGGGGCACCACACACCAGAGGTCACCGCTCTACCACTAAGCCACCGCGGCCCCTTCTTTCAAGGACTGGGTGTATATGCACCACTACCTCAAACGACGTCTGATCTGCAAGAACGCATCACTAAATTTCTCAATCCGATTACGCTTCGGAGAGTGGACAAACTCAATCATTGCACTGGTGTTTGCCGGGTATACGTGGTGATGCACATCGAGTACCTTTAACGAATGGTATCATATGTAACTTGACAAATCGATGAAATTGTATCCGTTAAAAGTAAAAGAATGTTCCAATAAATTTTGATTTTATAGTCACTTCAAATCAAGGAATGTTTCTGTGGACCCACTGTACTTTCAGTAATTGAAAAAGAGAAAGTACAGCAAAACAAAAACATTTTTATGCAAGCATGCAAATATTATTGTTATTAACGATTTAAATAACTGCTTGCAATATCATACTAATTTTGTATTAGATACAATACTTTATAAAATATAAAAATCTCTGAAAGGGAAGATGATAAACAGCAAAACTCGGTTTATTCCTGAATCACTTTATATGATAGAAACAACTATTATTGTAACCATATACACTTTAAATATATATATATATACAGTAGACTCCCGAGTATCCGACCTACGTACTATCCGGTCTAGTTTTCTTTTGTCGTAATTAAATGAGGAAGGCAAGGTGTTGCATTGGCAACATTACCAAGGCATTGGAAGTGGGCGACTGTTACGATCCCCCTACGTGTCATGTGCAAAATACAAGTTGTGACAGGAAAAGAGCAGCGTTTTGCAGCTCCTTGTTCAATCGTCAGTGTGTAGCGGACCTCAATACAGTACGCTTGCAGCTGTTTCTGATTATAACTGTACAGTACGTACAGTATTGTATTCGTAAATGGTTCTGAGGTATGCTTAATGTATTTTTTAAGTGTACTACAGTGAAGATTTGAAAATGGGCGATAAACGAAAAAAACTTGTAGTGACTATGGAGGAGAAATTACGCAAAGATATGAGTTCACAGAACTCCGTCCTATCCGACTATTTTGTTTTCCGGCCTGCGCTTCTGCCACATTAAGCCGAATACTCGTGAATCTACTGTATATATTCAATTTTTAAAGATACTGTAAAAATGTCTACATTAAAAACCTTATTAAAATATGTTGTATTTCACACCTACAAAAAGCAAATCAATATATATATATATATATATATATATTTTAAGGTACTCATCATTATTAAATAGTGTATCATCACAGCTTAATATGACAAAATTTCGTATCTTTCTCGCTCACTTGTGCGTTCTCTTGGAGTTTAAGGTTTTCCGTTTCTTTTCACTTTCCTATTTACCACTTCTTTCATCATCATTTAGTTCCATTTATTATCCGCCTCTTTTAGTCCACAGAGCACAACTATAATACGTTAAACTAAGGGTTTAATTTAATTACTTCATGATTTAATAGAATGCATATTCAATAGTACCTAAAGCTGACAAAAAAAAAAAAAAAAAAAAAAAAAAGTAAATTCCATTATGAACTTTTCAGCGAAAATTATTGCTTTCTTTACTGCAGGTCATTCAGAAATTACGTCACTAAAATAGCCACGAATACGTCCCTATTGGTTATCGTTTGCTGCAAAAATAACGTATACAGTTCCAAAGCAATGTCGGAAATTCCTCGTGTAAATTTGCCGACACCTCATATTTATTTATTTATTTTTTTATTCACAGAGTTTCATACAACAGTAAGCCAATTGACTCTAACTGAAGAACATAACAATACCAAACAAAAAATAAAATAAAATAAAAATATAAAAATTAAATAACATAAAATAAAAAATAAATAAAATAAAATAAAAACTACAAAAACAAAAGGTTCACTTCTAAATTTACAATATTCTCTTTAGCTGAGTTCTAAAGTTTTGTTCAGAAGTAAAAATATTACATCCTGTTAGCAATGTATTCCAATCACTCGCTAGTCTATAAAGCTACGAGCGATTTACAATTGATAATCTAGGTGTTTCGTAAGCTAGCAAATTAAGAAAGCGAGTTCGCCGGGAAGGAACTCGAAGGTTAATCTGTGATAGTAAAAATTCAGAATTAATTTTACCATTGATAATCCTATTTAGGTCTGCGGCTCGGTGTCATTTATCTGGGGTACATAAGTTCATTAAAGACATTATTTCTTGTCTTAAGTGGTCACGTAACTCGGGAATTCTAAATCTAACTATGGCTATGAAGAAGTTAAAGACCGCTCAATGCGTGATACGTTAGTAGATACTGCCATATTCTATTCAGATGAACAATATTCAATGTTTGGGAAAATAAAAGCCTTAAAAAAAACATTGTAAGGGCAGAGAGACTTGGTATTTCAGGAAATCGATAAAGTAGACCGAGTAATTTCATAGCTCTGGATGAGATCGAAGAGATGTGATCCGTAAAGAAGAGTTTTTCATCAACAAGTAAAACGTCAAATCAACGTGTCATTAATTGTTTTGCTAGCTCTACAGAACAGGAAAAGTCACACGAGGAATTTTTGACAGAAACATTGCATCTAGAAGCGTATGCGTTTATATATATATAGTAAAACGATAACCACCAGGGACGTAGTAATTTTAGCGACTAAAAATTTCGATCTATGGTAAAGAAGGAATAACTCTTTACTGAAGCATTTACAGTGAAATTTATCTTTCTATAGTGCCTCCTAGTAAGTCGGTTCCATTTTGTGTTAATTTCTTAACATTTTATGCACACGAAAACCTTGTAAAGGTTATTTATTTATTTACAGTTTCCAGATACAGCAAAATTATTTTACACTGGATACATGAACAATGATTGTATTCAGGGTTTGTAAGACTCAACTGAATGAAATTCGGCCAAGATAGGTAAAATAACGTTATTCTTTTTTCACAGTGGATGTGTGCTACGGAATTCTTGAAGTGAAGTGCGACCATCATCTCGATCGATACATCAACACTTAACATAGGTCAAGATCACACGGTGTGTTACTAATGACGAATAATTAGTGTTAATATACGAATATATTTATTTCTTTTCTTGAATCAGCTTATGCATATCAACAGTATCATCCAACCATTCATTTGGAAGGAATTGAGGAAAAGCCTGAAAACGTTACGTTTGGGACAGCCGGCACCTCCTGATCTCTAAGCGCAAACGCTCACCGTTGACTAACGCCAGCTTGGTTAGGAACTTGGACTGACCCAACCTTGTTAGAATTCTCAGTTCTTTCGTTCTTTGTGGTTCTCTATGGTAGCACGGCAAATCCGTTGTAAATTTCTCATCTATGGTAACCATAAATGACTTAATACGTTAAATCTCACCTTCATTTGCTCTCTTCATTTTCGCATCATCTTGATTTGTTTTCTCATCTCCTTCGTCTTCACTTGACTCTAAAGAATCACCTAAGTCATCACTACTTGTTCCTTCTTTTTCTTCTTTTCGATAATCTCCATCATCATCATCATCGTCGTCGTCGTCTTCTTGTTCTTCATCAGATTCCTTCTCGGATTTATCTGCTTCGTCATCTGGTACTTCTACAGGCTCCAATTTGTCTTCAACTTGCTTATCAACATAGAACTTAAATACCTGTAAGAAAGATTATATTATTAGTACTAGTTCTTCCATCGAAGCCTTCGGCCCACTGTAACACTATAGGCTAAAATAAAATCGTAATTAATTAAAAGATTTAATTGTTTACATTTAATTATTATTTATTTATTTATTTTTTTATTTAGTTAGCTCAACAACCGTCCCGAACTCCGTACCATATTTATGTAATTATTCAAGAACTTTATCATATAGCCAAGTGAAAGCGCAGATTTACGATAAAGCTTCATTTTGTTTTAAATCATGCTTTTTTTTTTTTTTTTTTTTTCGTGCTTGGTTAAAAAGAAAATAATAATATAGTGCAGCCTACTTATAACTAACTCGGAAATAACGAATTATTGGACATTACGAACGTAAATGAAATCCCGTCACACTGCCGATTTAAAACATGGAAGAAATGACCGTATATTATGAACCATATTTTTCGTAAAATCCGCTTATACCGAAGTATTCAGAACGAGATCATGTTTTCTTTTCTGGTATAGCAAAACTGGTTTCCATAGTTGTTGTCGCTGTGCAAGCCAGGCATGACACCCCTCCAACTCGAGTGACAGCAGAAATCGCCCCTGGTGCAGATATTTCCGGGTGTTTTCACTGGAGCTCATTGTATTAGATGCATGTTGAAAGCGGTGGTGTTTTTCGGTAGCTTTAAGGTAGGAACACGCCGCAAATTATTATTTTTTAACTCGTGTTTGTGCATCGCTAGATTGAGGAAGATGTCAAACAAAAAGAAAGCCGTATCTCATGATGAACCTGATGCCATCGCTACAAATGCGGCAGAAGAGGCTGTTGATCCTGAAACTTGGAATGAATTTCAGAAAGCGGCGACACAGGGAATTACGTCTATCGAGTACGTCGCTGCAGATGATGCGCTTGTAACTGAGGATTCCAATGTTGATAATTCAATTGTGGAAAGCGTGAGGGAGGCTCCGAAAGAAGGTGAAGCAGATTGAAATAATGACGGAGAAGTGGAAATGTGAAACAACGATGGAGTTCCAGACAAGCTCTCCAAAGTTTGGAAAACTTGCAACGCCATCTTTTCGAACACAGCAACACGGTACCACACAATGCATTTCGCGCATTTGAGGAAGTGGAAGCGGTGGTACTACGAATAGCAGCAGCAGACACGGTTCAGAAGGAAAGTACAGATTTCTTAAAGCGTGCTTGAACAGGTAGGAAGAACTGCAATATGTACGATAGGCTAGATAACAACCAAATAATAAAATTATCTTCAGATGTAATGCTATACTGCTGCGTATTCTTCCTTTTAAGCATATCTGCTTGTTATCTAGTCCTTGTTTTATCACAATCCGGAAAAATACATGAGCTCGTTTATAACGAAGTTTGGATATAAAGAACTCATTGTGTTGGTCTTTAGAAATTCGTTATAAGTGGACTGCACTGTAATAATAAAAACACGTATCTCTAAAGAGCCAAAAGCTCTCTGCTTACTGTTGGTAATTGGAGAACAATTAGTAGATGGCAACATTCCGGGTTTAAAGAGCAGTTTTGGATTTTGTAAAAGGACTTTGTTGTTTGCTTTATTTGTGGGAGCACGGATATGGGCATAGCTATTTTTGGTGGGCATAGCTATTGAGGAAATAATCTTATTTGGTTGGTAGGAGTTTATCGTCTCTTTTCAGCACCAAGGCTATACGACATGTGGACCTACAGTTTACGGTAGAATCCGAATTCACTGCAATGTATTCATATTTCAAGGCTCTCTCAACGGGAATTGAACACAGAATTCCGTACATCCAAGATGCGCGCTCTAGCGCTAATTTGTTTTCAGAAATATAATGAAATACTTTGAGTCCTCCTAGACTTTCAAACTTATCTTTGACAAAATAGTCTAATGGAAATTATTGTCGTTTAGATTAATTATTTCTTTACTATACTTCATACTACCTCTTTACAGGGAGTCCATAAAGTCCTGCAGGAAAGTAAAACTCTATAACTTGGAAACTACGTAATGTATTAACAAATACTTTTTGGTGTACTTACAGAAAGGTTCAAAGTTTTGTTTCAGCTAGTTAAGGTTCATCGCCAAACCTCCAATTGTGCACCATTCACGTCCAAACACTCTTGCAGTCTTTTGGGGAAACCAAGAATTGCGTGTTGGCGGTGCTCGTCTGGAATGTTCAAAATCACATCAGTTATTTTGTTCTTGAGATCGTCCAGATTAGCTGGCTTCTGCGAATACACCTTGGTCTTCACGTGTCTCCACAGCCAGTAATCACAAGGCGACAAATCTGGTGATCTTGCAGGCCAAGGCGTGGGTCCTCTTCGGACAATCCATCTCTCCTTAAATTCTTCGTTAAGAAACTGTCGAACTTGAAGGGCATAGTGTGGCGGTGCCCCATTCTGTTGCATGTGGACCTCATTAAGGATGCCCAACCTAGTAAGTTCTGGCAAAAGGAATGTCTGCAGCATGTTCAGATAATTGTTACCATTTACCGTCTCTTTCTCGAAGAAGAAAGGACCGATAATGTGGTTCATTGAAACAGCACACCACACATTGACTTTGGGACTACCCCGCTTGTGCTCCTCGAATTCACGTGGATTTTCCACCCCCCAAATTCGGCAGTTATGCCTGTTCACTTTTCCCGACACAAGAAATGTGGCTTCGTTTGAAAACAGAAATCGAGACAGGTCACCCATCTTCTTGTAAGCACGTAAGTATTGACTCACAGAATTCCATTCTCATGTCACAGTCTTCCTCTATCAGCTCGTGCACAAATTTTAACTTATAGTGCCGGACCTTCAAATTCTTGCGTACGATTTTGTGTAACGTTAACTTCGGTATTCCCTGTTCCAATGACCTACGTTTAAGCGACTTCATTGGACTCCTGACTACGCTGTCATGCAACGTGTGAATCACATTGTCACTCGTTTCTGGCCTTCCACTGCGTAGTAAATCTGACACACTTCCCGTTTCTTTGAACTTCTCGTACCACCTCTTGATACTTGTTTGTGCTGGGGGTGTTTTTCCATACGTTGTTTGGAACTTTCTCCGCACTGAAACTCAAAATTTTAATTCCGCAAACCACAAAACACATTGTGTCTTTTCTTTAATAGACGCCATCTTAAGTCACGTGATTACCAGCGCAAACGTCATCGAGCATTGTGGCCAGAACAAAACTTTAAAATTCCCTTCTTCCAACCCCCAAAATTTATACACTTAAACTTAACGGTTTCCAAGTTATAGAGCTTTACTTTCCCACAGGACATTATGGACTCCCTGTATAGTGTAAATAGGTTAGTTAGTTGGTTTAAAGTTTTAAATTTTGTTTCAGCACCGAGGGTCTATGAGAGCAGACCTACAGCTTAATATGGGATCCAAAGCACATGAGATCCCAAGCAGGAATTGAACCCAGTTTCCCACGCTAACCATGTAGCCACAAAGGAGTTCTAAGATAAACAGAAAAATCCAAAACAATTATGACAATAGCAGTTAATATATATATATCACCATTTTATTTGTACAAATACCCCTTCTCTAGAAAGCACAACTCGCAGTTACGGTTTTGTCTTGCGTTCGCCAGCCAGTGATTAAGACAATCAACTAAGCCTGTTGCAGATTATGAAAATTGAGAAAATTACGCACCAATATTTTACCAATAATACTAGTCAAGGAACAAAGCCACGGTGACTCAGTGGTAGAATGCTTACCTTTGGTGCATGGGGGGTCATTCCCGTCCACGTAAGTTTGTAGTAGACAACATCGTGTCCGGGGTTTTCTCGGGATACTCCTGTTTCCTCCTACATTTTCGTTCTACCGATTTTATTAACTTGCCATAAACATCCTTCCCCTTAGCCTAAAGAGCATAAACGTGGGACGTTAAACTGAAGTGTTTTAATTCACTTTATTCTATACTTGTACAATCAACGGCAAAAAGAAAAAATGCGTTTTGTATGTAATATCTACAATAAATTTCCTATTGTCGATAATTGCACAAAACGTTAAACTAACCTCGGCTTCCCAATTCATGTTCGAATGCTGATCTAGCTTCTCACGAAGATCCTCATCCACATCTGCAGGATCCTCTATCTGGGTATCTTCTGGAATATAACTACAACTGAAAGTGTCCCAGAAATCTTCGGCTCTCCTCTGTTGCAACTGCTTCATCACTTCCTTGAAAGCATCTTGTGCTAGAAAAGAAATGGTCAATGGTCAGTTACAAGCAGGAAAGCAGAAATTACGGAAAATAGTCAAGAATTAAATAAAGAAGCAGCTAAGAAGCATCCAGTTGAGCGCCAAAAGGACCTGTTTCGATTTCACTATGGTGTTCAAACTGTCTTCTTCCAGCTATTTTTCTGGCAATAAAATTAGTACTAACCTTTTTGTATTCCCAAGGAAATAACATCCAATATTTCGGAAACTTTAACGAATTTCCTTTATCAAGGACCGTAAAACGAACTCAGCAAAAGGACCTTTACATGCTTCATGCTTCATCTTCAGTGGATATCTTCACTTTATTTTAAAAAAGTATAATATTCTTTACCTGGCAGTTACTTTAGGTAGCTTACTATAATTTTTTTTTTGGGGGGGGGGGGCACTCTGTGTATGTATTTCCCTTTATTTATGAAATAGACCTAGTGTAAATGTACTTAAACACTAAAACATTATACCCATTACAATTTATTCATTTGCAGGTAAATAGAAGTATTTTTGTTCAGTTCTTCACAATTCTTCGGTCGCCCATCTCATGCACTATGAAATATAGTCTTTTAGCGGTAAGTACACTTACACTAAGTTTAATTCAATAAAAAAGGGCGAATGCATACACATGGTAGCTCTCGAAAAATACAGTAAACTATCTAAGGAAGTTACCAGATATTTTTAAAAAAATATGATACTTTTTAAATAAACTGAAAATACCCATTAAAAACGAAGCTTTAAGCATGTGAAGATATTTTCGCTGAATAGGTTTTAAGCTTCTATGGTTCTTGATAACGGAAACTCGATCAAGTTTCCGAAATACTGGACGTTATTTTCTTAGAAATGCAAAAAGATTAGTACTAATTTTATTAATAAAATGTATTCCATTTAATCTATTAGTTATTTCTCTGTTTTTTAATATTTTTCTTCCTACTTTTTGCTTCCCATGATGAAACGATTAGGAAAAGGAAGAAAAACAAAGGGAAAGAGAGAGAGAGGTCATAATATGGTTTACTATTGTAGCATCACTTTGATTTTTCTGTATTTGTCAAAATATTCTAAATTGTAAAAGTTCAATATTCAAATATCAATTAGGCCAATGCACCAGGAACAAGGAAGAAATTTTAAAATACGAAGGCATTATACTCTAAGAGAACAGAAATGCAGACGTACAAGTGTTGTAATGCGGAACTGCTAGAAAACACTGACTTTGTAATTTCCTGTGTGTTTTCAAGGAGTGCTTGGCAGAACCACAAGTTGTCATAATTTCATTTTACGTACACATATTGAGCAAGCCATTAGGTGACAAACATCTGATGTTAAACTAATAAAGAAAGAACCCAATTCAAGAAAAAGATGAACAATGAAACCATTATGATTGGGAGAAATCGGGATCTTTTTACTGATGGTCTGCGCCCATGGTCTTTCATCGTGGACATTAGTCTTTGGGCTATTGGTTGCCACTCAGACAGTACAAGACTCACTTTTATTGTCTTGAAAGTTGATTCAGAAACAAAGATAAAATGTTAGTTAGTCGTCAGAGACCAACAAACAGCTTTTAATCGGATCGAAAAAAATGAAATGAAATCTTTGAGTTTTACGTCCTACGGTTATGCCGGTTAGGCTAAAGGAGACGGTGATGATGAGTAATGAATGAAATGGTGGAATGAAGAAAGTGGGAGGAAACGGTAGAACCCCGAGAAAACCCACGCACACGGTGTTTGTCCACCACAAAGTTCACTTGGCGGTGGATGGATCGAACCCGGGACACTAGCACCAGAGGTGAACGCTCTACCACTGAGCCACCGCGGCCCCCTTAATCGGATCGAGACACCATACAGAGGAAGAGAGGGGGAGAACACAACCGCCGTCAGGTTCATCACCGCATATCACTAGGAGTCACCAGGTCCATCTCTCCGGAGACAAAGAAGGCTGAGGTGTTCCAGTACTAGTTGGAATAAAAAGGTCAGACTTGTTCATATGTGATGTTGTGTTTTATGGCAAATCGTGTATTCTGCTAAGACACCTGAAAACACACACACTCAGAACTGAAATCACATTAAACTCGTTCAATCAATTGCATTCATGTTTTTCATTTGTACACTACATAGCGAACCAAATGGGGATAGGCTGATTTGGAGTTACTACTCACAATACAGTGTGAGTGGAAATCGCTCACTCTCATTGGTATTGGAAATAACTAGTTTTCTCGCCCCTAAATCATAGCAAAGAGAGGAGGAAGCGAAACTATTTCAAAATTTAAATAATTTACCTTAGGTAATACACAGAAAAGTGACAAGTAACGCTGTAATCGTCAACTCAAATACAGAGGGGGGATAAATTCAAGTTTTAGTTTAGCGTCCCATTGTTAGTAGTGCCGCATTTCGGTCTTCCGTGATCATTGTCCTTACTTTCTCCACAAAGAGAGCCGGCTCTACCATATGTGCAACAGGTGCCTTTTCCAGGGGCGGCAAAATCTGTCATAACCATATTATTTAAAATAGATATTTCTGGTTGGAAACATACTTCATGATGATGGTAGTTAAATTTATTAAGCTGACCTATTGGAATACTACATTCATAAATCATGTTTAGGTCGCATTAGTTTAAGGTCACATGGACAGTGCTAAAGCAAATGGTCAAACAAATTCCAGCATGAATTGCTTGGTTGTTGTCAAATACATGAGCTCAATCCTCGAACAGTAGCGAACAGCTGTTCCATTTAGTTAGTTTTTAGTTTTGATATGAAAACTAGTCTTGTCTTCGTCACAAACAAGTTGTTTATCATTAAGGTGGAAAACAAGATTTTAAAAAATTAACAGATGTAGAAGGAAAATCAAGAAATAAAGATAAAAGAGCTAGTTACACTGGAATTGCAAACTGATATATTGAAATTGAAGTTCTATAAAAAGAATTACCATCTTTCCTCTGCAGGTGTGTTAGCTTTATCTTTCACTAACATAATAGATTATTATTTAAAGAAAAAAACAGACACAACGAGATTGTATTTGTAGTGACTATGTCTTTCTGAGTGCGAGTGCTCTTTTCCTTCACCACGTTGTTTATACTTAAAATACGTTAGCATACTTAAAATCTTGGCTTTTAAGATTTGTTCTTTCTGGAGAAACGGGGATAAAATGATGCAATTGCACGGGGTGGCAAATTGCCTAGGGTTGGCCCTGCCCACCAATTCCTGTGTTCTCATTGTCCTTCCCTGAAACGCCTGTGCTATGCAAATACACGCGTACGGGATATAACAGTGGCTCCACACACTTGTTGCAACATTTGATAAGTTTCTCTAACAGTCTTACCCAGATACGAACAAAACTTGATGTTCGATCTTTGTTTTACGTTGAACTCATGACATACATTAGCAATACCTGTCTACACTCTCCACCCCCATCGTAATTGTCAGTCAAGTTTCGTCACAGGTTGAGAAAAAAAGTCTCGATTTCAAATTGCCGCACTGTGTATACTGTTCTATTCTTTCTTTACCCAACAGTCACTACATTTGAACCGAAAATGCATCATTTAGAACCTTGCACTTTGCAGTCAATGGAAGTGAGTAATTACTTGACTCATCTGTAGTGTATATCTTAAAGTAACAAAGATTACTTACCTGTACGAAATATTTGATCATTTGACATATAAAGCGATTTTTCTTCATTTACAGTCTTCACTAGCTTTAAAATATCATGAAAGTCTGGAATTATTTTTCGCTTATTCACAAATTTTTCTATACATTTATTCACTTCTGGTATACGAGTACCTGAAAATATACATACAAATGAGCAAACATTATCCTCATAAGAAATCAAATATTCTCAGCTATAAAAGCGAACTACTCTAAAATTCTATTACAATATTTATTGGTGCATTTATGCTCAATGATAAAGCATGACATTAGAAAGTTTTTAAAAAAGGTTTAGAAACCAGCACCGGTATGAATATCTAGTCAACATGGGAAGGGCTATACTTATAAAATTAAAGAAAAATTTTCACTTCTTATGTGATTAGAGTTAGGTTGTGAAAATTTTTCTACCAAATACATTGTAAAAAGATTTTTCCCAGGGTACCTACTAATACCAACACCGATGCGAACAACAAAGCAGGTTGTTGAAATAATACGAGGTTCTACTTTGAACAAGTACAATTGGTACGTGAAAACTTTTCTTAAACTTTATAATTAATATGTACCAAATACGTACTGTCTCTTGTTAGGCTATACTTACTTTTAGGGCCACAGAAAGCACCACGAGTGAATCCGCCATCTTTAAAAAGAAAGTGTGTGTAACTATTTTTGGCTTATAGTAAGTACACAGACAGAAAGACAGAGATATATATGCTCCATACAAAATTGTCAAAGCTATTTTGTTTCTCATCTTAGTTGTGTTTTATTTACAATTTTTGTTGTTTACAATGTCAGTTATTTACTTCTCTGCCACTTTCATCAGAACTGTTATAAAAGATAGATCAGAAAATTTGAGGAATTGAAGACGGTAAAAACGTAATGAACCATGTAACGTGAGTACCTGCCACCACGACATGGCATGTCCTCAAATTGCGGATCGAGAAGAAGGCCTCTATATATAGAGGCTAGCTCCGAATATACTGAATAAGCATGAAATGAAAATAAAATGAAATTTTTGAGTTTTACGTCCCACGGTTATGCCGGTTAGGCTAAAGAAAACGGTGATGATGAGGAATGAAATGATGGAATGAAGAAAGTGGGAGGAAACGGGAGAACCCCGAGGAAACCCACGCACACGGTGTTTGTCCACCTCAAAGTTCTCTTGGCGAGAGCAGGGTTTGAACCCAGGACCCCATGCACCAGAGGTGAACGCTCTACCACTGAATCACCGCGACCCTTTCTAAATAAGCAGCCGCGGACAGACCACAGAAGATGGTCCTCCAGCCTGGGGGTTTGGCGTGAAGCGAACAACCTCATTCGGTAAAATAGCTATTTGTCCAGAAACATTCACAGAAGCCTCGGGTCAGGACTGATAATTTGGCACGACCTTTGAAAGCAAAATGGATTTGAGATTTAGAACATGGAATACAATAAGTCTTTATAGAGCACGCACATTAAAGTCCGTAACGAGCGAGTTAGAGAAATATAGGATGGACCTAGTAGTAGTATTTCACGTTAGATGGGAAGCAAAGGGAACAATGCAGCCCGGAAATTTTGCTCTTTTACGGGGAAAGAAATAAAAAACACCAATTCAACTAGCAATAGGGTTTTTCGTTTACAAACTAATAACATCAGCAACTAACGGGTTGAATTTATTAATGATAGACGTTCTTTTATTACTCTTAAGAATCGGTGGTGTGATCTTATTGTTCTAAATGTACATGCCTCAACAGAAGATAAGGATGACGATATAAAAGACAGTTTTTACGAAGTAGAACGGGTATTTGACCAACTTCAGAAATACCATATTAAATTCTATTAGGGGATTCCAATGTGCAGGTAGGATGAGAGGATATTTTTAAACCGATTATAGGGAATGAAAGTCTTCATAAGGAAAGTACTGACAACGGCGTTAAGACTCGTGAACTCTGCAACATCTTAAAACCTTATCGTGAAGAGTACAAAATTTCCACATCCTGACATTTATAAATATACTTGGACTTCACCAGATGAAGAACACATAATCAAATTGAGCACCTCTTAGTACATAGATGAGAAAGTCGTTTAGAGGCGCTGACTATGACACTGATTACTACCTGGTAACGGCGATAGTAAGAGAGAGACTTCGTTGAATAAAGGAAAATTCAACATCTGAAAACGGAAAAGTTTAATTTAAGGAAATTAGAGAATACCAGGCGAGACGGGAATACGAGATTGAAGTGTCGAATACATTCTCTGTTTTAGAAGGTTTGAAATACATTAGTGCTGAGAATACTTGGGCTGAAATTAGTGATAGCATTAAAATTTTAGCCAAAGAAAAATTGGGGCACACGGAAATACATAAGAACAAACCATAGTTTGACCAGGAATGCACTAAACAAAGCAGAGAAAATAAAACAGGCAAACTATGTTGGCTACAAAATCTGAACGATATAACAACACAAAATTTCGTTGACATCAGGTGGGAAACTTCCAAAACTTTTAGAACAAAGAAACGCAATTTTTTGAAACCTAAAATTAATGAACTTGAAGATAATGGTACAAACAAACCATTCGGGACATGTATAAGGGCATCATTTAAATTTAAGAAGGGTTATCAACCTCGTGCTTGTATATTAAACAAAGCTGACAGAGCAATCCTCACTGATATAGATAGCATTTTAAATAGATGGAAAAATTTCTTTGATTATTTGCTTAACACGCAGCCAAAAACTACAGTTGCTGGAGAAAGGGAAATTTACACAGCAGAACCGTATATTCCAGAGCCTAATCGAACAGAAATAGACTGCTATAAAGGAATTAAAGAAACACAAATCTCCGAATGTAGACGGAATAATTACGGAATGTAGACGGAGTTAATTTTAGTTGGAGGGGAGAAATTGTGGAACAAGATATACAAACTCATTCTCCTTATCTGGAACAAGGAGGAATTGCCACAAGAGTGGAAAGAGTCAATCATTGTTGTAATTCACAAGAAAACCGACAAAACTGTAATAATTATTGAGCACGATGGGTACCACGACTGCTCACAACTTTTTCAGAAGAGAAATCGCGAGAACGTTGCGAGGGAAATGTTGCATCGCTGTGAGGTGGCCGAAGAAGACTTTTTCAGCAAACTGGTGACAATGGATTAAAGTTGGGTTTATCTTTATGGCCCAGAAACAAAGGAAATGAGCAAACTATGGAATCACCTCTTTTCCACATCCCTAAAAATGGCACGAGTACAGAAGTCTGCTGCAAAGATGATGCCTTCTATTTCCTGGAACTGTGAAGGGGACATCATGATATCGCAAGGGCAAACTATTAATAATACCTATTATTCCCATTGGTCACAAAAGGGGTGCATCTGTTGGCAATGTACCAAAGACAGTGGAATTAGAATATGAAATATTGCCCCCCCCCCATACCGGACCTAGCACCAAGTGACTTCTTTCGCTTCGAAGAAATTAAACGTCCACTCAGAGGACGCCATTTTGACAATAAGGATAACGTCATTTTTGAGGTTGAACCGTGTTTTCAAAGCTGAACTGCAGACTTTTAGAAAACGGGTTTACGGAAAGTGAAGAACCACTGGCAAAAATGTGTCGCTAGGCACGGTAACTACGTAGAAAAGGGCTAATACCATCACAGTGTCAGAGTTCTCCAGAGTGCACTGCTTCTAGGAAATTGCACGAAGTTTTTGATACCTCCTCGTAAATTAAGAAAAAAATAATTTTTCAAATACAATCGCCAGTTTAATTTTTGAATTAAAGAATTCAGTCTCTGAAGTAAATTCTGTAATTGTCCTTTTTTTTAACAACAATAGTGCCATCCACATTTCTATACTATTCGATAATTCGACTTCACTCATTTTTACTCAGAAGTATTTCTATTCTAATGCTCAAAGAATGAAGTTTAAAAATTATTACACCGTTTTAATTCAACAATTACACACTATAAGCTATGATGAAGGTGGTAGGTAAAATAAGTCACCGAAATTATCAACAAATATTGTAACTAGTCCACAACTATAGTGAATTCATATTGTCTTAGAAATGTGTTCTTTGCATATCGTAAACTATTATAATCTGTTTCTTTTTACTTCTAAACAATGATAAAGAAAATTATTTGTCTGTTTCCGCTTTCAAAGATCACAAGAGCTACTCTCATATAGGGAGAAGCAAAGTTGTATGTGCTTTCTGATACGTATGGATCGTGTGGAGAATATGAAGGAGAAAACCACAAATGGTTCTCACAGCATTGATTCCCTTTGTCTGTAAAATTTTCTTATCAATCAACATATATAGCACAAGCTGATTTTCACCACTACGTAAAAGTTTCCATTGCTATTTCGTCACAACTATTTTGGAAAATCATCCATGTACGAATTACGGTGATAAGAATAGTAATTTCTCTCTAAAGATAGCGTATCCTCCACCCCCTTATTACAACATGTTAAAATAGTAGCTTGGGTCAATGTGTATACATGAAGGTACAATATAACGTATGCTACATATTGTCATTTTTTCTCAAATAGATTTCTTCTTCCCTCATGAAAAAAAAGAAAGAAAAAAAAGTTCGCACAACAAGAACCAGGATCTAGCTTAGTCATCTTCCTATTTCAGAAATAGGACACGCACCGTTGAGTTGAAAGAATGCTATGCCATGTCGTTATCATTGTACATACCTACACCAATACTAATTCAATAGGTAACATATTTGATCACAATATAACAAGTAATACTGTGTCACTTTTAGGAATATCTGTGTGCCACTGTTAAGAGAAATACCTAACAATACATACTATGTACTAAATAGTGCATATTTTTCATGTACATACGTAAATAATCTATTTTAAGAATAAAAACTATCAATTGCGACAGACTGGTAGCGAACGAAATCCTTTTTGACGCCATAAAATTAGTTTCTCCCGAATTTCTCGAAAACTACGCATAAAATTTCCTCTCAAAGGTTTCCTTTTGTTTAGTTCGATCTGATCTATGAACCGATATACGTGATGTGATTGGGAAGTTTTACGACAGGTGGCGCCACTGCTCATGGGGAGTAGATATAATTGCCCGTTACCGTAGAAGCGGTGATTTGGTGTGACCTTGATACGTGCCCCAAGAAACAATGCTATACCTTCGTTCAGTACAGCGTAGCAACCTGTTGAGTGCGTGAGTCTGTGTGTGTGTGTGTGTGTGTGTGTGTGTGTGTGTGTGTGTGTGTGTGTGTGTGTGTGTGTGTGTCGTGGCGGATTATTAATTGCGCAAAATGGATGAAAAAAAAACTAAATAAAAAACAACGCGTTTGTCAAATTTCGTTTTAAAGCCGGGAAATCTGCTTCGGAGTCTTATGAACTCTTAAAAACAGCTTTCGGAGATAGTAAATGTCTGAGCCTGGTCAAACGTGTCTGTCTGGTTTAACATATTCAAAGATGGCCGCGACTTAGTCGAAGATAAACCCCCAGTCCGGCCGGCCTTCCACGTCAAAAACCAAGGAAAACATTGTGAAAGTTCGCGATTTAGTGCGCTCGAATCGTAGACTTACAACTAGAGAGATGGCTACCGACCTGAATTTAAGTTTCTACGCGGTTCCATCAATCTTAACTCACCATTTGAACATGCATCGAGTGACCACGGAATTCATTCCGAGATTGTCAAACGGGCAGAAGCAACCGATTGTAAGTGTCCCAACACCTGTTTAATCGAGCCGAAATTGACCCAGAATTGTTAAATAGAGTAATAACAAGTGATAAAACATGGAAAAATGAAAATGAAATCTTTGAGTTTTACGTCCCACGGTTATGTCGATTAGGCTAAAGGAGACGGTGATTATGAGTAATGAATGAAATGGTGGAATGAAGAAAGTGGAAGGAAACGGGAGAACACCGAGAAAACCCACGCACACGGTGTTTGTCCACCACAAAGTTCACTTGGCGGGAGCAGGGTTTGAACCCGGGACCCCAAGCACCAGAGGTGAACGCTCTACCACTGAGCCACCGCGGCCCCATGTGATAAAACATGGGTTTATGGGTATGGCCCAAAAACAAAGACCCAATCTTCTCAGTGGAAAATTTGACACAAATGCGTTGTTCGAGTTTTTTCATTTCATCAATTTTGCACAATTAATAATCCGTCGCGACACACACACTCAACAGGTTGCTACGCTGTACTGAACAAAGACATCGCAGTGATTCTTGCAACACGTATCAAGGTCACACCAAACCACTGCTTCCACGGTAACGACAATTATATCTACTCCTCCTGAGCAGTGGCGATACCTGTTATTATCATTCCCCCCAGTTAAATACCAATAATATTATAGAATAGGTAATTTCTGTCTTGTTATTGGCACTTCGAACAGTGTGTTAGTTTTGTACAGTTGTTTTAAAGTAAAAACAATACTTCTCGTAGTGAACTGAGAGGGGAAGTTCGCGAAAAATAATGCAACAATGATTTTTTTTTCTTTCTTCTTGTGTCTACGTTTGCAGGGAGCACGCCGAAGTTCGCAGGCAACCGCTTTGAAGTTCACATTAGAAATCGGTATAGTTGAATGATCTTTCATCTTCTGAAAGAGTGTGGTCAACGTGACACAAATGTTGCATATTTTAGTATCGTCTCTCAAGGAAATGCAGCGAGGCATAGTCATCGCTTACAACCTGGAAACCTCCGGTGGAATTCACAAAGTGTAAGTGTATACTGCTGACTGAATGAGTAGTTGCAGCATCGCCATATGATGCAAGTTCTGTAAAAAGGGATGTACAAATTTTACCTGCAAATGCTGCAACAGGGTGTCTACAAAAATTGCAAAATATAATTTCGTGACTTTTTCGTGACCTTTTCTTTACCAAACCATAAAATGATGCCAGCTGAAGGACAGTCTCAAGAGCGAGAATTTGAATGTGAATTAGACCGAATTTTCATGCATGCGATAGAAGCGTGCTTTTCTTGCGATTTGGTAGCGTCTAAACCTGACAATAGACATTTTCGGCTTTGAATTTTGAAGTTTTATACAATTAAATTTTCCAGTCTGTACTTATATTCGTACAGGTAAAAAAATCGTAACCCTGAAGCTAAATTTCGTGACTTTTTCTTGACTTTCATGACCGTTTTCTGATTTCATGACTTTCGTAACTTTCGTGACCGATAGATACCCTGTGCAACACCAGTACTGTTAGAGGCACTAAGAAGGCAACTCGGAATGCCTGACAAATTTATCTGCAAACACTATCAAGAAAGGTTAAAAATTTTGTACGGTTCATCATAGTTTGAGTTTTTGTATTCTACATTCTTATGCAACACCTAGATTATAAACGTGTCCGTGGGTTCAGGCTTGAATCCAGAGCAATTGGTGGATGCAAAGACTGTCATGTAAGGTCAATCCTCAACGTGTAGGCCGTTCTCTACCACACTATTTCGTCTCCAAAGGTACAGCATATAACATTATGCATCACAAGTTGAGATTTTGAAGGTATCAGTGCGCGATTGATGCCTGAGAACCTGACCAACGAGTAGGAATACCAGAGAATTATGTTATCTTTGAACCACTTGGTATGATACACAACAGACGACACAGCTTTGTTAATAGTATGTTGACGGGCTATAGTTCTTGGGTGTTTCTCTACACTCCCTAAACAAGTCAGTCCACTATGGTGTGGAAACACTGACAGTCCTTCACCCAAGAAATTCAAATACCCATTCTGCAATATTTCTGTAATGTACTGTGTTATGGAAATTATGGCGTTTTCCTCGTGAAGCTTCCTAAATCTAGGACCAACATAATTTCAACTACCTACCTCAAGATATTAATAAGACTGTGTCATGCTCTTTGTGAAAATCACTCCAATAGACATGATTCAATACTCAGATTTTTTTTTTTTTTAAAGAGCGTGTATGTATATGTATTTGGATGTGAAACGTTGGTATGTTAAAAGCGCTACCATTTACCTTATTCTGCAAAGGTTTATTGCATTTAGTAGACCACTGCCAACGTTACACGAGAGCCACAATTCCACATTCGAACGATTTGGAGCTCAGAAACTCACGCATTCCGTTTTTCATACTATCAAACAGTGACTTTATAGGCAATGCGCAAGAGAGCGAAGCAAATGATGGTCTGAATGAGCAAGGTGTGAGCTGTATGTGGAATGTATCAATTAGAATATCTGCAAATCTTGGAAAGTCTGTGTAATTACTCATGACCTTGGCACGAGGCGTTCTCGATCTAATGCAGAAGTTCTTCCTGTTAATAAAAGCTGGCTATTTTTGTTACATATTATCATGGATCAGCAGTAATTGTTCAGCGTAAAGATTCTCAGCCACAGCACGGCTGTCAGCAATGACTACTTAGAACAACAAACCATCGAAATCCCATCATATGCAAATAATCTTTGTCTTAAATCCCGCCTCCCCCCCCCCTCCTTTTGGACAATTCGTAGTGCTTCTAGGCTTGGTCGTAACCACGATGACTACTGGCAGAACATAAAATACCTATATTCACAAGGATTCTGTAGCAATTGACACAGTGAGTCGTTTCCCGACTGTTGTGGTGTCAGCTTATGGGCCACAAGTCGAGGCTGTGTTCAAACAAATTCCAGTTGAAGATGATGACACACAGTGCTCTTCAATGATCCTATCTCGTGGCTAGGCGATTAGCGTACGCGCCTTTGGCGTGGAAAACCTGGTTCGTTTCCCGACGGGAGCTCCTGTGGTTCGAATTCCACGTTACGCTGTAGGTTCTCGTCTCACATAGCATCGCTGCTGAAAGGGACAGAAAACTGAAAATCAAATCAAATCAATCTGTTGCCACTTGACGTGTACTTGTGAGTGAATATGTCGTTACAATCTGCTCCATTAGGTCCCTGTTAATGGCAAACTGTTCCCTGATCCAAGGTTTGTCTTTAACGCTTATGTTGCCTGAAACTAGAACAATTTTGAGGCTGTCCGAATATTCGGTTCCCTCCCCATTCACAATACACACACATGTTTTCTTTCCTCTGTAGCTTTTACTCCTTTGTTCCAACAAAAACAGCGTTGTGACATTCTCTTCGTGATAACTGACATAAACTCCACGTCATATTAACTCGAGGTTAGAATCCGGGTTTCCACCAACAGTAACAATATTGCAATATCCCTTTATATTTATAAACATGTGCTTCTCCATGAGGATCAACAAGCAGCCGACAGACGCCGTCTACGAATAAGTACGAGAAGGACACGATGAGACTCCTACAACCCCTTCACAGGCCCCGCCTCCAAATTCGGCTATAAAAGAGAATGTCAAGAGACAGAAGATATCAGTCCCAGCTGATCCCTCCTACCTTTCTATTCGCACTGCTCTGGGCAGAAGAGCATCCCTAACCTATCGCTACTACGGGCAGGGGGTTGCTTTCCGTCTCCATGCTGCACTGGGCAGGAGGTTCAAACTCATAGAAGAAAGGATTACTCATTTATAGTAGAGTGTACATAAACTTGTAAAGAGCTTTCAAAACACAAGGTGAGAGAAAAGAAAACCCGTGTACCGTCTCTACCATGCATTACAGTACGATACATTCGGATGCATCCTGGTATATTAGGCTGCTTCATCACGTTCGTGCCTAAATTACCCAATTTACTGGCAGGTGTTTCAGCATCCCCCACACATTCAGTATGTAATTCTTTCACTTACATCCTTTTTATCTCTGAAAAGGATTTACGGATATTTAAGATTCGATTCGGCTGAAGAAGTTCAATCTATTGTCTTCCGTCTGCTATAACGCCAAAAAACTAAATTTTATCAACAAGGCACATCAAAATTCGTATCATACTGGAGCGTCTCTGTTCTTCTGTTCCCAAGTGGACAAAACATGTTGTTTCATATGCACAACAAGAAAAAGTCTGATTATTATTATTATTATTTTTTTTCCATCTTCCATCGTACTATATTTTGAACAAGAACACACGTGTCAAATGGAAATCAGCGTGCTTTAGTTAGATGTGACTTTGTTTAGATTGTTTAGAAGCAAGCCGAAACAGAGAATAACATAAAATTGCAAAATTGTGCATTTTGAGTGCAAAAGCTAACACTAGTTATTCTATGCAAATACTGTCTATCACAAGTTAAAGTGAAAGAAATATATTATACCTATTACAAACTAACTTTTTTCTTCAATGAATTTACATATTCACTAATAATATTCTTTACTGGAGGCGTAACAGACTCGAGGGAAAATACAGGAAAACACAATTAAGTTGGGACACTTCTCGACTCCCGATAGTTGCGCCTCGATGTATCAGCTCTCAGTTTGATTCCAAAGTTGCCAAGAGGCAAGGGCGCCAATCCTGGGAGGCCGAAGGGGGGCCCGGGCTTCCCCAAAGCTCATGTGGGCCTTCCTATTGTATTTATAAATATACAATATTTGGCATAATTTGAGTGCAATATATATATATATCTTCTTCATCTGAATGGGCCCCCAAAATTTACAGAGAAATCGGCGCCCTTACCGAGAGGTGCTGTCACAGATCAACATTATCGACAGAGGCCTTATAGATAATTTCTACATAAGCTAGCCTTTCAAAGGTTTGATTTCTTCCTATATCTGTGAGACAATGCAGCAGATGTCCATATGCTTTTATTCTTCATAAGCTGGCTACTAGTATAAATTGAACATATTTTTTATGGATCCAAGGGTAGTCAACTCGACATGTTGGCCACTCACATAAACGGAACACACTTTTTATGGAAAAAGTAGTGGCGAACTCCAGACATGTTGGCTACACATATTTTTATAGAAGAAAGGATGGTCACCTCAAACAAATTGTGGTCAACTCTGTATAAAAATTGAATGTTTCAGTTACGGGGGATTAGAAAAGCAGTACTTCTAAGCAACCCGTCATATATTGTTCAGTACGGTAATCGGGATCCACTTACACATCTTCCTGACTTTTTCAAGTCTTTGCAAGTACTCAGGAATTGTGAAGTAATGTATACCTAATACCACTGCCATGTCTCTTTCTAGTGCTCTCACAATTCATAGATGTGGATGGCTACTGATGCATGCCCAAGCTGTTCACTTTCAAGGGCCATATCACTAGTTCGAAAATTTTTGAACCATCACTATGTGGATCGTTCATTAACTGTCAGATCTAAATGTTCTAGTGATTTTCCTGGTTGTATTATGGTCAATTTTAAATTCAAAGTGAAAGTACACATATTTGATTTTGAGGTGGAAAACATCGTTGGTTATTTGCTTGGGTGAAGTTTAGTCCCTTTTCAGCATCAAGGCTCTATGAGACCTGGACGTACAGTTTAAGGTAGAGTTCGAACCATTGTAATGCGTTCAATGTCAAGGTTTCCTATTGGCAATCGAACCCGGGACCTCGTTCAAAGGCGCGCGCCCCTAGAGCAATGGGAACGGCTACTACAACGAAGGTAGTATGAATACTTGTTTCAGATCTTATTTTTTATTTATTTATTTATTTTTTGGTACCAAGGTTACAAAAAGAGCACGGACTCATAGCTTAACAGGATCCGAACTACCTAAGTTTCCACTGGTAATCGAATTCACACCTCCTTCATCAAAGGCCGTAACGCTAAAACGAAGAGAGCCCAGTCTGCAGCATTAAGAAAACAGAGCGACAGGTGAAAAATAGTTGAAAAACACACAAGGTAAATGACTAAGCAGAAAAGTTCTGTATAAAATTAGCTGCTCATTATACTCAATGTGTAAGAACAAAATTCAAGAGAAATTTTAACAATGTGTATTAAAAATGTGAACAAAGTGCATTATAATATTTTGGTGCACAGATATTAAAAACAAACAAAGAAAATACCACCATTATAATTCCGGTTTTAATATGAAAACTGGTCAATCATACCTTCAAATTTTACTTTCTTTTCAATATAACGCCCCGTGCTTTTAGACAGTCCTTTGAGCTCACATATCTTTTCATATACTTTTACAATTCTTCTTTTGTACCTGTTAAGGATAAAAAAAGAATTAGCATTTACATACATAAAACAAGAACACAAGTCAAAGTATTAATTCTTTCCTCTGTTATACACAAGTAATCGTCTTTACTATTTATCTTGATAGATTAATGTCACTTCAACCAACAGCGACACTACGTGAGATGGAACTTCCTGTTTAAAATGGGGTCTGAACCAGTTCCTGTCTGAGAAAAATATTCCCAACGGGAATTGATCAGGAGACTGTCAGCACAGAAAACATAAACATTACCAACACTCATCACGATGAGACACTTACTCTGAGCTGTAATAAAAAATTTTTACTTCATCTAATCCTAAACTTACTCAACTATTATTATTATTATAACTCTCATGTTTTTTAAACGTCTTTTTATTGCTTTTAAATTCTCTATTCCTTAAGGAATCCAGAAGGTTATCGTCTCAAAAAGAAACAAAAAACATAATTTTGAAATGTAAGTTTTACATCCTACGATTATGCCGAGACGGTGATGATAAGAATGGATGAAATGGTGAAATATAGAAATGGGAAAACCCACGCACACGGTGTTTGCCTACCACAAAGCTCACTTGGCGCGAGATGGGATCGATAGGATAGTATAGGATTTCAAATTTCTGGGCTTTCGGCATCTAAGGCCATTTAGCCGTTCACGTTTTTGAGGGATGACGTCCCTCGGCGAGCACACAATCCGGGGAAAGGGAAGGAAAGAAGCGGCCTGGGACCTATAAGTTAGGTACCACCCCGGCATTTGCCTGGTGTGAATGAGGAAAACCCAGGAAAAACCTCATTTAAGGTAGCTGGCTTGAAAAAGCGTTTTACACTTTTTCGACCGAGTGGCGAGATGGGATCGAACCAAGGGCCCCGTGCAGCAGAGGTGAACGCTCTACCACTGAACCACCGCGGCCCCCAAATATAATTTTGAATTTAACATCTCTTAGTTATGACCTATTGACTCATAGAGACTAAACCTCAGTGAATGAATAAAGAATTGGTGGAACTATTTGAATAGAAGGAACGAAGATCCCCCCCCCCCAAAAAAAAACCTACATTCACGAACTGTATTTATCACAAAATCATATGGCTTAGGGTCCAACCAAGGATCAGCTGAACAACCTGGCTTATCCGAGCTAAAAAACATTGCTCAGGACCTATCAATACTTACAAAACTACAACAGTATTCACCTAGTAAGAACAAAAACCTCAATTAGAGTTGCTGAGTTTGAGTTTAACATCCCTTTCACCAGCGAGGTTATATGAGATGGGACCCACTGATTAACGTGGAATCCGAACCATATGAGCTCCCGTGGAATCGAACCCGAGTCTCTCACGCCAAAGGCGCGCACGAAACTACTCAGAATGGGGCAGCGATGGCTCAGCGGCAAAGTGCTCAGTTCTGATGCTTAAGATCCTTGGTTCGATTTCAGCTCGCGCTACGTAGGCTTTCTGGGGAACAAACACTATGTGCGTGAGTTTTATTGGAGTTCTCCCGTTTCCTCCCACTATTTTATTCATTATCATAGTTTTCCTTAACCCGGTCCATTATTGTGAGTCGCTAAACTAAAAAGAACGAAAAAAACTTAGAATGGTGGACGCAGGATTTGAACCCGGCTCAACTACAAAATGATAACATAATGTCACGTATTATCCTTAGTATTCTTGAAGAACACGTTTACGAGTAGAAATAAAAAAAAAAAACTTTTTTAAGTTATAAGTTACATGTATATATTTTCCTTTAAAAAAAAGTCACCGGACGTCCATAATTAATACAAGAAATCGATTATTGTGTTGCACATTTTAAACACACAGAAGCACAAGATGAGTTGTGTTTTGTTTATTTTACTTGACAATGGTATCATGGTTTGCCCGTCTGTTTTGCTAGAAGTGTAGTATAAATTTTTGGTATTTGACTTAATCATAGCGAATGTTTTAATTTTCATTGTGGAATCGAAATTCCAAATAAATTTACACAATATAACTTTTTGTTCAAAAGATTTTGAAACATTTCACTGTTAAATTATAATTCCTTGATCGTTAATTCTAAATTTAAAATACGTTACTAAGCAGCCCCCCCCCCTTTCTTTCGTGTTAACACTGACATTCAAATTAGAATCTTTCTCTTTATCAAAGTTGTTTTTCTATCTTGCATTAGGATTAGGAATTACATTTCTGGGCTTTGGGCATATAGAACCATGTTAGCCTGTCACGTATAAGAGATGACGACCCTCAGCGATCACACTACCCGGAGAATTGGGGAAGACGGAAGCAGTCTATCACGATTATGTAAGGTACCATCACGATATTTGCCTGGTGTGAATAAAGAAAATCTCACTGAGGATGGCTTTGGAAACACAACGCATGAGATATATATATATATATATATATATATATATATATATATATATATATTTGTAAAATCGTACAGCTTTCCCATTTAGTCTTGAAATTTAAGAAATTGCTATTTCGATTGTAATAGTACCAGCAATCACCCTCGTTATCTATATTCTAAACGGGGAAAGAGTAATTATGTCACCGTCGATTCCAGTAGAAGCAACAAATTTATAGCTGTCCCACATGGTGTCGCTACTGTCGGTAATAAGCGTATTTATCAGACTTATAGTTCTCGTTTTAAACTTCCAAACTATGCTATGCATAAGTATCAGAAGTCTTATAGACGGTTCTGTCCGTCTCTGTCAACAGGTATCAACGCAAAAATGGTACGAGATGTCGAGAAGCGGATTTTTAGAATCGATTCAACGTTCCAACAATAGGTTCTATCTACTCCGATAACCCTCTTCTCAAACTGAAAATGGGCTTAGTGGTAGAGCGTTCACCTCCGGTGCTTGGCGTCCCTGGTTCGATCTCAGCTCGCGCCGTGTGGACTTTATGGTGCACAAACACCGTGCTCTTGGGTTTTCTCGGGGTTCTCCCGTTTACTCCCACTTTCTTCATTCCACCATTTCATTCATTTCTAATCATCAACGTCTCTTTTAGCCTAACCGGCATAACCGTGAGACGTAAAACAAAGATTTCATTTTATTTTCAAACTGGAAGTGGTAAAAAATTAATAACTTCCGGTGACAAACGTTTATCTCTATAGTACAAAAACGGTCGCAGATAGTGCCAAGCGGAATCGATTCAGCATTTCAAGGAAAGATACAATTTTTACTCGTATCTTCCTAGTAAAACCGGAAGTGGTAAAAATTTACTTCTTCCGGTTTCAATATTGATCTCTATACAGCATACAGATAAAAAAAAATAAAAAAACGACAAATGCATTTTTGGAATTCATCCAACGTTCCTATAATAGGAGTAGCTTCCATCTTCTCCCTTAGCCCTTTATTCAAATTGAAAGTGGTAGAAATAAATCGTTTTCGGTTTCTACGCTGATCGCCACAGAACTAAAATGGTAATAGATAACAACAATGTTTTCTTTTGGAACCAATACAGTGTCTTAAGAATAGGTTTTATGTACTTCGTCAACCTTCTAGTCAAACCGTAAATACCAGAAATTATTCATTTCCAGTTTCAATATAGATCGCTATTGAACAATACTATAATAGAGAGCGAGGTTTTTTTTTTTTTTTTTTTGAATCGATTCATTGTTTCAAGAAAATACCATCATCTGGACCTCTCTACTAAAACCGGAAGTGGTAGAAACATACTACTATTTCGAGTTTAACGTCCCGTTCAGCAGAGAGGCTATATGAGACGTGGATCTACTGATTAACGTGGAACCCGAACCACATGAGCTCCCGCCGGGAATCGAACCCAGGTCTCCCAGCCACAGGCATGTACGCTAACCGCTTAGCCACAAAGGAGCTCCCGGTTTCAATATTGAGTCTCATAGAGCAAAACCGGTAAGAGATAGCAAGAAATGGCTTCTTCAGCGTTCCAAGAATATGTTTCATCTAAAGCTTTGTCCCTCCATCCAACGCAGAAATATTGTAAATATACGATTTCTGATTTCAACAATGACCACCATTTTTTTTTTTTTTTTTTTTTTTTTATAAGGTAATAGATTACGAGAATCAGTTTCTTGATATGAGTTCAGTACAATAAGAGTAAGTTATAACACTAACCATATCTCTTTATTACAAAAGAAAATTACAAATCTACTCTCCCTGTTCCACTATTGAATCGCATAGTTTGGAAGTCTAGTGTAGATTAACAATGTGAAACGAAACTCACTATTCCATTAGAGGTGATTGTATATCTTAACAACAATGGAAGTATAGTAATTTAAACATACTTCATTCCAAAGTTTCGTGTTATAATTAAGTTAGCACTGAGTGCATATGCAAGGTCCATTCAATAAATAACTGGAAATTTGAAAAAAAAAAAAACTTTTATTTGCGCTTCTGTTATTTTTCGGTGGTGTTGTAGAACAATTATCGTATAAGCCTGGCACAGCTGCCTCGCGAATGGGATGCTAGGAATCAGTGAAACAAAATGACAGCACCCTTGTTTGTTTGCACCAGCGTGGAGCAGCGGATTGTCATTAGATTTCCGTTAGCAGAAGGGTTGAAACGAATCGAAATTCACCGTCGGACGGCAGTGCAATATGATGAAAGTTGTTTTGAGTCGACCACAAGTGTACGAGTGGGCAGATAAGTCCAAACAGGGTGTAACAAGCATTAAAGATTTGCCACGCTCAGGACGCTTTGTTTGTACAATCACGGAGAACAATATTGCGAGAGTTGATACAGGAAAACTTGAGTATTACGGTGCATTGCTGATATTGCAATGCAGTTCACGAGGCAGTGGTGCCAGACCCATCTGATAATAATTCTAGGACAACACACAAAAAAAAATACCTTCTTCTGTATCATTCTCATCGCTTTTATTATCTTCCTCTCCTGTGCTCTCATAATTTTCATCTATCTCATTTTCTTCATCATAATCGCTAGCCTCAACCTTCTCTTCCTCGCCATTATCACTATTATTCTCAACCCCATTCTCCTGAATTTCTTGGGTATCATTTTCATTAGGTTTATAATTACTCTCAGTATTACTTTCCTCAGGTTTATAATTTATATTTTTACTCTCATTATTATCATTATTATTATTATTATTTTTCTCTAAATTTTCTTCTGATTTTTTCATATATTTATTATTTATTTCAAAAAGAAGCGCGAACTTTGTCAAAGTTTTGTATTTTTTATACTTTTTCGGTCATTTATTGAATGGACCTTGTATCTAGCTCTGCATTCGTTGAAAGGTTGTGTTTTTAGAGCATATTGGTAGTTTTATTCCAGGAAAAGAAATATTGGTAAGATAAAGTAGTTAATGAATATATATGTTATTAACAAATATTCAAAAATTAAAATATCGAATATAAAAGGATCCATCAACAACTTTTCACACGAACTTATAGTTTCATAAGCGAAAGAGCTGTGTGAAGTATATTACGATGTACCAATAAACCAAATGGGAAAAAACGAATTTTGAGGAGTGACAGATTTAAGACGTGTATTAATATTGGAAATTATTTCTATGCTTGAAGTAGTGTCCATTGCATGTTCTGATAAGTGGACACTTGCCCCTTAAGGTCGGCATCTTACATCTTTAAAACGACCTGTAGTACCAAGGCATGTAATAACTAATCGTTCAAAAGGTACTTTCCAGGGTTGGCAAAAACAGGGTGTCTACTGGAATACCAGAAAGTAAATTCATGACTTTTTCATTACTTTTCATGACCTTTTTGTTCAAATTTTCATGACCATGGCGATAAAAATTTACCATTAGTAATAACAAACCCCTACCATCAGTGGTGCATCGGAACTATGCGGGTTGCTAGTTTTAAATATCACTTATTGTGAATCTTAACGAAAGAATCTAAAATTCTGCCGCCTTGTGCTCGAGCACAGAATAGCACTTACCAAAATACGGGCCTGCTCTTACCAGTTAATCAATCTATACTGTATTTGAAGTTTTAATTCTGAGTATCCATCTAGCAGAAATTTGTCTGAAATTAAGCACTCAGAGAACTGCCCAAAGACAAAACAAATTATAAAAGAAATTCGTTTTTAAAAAATAGATAATCAAATTTAAAATCTGAAACTCAAACGAATAATATTATTTGCATAAGTCTAAAGGCCCAAAAATACACAATTTACATTTCTTAGAAGTAAAGAAATAGCAGATCACAAAGTTAGACAGTAAAAAGTTGTTACTATATTACAGAGACTAGAAGATGAAATGGGGAGCAGCTAGGAAGACAGTAAAGTACCAGTTAGCCAGCACTAACTGGTGGGGGAAATTCTCACAATTACTGACCTGATACAACTGTTTCAGTACATTCAGTATGAGGTATAAAAGTATGAAGTATAAAAATACACTCTGAGATTTCAGATTTTCATGACCAGTTGGGTAAATAAAGGACTTTTTCATGGCTTTCATGACCACTAAGCAAAATATATGACTTTTTCATGACTTTCATGACCAGTAGACACCCTGAAAAACCATGGTTTTTATTTTTTTAAAAAAACGGTTTTTTTGGTGGTTTAAACCAGGTTTTTATGGATCATATATGGACAGAAATAAGTTTGTTTCGCCTTGATGTTATTATGCAACAACCGGTTTATGCTGGAAGGGGTCACATAAGCTTAAAGCGGAATAAAAACCGCTTCTCGAGTTACATCCGAGAGAAATTGTCCTCCATTTGAACTCGGAACCAGGACTAATTGGCCACAAATTTGACACGTCTGCCGACTCACTCATGAAGGAATCCTGATTTAAAAAAAATACGTTGTACTGATCTTTACATGCTTTTTAATATAACAGTCAAGAGTCACTTCAGAAGGACAAAAAGATAAACAGTTGCACAAGTGAAACCATTACACAGAATTACATATGAACAATTTCAAAGTACGACGGAGTACAGAAGAACTAATTTAGTTCATGTTAGTTAACAACGACTTTTATTGGTCCAAATTAAAGAAATACACAGACTTAATCTGCATATCAATAAGGAAAGTGAATAAAGATACGAATTATTTGAGTTCACTTGTGCTCAGACTCATTTATACATAAAAAGATACCAAAGATACTTATTTCACTAAATGCCTCTCGTGGGGTCTGTATTACCCCCCCCCCCCCCCACACACACACACAAAAAGTACGGCTTTTTTATGTATTTTATCAATAGTAAACATTGAAACGAAACAATATTTAGAATTTTTCTTCGATTGCAATTACATAACAATAATAACAACTACAAAAAAATCACAAAATAAACATTTATAAACTTGTAAAAAAAAAAAAAAAAAAAAAAAAGTTGCTTTTGTAGTATAATCTTTTTGAGTAATGAATGGGGAATTTAGGTCTGAATATAATACGAATAATATACGGGAGTGAAACGTGATAACCCACAAATGTGTGTTCATCAAGATTTTACAAACACACACGTTTACGAACATTTTTTTGTTTTTTGGTTTAAACCAGTTGGTTTTTTTGAAAAAACCAGCTGGTTTAAACCAGCCAACCCTGATACTTTCCCACACGAAAAACATCTCAACAGGGTTAAACAGTTTCGAACAACAGGTCTCGTAACTCTAAAAAAAAAACACCATCAGATGCTGAACATACAGTGAAACCGCCAAAGAATGTAAAGAGAGTGAAAGCAGCATTTTTACGTAGTCCTCGACTTCGGTTCGGCGCTACTCTTAGCATTATGTTTGAGACAGAGATAAGTTAGGGGAATTTTTAATTTTAAAACTGACTAAATTTCATCCGTATAAGACTGTCTGTGTGCATCAATTACTCGCATAGTTGTACGATTAGCATACACAACTTCCACGCGGGAGACGCGGGTTCGGTTCCCGGTGGGAGCTCCTGTGGTTCGGATACCATGTTACGCTGTAAGTCCACGTATGGTACAGCCTCATTGCTGAAAGGGACGCTAAACTCCTATCCAATCCAATACTCCCAAAAGATTATGGCCAACGAATAGAATTTGCTGTACGGGTTAAAATTCTTCTTCACGATGTACCTGATACGCTCATCATGAATGATACGGCGCATTTTAAAATACACGGGTTCGTAAACCAGCAAACCTTTAGGCAATGGATACCGGAAAATCCAAGATAACTACATGAACGACCTCTGCTTAACCCCGTGTGACAGTGTGGTGTGCAATATCTAAGAGTAACGTTATCGGTTATTATCTTTTCAGGATGAGAATGTAATAACAGTGAATTCCAATCGTTACACGCACATGATAAACACGTTTCATCTGTCAGAATTATAGATGCTGCACTTGGAACAAAATCTGTGTTTCCAACAAGATGGGGCTACAGACCATATCACGATTCCATGAATACTTTACTGCGATTGTTTCCTGGTCATTTGAGGTTTAGAGATGTGCTTTGGCCTTCTCGATCTCCAGAGCTCAGATGTACGATATCTTTCTGTGAGAATATTTAAAGGAACGAGTTTACGTCGAAAAACTCCGTTCATTAGACGAGCTAAGGACATATACTCGTAGAGAGGTGAAGCAAATCATTCTGGAGATATTGGATCGCGTGTCGGTCATCTCATCTCTCGGCTTGAAAACTACGGAAGTAGACATCACATACCAGATATGATTTTTTCTACGTAACACCAACGGTATTCTTTCCCACATCTACTCAAACCAAAGTTATAAAGTGTGGTATTTAATTATTTGCAATGTTCATTTCAAAATGAGTACACTCCCTTCTGTCACCTTGTACAACCAATACTCGTACTGAAGAAGGTCTCAGAGCAGATCCATATTATGCATGAATAATCGGGAAATTCGTCATCGGATAGAGAGGTAGATTGTTTATTTATTGAAGCAATGAAGATCTTTTAAATTCGGAGGTAGCCTGACTATTTTTTATGCGCATCTGATGCATTTAAAGTAGGAAATGTTACTAGAAAAATTGATGGGTCATTAATAACGAAATGACTCCACACCATAAAGCACATAACCACACCATACATTAATCTTATTATTATTATAATGGCACCATGTTTTGCAAAATTGTTAAGCACAATAGGTTGGTAACATACATTTATATCATATCACTTACATGTCCGTTGCGGTCACTGACCTATTCCATGTGGTTTACGTCAGTTAGAAACAAATGGATTAAGTTACTCCTAACCCTAAAAATATCTTTCAGAATAACTTTCGTAAAATAAACAAATAAATAATTAAGCTCGCTTCTACAGCACATATTAATACCAGTATTATTTGTATGCAATAAGTCTAATGTACAGCATTCTTTAGTCCAAAAATACCTTTAACAATATCTTGATAAATTGCGCTGTTTATAATAATTAGAATGACCAAATTTAGAAAATAAATAAATAAAAACGAGACTCGGCAAATTGGCGTAAATTGGACACTTTACCTACGTGCAGTCATTATTAGGGACACCGTAAGTCTAGAGGTTAGAGCGTTGGACCCACGTCCGCGTGGTCTCGGGTTCGATTCCCGGCCGGTGCTTCTCAATTTCCGGCGTCCACTAAGTCTAGAAAGCTCCAGATACGGCTGTTAAGAGAGTTGAGTTGATTTTGAGTTTTACGTCCCGTTCAGCAGCGAGGCTATATGAGACGTGGACCTACTGATTAACGTGGAATCCGAACCACATGAGCTCCCGCCGGGAATCGAACCCGGGTCTCCCACGCCAAAGGCGCGTACGCTAACCGCTTAGCCACGAAGGAGCTCCGGCTGTTAAGAGACAGGACGATGCAGCACGTTGATCACGTGTTTGTAGCAAGGCTGGACGTAGTTCAGTCGGTCGCTAACAGATGGCATTGAAGTGGCTCAAGCCCACAAAAAGGGCTGTTATGCCAAGTGGATTGGTGGTCATTAATGTGTCGTTATTCATATCAATGACGAAAAAGTCTCTAGCTTTTCAAAATAACCAGATTATATTATTATTATTGTTTAACCTTATTTCAACTTTAAGTTTTATGTTACCTTTTAACATTTAACAAAAATCAGAAATAGAGATTGACTGTTTCTTGAGTGTCTTTTTTTTTAACTTCTTGTACAAGATTGTTCTTTTTTTTAAAAAAAAAAAAAAAGACATGCAGAAAAGACACCATAGAATAAACTACTATATACTACGATAAATACGAGCCAAAAACGCACGCTTAAAGGAAAAGAAAGAAAAAAAGCGACCCATTCGCATTTTTCTTCAGACACGGGAAGACTACTTTTTTTAAAAAAAAAAAAAAATAATAAATAATTCTGTTAAAAACAGGACGCCTGGTCATCCTACAATGTACTTATTATTAAGTTTTGCTTAAAGGAATACGCTTACCTATCCTCCTGAAGGTAGACCGAGTCCTCTTCATCGGAACAGTTACATTCTTTCTGTTCAAGCTTCTTTATTTTTTTATCAAGCAGCTAAACAGAAATAATAAGAAGAAACAAATCACTGCCTGAATATTCTACAATGTATGCTAGAACTACTGGAACAATATATATATCTATTTTTTAAAGGCCACTAATTTAATATTTTTACTACAATTTTTCTCAACGAAACTATACCTTCAAGGTAAATGTTTCATATTATCTACAGACAGGTTGTTATGAAAATAATGGAAACTAAATAACAAAATACAGCTTAACCTAATTATCACGGCGTTGGACTAATTTTAGCCTAAAGTACAAAGTGCTGCTGAATTGAGACATATACCCCATGGATCGTTTACAGAGAATAATGAATCATTCTTCACGCAGTGCAGCATTCAGTTGCATCAACGATTCTGCCCACATTTCTTGTTCCAAAACTGCCCATAGATATAGATACTCAATAAAGTTGAAGTCGGGGGACTGAGTGGTCTAGGAAAAGTGTTCTTGTTCATCCTATTATTCTTCTAACCAAGCCTGAACAGATCTGCCTATTTCTGTTGTCGCGTTGTCATCTTGAAAACTAAGTCGTTGTTAGGGGATAGGATGCACTTGGTTACCTAAAATGCCCCCATAATTGATATGACGTGTCCATACTGTATCTCATACGTATCTGAGATTTCCACATCACAATCCAACCACGAATGTTGAGGGTATGAGGCTTTCGTCCGACTGTGACTGTAGAAAAACGTCCTTCCAGATGCTGATTGAGTTTTGTATTAGTCGCACCATATTATGGCTCTGAAACATGGACATTCAACAAGGAACAAGAACAGATACTATCAAGTTTCAAAAGAAAACCTATGGTCTGGTATCAGACAAGAAAATGTGAAGATGTACTAGTGGCATTAACCCAGAACAATCGCAGTAGATATATGTTTCATGTTACCCACAAAAATTATATGCTGGGGTATATGAGTGTTTCCACTATTTTGACAATTATCTGTACCTATTCTTACATGTTTCAGACAATTTTCTGATAGAGTGAAAATCTCTAACTTGAAACAATTATGCCCTAAAAGGAAAAAGAAACATGATAAAATTCAATTCAACGATGTTGAGAATTAGAGGTAAAAAGTGGATAATTCTTAGAAAACTCTATTTTATTCTGCTGTCCACTACAAACTTTGTTCTCCCGAGATCAGGGTTCTTAACGGTAAATGGAACCGACATAAATGAGTTCTACTAGCTTCTGTTCACCGAGAAAACGATTCCGGGCGCAGAACTCAACGAGATTTTATTAAAAAAATGGTTTCGGAACCAATTTTTGAGTCAGAAACGAAACTGATTTCTGAAAAGAAGCTGTTCTGATTCTGGAACTGAAACCAATATTCAAGTGGAAGCGAAATGACAAAGAAAAGAGAAATAAGTTTTGTAATAAAATTGCTGTTGATAAGTCCTTTGAGTTATCATTTTATCGTTTGCAGCTTTAACGATCTTGAGCTACCGATGTCTGCAAATACTTATGTCAAAATGTATTTCGGTTCTCTTCTCGAAGCACAAAGAATTAAAACGTTCATTTAGGTTTTGGGTACGAAACTCAAAACATTAACTATCTTGCCTAAGATCGAATCGGGGCCCACGCTAACAGATTACACCTAACTTTCTATCTCTTGTAAAAATATATTCTTTTGTGCAACCTGCTTCAATGTTTTCATTTAAGCAGATTTTGAATAAGGTCGCTCACAGTAGAATAGATAGCTAGGTTATAACAAAATTATCCTAGAGCAAAACTAAGGATGTACAATTGTAGAGAAAACTTTAAAAATTACTTATGCCCTTAACCCGTTAAGTTATTCTATCAATACTATCACATCTTCAGGCATACACGTACACAAGGGTAACTACGAAAACAAGTGCCTACATCGAATGAGAAAGCGTAATTAAAATCTACAATCGACATGGCTTAACAACCTGAAAGATTCATTGTTACAGTTATGTGAAATGTCTTCATTGGAGTTTATCGTGTGAAATCAATCCATTTTGGACTGTTATTACCCATCTCCCAAAGGTACCCATGGTCTTTTTACCCTAAGCTTCTCGACTACACTGCCTCTATTAACTCCACGCTTATTACCCACCTGAACAATGTATATTTTACACGTCTCAACTCTATTATCCGAAAGTCTAATACTATATTTATTATCGATACCATTCGGTAAATTATGGCTATTCTGAAGTTCAGCATTGTGTATCTTTGTAAATTCTACTGTTTGTTCATCTTTCTCTGCGCCCAATATTTTTCTTAAAACTTTGTTTTCCAAATACCTGTCTTTGTTCTTCTCTGAGTATCAGCGAACAATTTAAAAATCTACACAATACAATGTGGATAATTATGTTTTTTATTCACAGTACAGCAATTAAAAAACGAGTTTTTTTTGGTGCGAAATTAGTTTTGGCACGGAAATTTTTCAGTGATGAATCTTGCGTGAGGTTTTGGGGAACACAAGCAAACACGTCCAGCTTGGCCGGCTATCTCGTCACCGTTTCAGAGACGAGCAAAAACAAAAGGGTACATCATTGCCAGGAACTAATGACCAGTGCTAAAAGGAAGCCAAATTTCCTCCAGAACATTTCAGAAGAGGAACAAATATGAGTTTTCCAGCGATACGGAAATTAAGCGAAGAAGTGCTGGGTCGAAGGTTCCCGATTCCAACTCCAAACAACCTGCAGAACAAAATAAAAATTCAAAACAGTCCTGACTGACTTTTACTGAAAATTCAAGGTAGAGTCAAGGATTCCGATTGCTTTTTACGACAGGAATCAAATTTTTCATCTGGAATTTGTACCCAGTGGCCAAATAATTTAACTTATATGGAAGTTCTGAAACTTCGCGCTGCGAAGAATCACACGTTCTGAATAAACTTGTTGCATGGCAATGCTTCAGCACACAATGTAATGACTATTCCAGAGTGTTTGGCCCAAAAAAGTGTTTGTGTGTTACTATACTTCTATATTCATCAACCTGTCTCTTTGTAATTAAGATGTTTTCCCTAAATTAAAAGGATAACTGAAGGGTTGCATTTTTAGCAACGTTTCTACCATTGAACAAGCAGTGACGAGGATTTTGAACACCATTACACTCCAGAACTTCCAGAAGCTATTCCATGTCAGTGACTCCAACAAATGAAACTTTTCTTGCCTTTCAAAATATTTAAAAAGAAAAACTGCAATATAGCATAAATGAAGATCTTCCAAAACTCAAAGAGTACAACGGGAAGTAAAGCACTCGATTTTTTTTTTTTAGACAATCTAAAATTAAAATAAAATGTACGAGATGAAGGCAAAACTTATCTTCATTTATTGTACAATTACAATTTAAGCTAATATAAAAAGTAATATAGTTGGTATTATTGAAAACATTACAGATTATCTGTTAGCATGGAAGGCACTTTTCTCAACATCTGTATATACCGTAACATCTGTAGTATTTTCTTTCTACTTTACCTTACATTTTCAAGTAAATCTTTCCATGACCAAGGTTAAAAACTATAGCCTAAAATGTAATAACTGTTATGGTAACACAGATTTTGACAAGTTTTGTCTTTGCGATAATTGTACATATTGTGTTTTCCAATAATTTAAATACTATTAACAAGCAAAAAGAAAGAAAAAAAAACTGTTTTCTTACCTCCAGCATTTTCTCTAGCTTCCTTATGTGTTTGGAGGATGCTTTCTGCTTGTCACTATCTTCCTCTGCCTGGGCACTTCCTTCACATCCGTCTGAACTCCCCGCCACAGCAGCAGAATCAGTGATACAACCATTCAGTCTTGATGAAGGTTTCTCTACAGACACGAGATCAGGACCATTCGAAGTATGGGACTTCACATGTTTTTTCCTTTTAGGCACTTGCCACAATTTTAAGTGGTCTATAACGTCTTTTATATACACATAAATGTTACTTCCGTCTTTCTGAATGCTCTGACCCTTCGCCGCAAGAAGACGAAAGAAGTCCTCCGAATTAATATATTGTTCACTTGCGTCTAGGTACTTCTGATCAAATTTTTCTAACACTTTCTTCATGTCTTTTGTATTTAGCACACTTCTACATATACTTTTAAACTGCAGAAAGCAACAACATTATTATTAGTATTATTACTAGAACAATCCAAAAGCACAAAAAACAACAGCACTCTGGACCACGTGCTTGTTACCCTGAACATAATTATAGTTTCTAAGAGTCCAGATAAAGTTAATTTTAAAAACATAGCAAAATATAATTATAAAAATAAAGCATAAAAGTAGAATATGCACAAGTAAAACACGTACGCTTTCATTTGATTTTTACTTTTTTCTCTCCAAGACTGACTTTAATTGCGTCGAGAGGCACACTTCTCTATTTGTTAGTTGTTGTATATAATAGCAGTTCAGAATATATTAAACTCAAAAGCACTGTAGGCCACCAGACGTTGTGTGTATCGTTCCCCCCTCCCCCCGCGTACATCCTTCAGAAACTTCGTTGACGATATTGCAAAACATTTACCCAATTACCAGCATTCTATAATAACGGGTGATACAAATTGGGATCTTTCAATTACGAAACACGAAGTATTACAATATTAGAATACTGCATGTCGCATGCCGATGGGGGCTGAGCCTGGACTTAGTCGACATCAGAAGTGTCACTATTCATTTCACTGACCCCAACTACTATGGGTGCTATATTAATATGTTGTTTTCGATTACTTTTATATGTCATCCTTTTCCAATCACTTCTAAGGATCTTACCCCTTCTCCAGCGCTTTTTTTCCTCTAAATTGTAATTCACAAATGTATATCAACTTGTTTTTAGACATGGGCTTACATACATGAGATTCATCTTCTTAACATGAGGAATTCGTGAGATAATATATATTTAAATAAATTTTAAATCGTCTCTTCTCACTTGACATTCTCCCTTCTCCTCCGTTAGGATGCGAACCAAAAAGTTCTCTGTAGTTTACGGTCTCATCGATAAAATTACTTTGAGTATGCCAAGTGTGAATAGTGTGTATTTATATGACGAACAAACAAACATTCTTTTTTACATATAAGATTCAAAGAAGTTTCAAATAAAGTTTAGAAGCCATTTTACAATGGGTATCTGAAAGAATTTTCGAATGAAGTACCTCTATTCGGCCGTTCAGATCACAAAAGAATGAAGTACAATTAGCAAAGTTCTGGAGAAAAAAAAAATATATATATTAAGTTTGTACATTACGCGTAAATACATGGAAAAGTTAATATTTCTTTTTTGTTACATTACAATATCTGGACATAAATCTTTTAAGCTCTGAAAAGAGTTTCAGATAGAGTTCTTCAAAAGAAATATGCCCAAAACGACCAAAAAGTGGGTCTGATTCTCTTGTACACTGAATGCCAGCTTTCTCGGTTTATAATCAGGAGAACCTTAATTACAGGTAAATATAGGAACAATTTGATTGTTGGACTAAGAAAAATCCTGAAAAAAAATTCAACCAGAATTGCTGGCCGCCGGATTCGCCCCTAGAACGTTCTGATTATGAATTACAAGAGCTAATTGTTCACTCAAACTTTTTTTTTTTTTTTTTTTAAACTAATTCCGAGGCGAACAAATCAATTTTAGTAGGTGCCTTCAGCGTAGAGAGATCATAATTCTCTAACTTACAGAGTACGGTTTTCTTTGTTCCAAATCTACTCACTAGAAAACGCGTAGGGGAACGAGGAGAACGCACAGACTTGTACTATTGGTTTTAATACATGGATCTCAAGTTATCTTTATGCTAAACTGTCAGATATTTTTGTACTACACTTTCTTACGATTTATTATTATTATTATTTGCCAGTAACTTTTTGTATGCTTACCTTAGTAACTTCATCATGACTACGTCTACTAACATCAATACTTTCATCTGATTCATTCTTCTTCACTGTCGCCGACAAACACACTTTTTCTTCCTTCTTCTGAAAATAAATAAATACACAAAATGAAATGTATAAATGCTATATATATTTAAAAGATTCAATTATTTCAAAGATACAATGCTCAAATGATCCAGTACATTTTAACAATCTTTCAAACCTAAACGTACTAAAATTTCAAACAAGAATTTAAGATTATAAATGAAGTTTTATGAGAAATAGGACAACAATTAAAATTGTATCACATTGTGTAAAGTTTCGTAGTCAATGGCCACTTTAAAAATTAGAGCGATTCATCGTCTACTTCAACTGAGAGAAGCTTTTCTACGATATATTGGATTTTCAATTCTAAAACATCGTGACTGACAAGAAAAATCCTGAGGTTTACCTAAACTATAATTAATCAAGCTCTTTAGGATGGTGTAGAGTTTTTCTTCCTAGTAACCGTGTGCGTGGGTATTCTCGGGGTTCTCCCGTTTTCTCCCACTTTCTTCATCGCACCATTTCTTTCATTTCTCATCATCACCGTCTCCTTTAGCCTAGCCACCATAAGCGTGGAACGTAAAACTTAAAGTAGACTAGAAAACTCGTAGGGGACGGGGAGAACGCACAAATTTGTACTATTTGTTTTAATATGTGGATTTCATACTGTCTTTATACTAAATTGTCATATATATTTTTGTATTACATTTCCTTACGATTTCTTATTATCATCGGGTGGTAACTTTTTTATGCTTACCTTAGTAACTTCATTATAACTACGTCTATTAACATCAATACTTCCACCTGATTCATTCTTCTTCACTATCGACGACGAACACACTTTTTCTTCCTTCTTCTGAAAAGAAATAAATACACAAAATGAAATACTATATATTTAAAAAATTAAATTATTCCAATAAGTCAGATACAATACTCAAATGATCCATGCTTTTGAAGTAGTTGCGAGCACGAACTTGTTTACGACACTGATTTGCCTATTCCTCAGAATTTCCAAAACCTTAATAACACGGCAGGGCAACGGACGAAGGAAGTGTAGAAATGGAGTTATAAACTTGCACGAAACACCTGACGAAATTCTTACAGCAAGCTTCACGTAAGTCAAGCGTAAGTAAAACAAGTGTCTATTGTATTTTCATGCACAGTGGAATATGGTACATTTGGTCCTGGGATCGCTTCCCAATGAGAGTGCATTCAACGCCTTAGTGGTTTGGATTCTTTCTCAAACTGTGTGTCCACTATTCGCATAGCCTCGGTGCTCAAAAGAGATGCAATACTTCAACAAACATTTCGAAAGAAGAATTTCTTAGAAGTTTACAGTTTTTCATAGTCAAGCTAAAACTCATCAAATCGAAGTTCACTCGTTGCTATTGGCTGGAGGAAAATGCCAGTACAAATTACTGAAAATTAAACAATTTGATTCATAAATACGATTTTTGGAAAACAAGGCACGAACTTTTTATATCACTATCTTTCTGACTGGCAAATTCCTTACACGAAAATTAGCAAGCTTGTACGAGGGAAAGGCCGAAAATAAGTTTTCCCTCTCATTTTCCCCCAGGACAACGAAAAGCAATGGCGAAACAAGACAGTAGTTGCATGCGCAACATACCCAGACACAAGTGGATATCGTTCGCCCGGGATTCTCCAGATGGCGCCATCGCAGTGCCTGCGCAAAGCGGAGACGAGTCTCCAGGGTGTCTACTAAAATTCCAAAAATTAAATTTCATGACTTTTTCGTGACCTTTTCTTTACCAAACCATAAAATTTCGTAACATTCAAAAACTAATAACAGTACCTATATTAGGAACGGGAATGGGGAATGGCGGAAACTTCATAAGGAGGAAATACATAATTTATATGGTTTACCCAACATTGTTAGGGTCGTCAAGTCTAGGAGGTTTAGGTGGGCGGGTCATGTAGCTAGAATGGAAGAAAGTAGAAACGCTTTCAAAGTCTTGACTGGAAGACCAATCGGAAAACGACCATTAGGAAGACCTAGGCGCAGATGGGAGGACAATATTAAGATGGATCTCGCAGAGATTGGAATACAAAGTAGAAACTGGATGCAGTTAGCTAATAATAGAAGTCAGTGGAGAGCTTTCGTGAACGCGGCATTGAACCTCCGGGTTCCATAGGCCATAGAGTTAGTTAGTTTTAGTTAGTTAGTACCTATATTCTTCAGCAAACATCTAGAGGCCCGGAGCTAGAAAAAAATATGTGCCCCCTGCTGACTTCAATTAATACATATGTACACTTCTGTGAAAGTACAGTAGGAAAGTTAAGGGAATATAGTTTATATTTTTGGTCATATTTTACTTTATGATAATGATTGTATCTTCATGATCCTTTTTAGATAGCCAATTGAGATTTTGATCAGAGTGGAGGCCCAGGGCTATAGCCCCCTAAGCCCCTCCCTTAATCCGGCCCTTTTCTTCAACACTATCTAATCTCTACTTTCAAAGGCTGTTTCTTGGAGTGATAAAAGGTTGGTATCTTCTCACTGTTGAATAAACTGGTTAGATGCGTCTCTTCAATGATGCCAGTTGAAGAACAGTCTCAAGAGCGAATCTGAATGTGAATTAGGCCGAATTTTCATGCAAGCGATACAAGCGTGCTTTGCTTGCGATTTGGTAACGTCTAAAGCGGACAATAGACATTTTTGGCAGTGAATTTTGACGTTTTATACAATAAAATTTTCCAGTCTGTACTTATATTCGTATAGATAAAAAAAAAAAAAAATCGTGACCATAAGCTAAATTTCGTGACTTTTTCATGACTTTCATGACCGATAGACATCCTGGTCTCTCAGTCTGAGCCTGGTTTTGACGTCGTGATCAAAGGAGGAAGTGCGAGCGGTTGTCCGCTATGAATGAACACGTGGCTTATCGAAAGCAGAAATCCATAAACAGCCTCGTGGAAGTCACATCTGGTGTTTTGTTGTTGGCTGACAACGCGGGACCACACTCAGTGACGGCAAAGCAAAACCATATTGCAACTCTTGGGTGGGAGCGCCTTGCCTATCCGCCATACAGACCTGAACTCGCACTCAGTGACTTCTATCTGTTTCCGGCTTTGAAGAAGACTCTGAGCGGTAGGCGCTTTGGAGTCACAGAAGCTGTCTGACGCTTCTTCCATATGCAGAGCCCTGAATTTTTCCTAGAAGGATTTTTAAAGCTTATAGATCGGTGTGACAAATGTCTCAATGTACGTGGTACTTATGTGGAAAAATAAAGGTAAGTCTGATCTTTAATGGCATATGCTATTTTTGGTCTTGCATCCCCACTTCCGTTCACAGTCGCCTGGGAAACATTTTCGGACTCCCCCTCGTATTAGGATTTGCTAATCATTATAACTCCAAAGCATACTATGAATTTTCGTGAATTAAATATTGTTTCACTTCTTGACAGAACAAGACACATTGAGGATATTTTTCTCGGGATATTCCAAAGCTTCTTTCAATCTTTATTATGAAATGAAATGAAATTTTAGCTTAATGTGGTATGGTTATGCCCTTTATGTTGACGATGATTAATGAAAGTGAAGGATTGTGAAACTAAATACCTTGTGCTCTTGCACCGAAAATCGAACACGAAACGGCGAGTACCAAAGACACACACTTATAATTCTTTTTTCAAGAATAGAAGTCCAAAAGTGAAGATGTGCGAGGTTCTAAAAACTCCAAACGAATTTATGGGTTTTATCTTCATATTCTTAATTTTGGTGATTCAAGTATGTCACCTACGCGGATTAATTATCAAGAATAAGATAGCATCGGGAGAGAACCTTGGCATACAACGCCAGTATGTAGTTTTAATCTAGTAATATGTATTATATATCATTCATTAGCAAGCAATTTGTACGCAATAAAAAAAATAAAAAGATCTTCAAGGGGATGACACATCCTAAAATTGTTGGACTAATACACCTCGAATACATCAGACTTCCAAAGAGGCGTGATCGTTGGTGCCCATCTGGTTGGAGCTTCAGTGGCAACAGTGGCGAACATTGTAGGGGTATCGAAAGGCACTGTGTCCAATGTTACGAAGGCATACACAATTCATGGGCAAACGACGTCTGCAAAGCACAACAATGGGCAAAAGACAATGCTTTCAGATAGGGACCGTAGGGTATTAAAACTGATTGTATCAGCTAAAAAGAAGACCTGTGCAATGAAAATTACGTCTGAACCCAATTCCCGCCTACAAAACCCGGTTTTATCGAAAACAGTGCGACAGGAACTTCATAAAATGAAAATTCATGGCACGGCCGCTATCACCAAACCCCTGGTTACAGCAGTAAATGCGAAGAGGTGTATCCAGTGGTGCAAGGACCATAAGGCGTGGACTCATGAGCAGTGGAAACACGTAATGTGGTCCGATGAATCGACCTTCATCTTGTTTCAAACAACCGGTCGTGTTTACGTATGAACACCGTCGCAGGCCTATGATACAGACTGTCTATTCCCAACTGTAAAGCATAGGGGTGGTTCTGTTACAGTATGGGCAATGATATCGTGGTTTTTTGCAGGTTCCATCATAGCCCTGCATGGAATGATGAATGCTAAGGCGTATGAGGCCATTTTGGGGGACCAGGTTCTACCAATGGCCCAAATATTGTTCCTTGATGGTGATGGCATCTACCAAGATGATTTGGCCCCTGTCACCCTGCAAAAACGGTGAAATCATGGTTTGAGGAGCATGACCAAGATCTATCACCACTTCCTTGGGTTCCACAATCACCAGATCTGAACATCAAGACAGACCTAATTTCACAAGCGGCGGGATTTTTGATCGACGCTGCCATTATAAAAATCACCACGAACGATACACAACACAGAGTGATCTCAAAATGGCGTCATTTCGTTCTGCTTGGATCAGAGTAACTAGTGCGCATGAGCGGAACTGCGATCGTAGCGCTGCCGCGGAGAAAAATCGAAACGGAACTTAGTTTACGAACTTCCAACCATAAAAAACATATAAAACTAAATCAAGTTTAGTCTCAACAACTAACAAGCTTTAAACTATTATAAAAAGTCTTACTTTTTGAAATTCTTTTAAATGCTCTTTCGTGTTATTCTTACGTCCTAAAATACTGTTGTTCTCCTGATTCCTCTGTTTTCTGATCTGAAAAAAAAAAAGAAAAGAAAATAGTATTGATTCTCTCAAAAGAATGTGTGTGCTATTATTGAAATAAAAATACAAATATTAACACAAAGTCTCACATTTTGACTCTGAAATAAAGGTTCAGATACGGTTAGTGCAGAATATAGAATATAGAATTCTAGCTTTTAGTACAGAATATAGAACATTCAGAGAGCGACGTGTCATAGGCGGAGCACACTGGTATTAAAAGAACCTTGGGTCACTTACTATCAACTATTATTGTCGACAGGGCCCTACTTCTTATTGTAGTAGCAGTGGAAGAAAAGTGGTGGTGATTGAAGTGGACCCTTTTCCTGTATTCGGCGTAATATTACGCCCTCCGGCACTATAGGCTCTTCTATGTTGAGCGAAATATTACGCTGTGAATATTTCTTATTGAATTTATAGCAGGCTCTCTACACCATAAAAAACTAAGTAAATCCTGGCTGTTGTAGCCACTTTAAAGCACTCCATTATTTTGTTTCGAAATTAAATGATTAGGTTCATCTCCATAGTTACGAATCCTGGCTGGAGATGCCACTTTATAGCATTATTGTTTCTCAAAGAAAGAAAAAAAAATCTTATGAATTCTAGTAGACAATCCAATTCACTTACATCGTTACAAATTCTTATATTTCAAATAATAATATTATTTATTACTACTATTACTGTTATGCGCAATGGTTGTCAGTTTTGGAGAAAATAGACAATTATTTACCTGTGCATGCAAGAACTTGTGGTAATGGCATTCTGATAAGCAGTCTCATAAATATCTTATCCGTAGATCTGTAACTAGTCATCCCATGAACTACTACCTTATTCACATTTCTATTCTTTCTTTATACTAATGAAAGGTGATTTTTTGAATGTTAGTAAAATATTTATTTCTTTTTGTTAACAGCAAAAGAAAACTCAGACATCAATAGAAGAAGAAAAGAAAAAAAAAACTATTCAAAACTATTGCCATTAATTTCAAGATGATGATTATAATTTGGACAATAAACAATTATCATTACATTCCAATTATTGTTATTCTCTGATGCCGACTATCTATGGATAGTTTATTTCTGTATTTCACTGTATATAAAATATCACAATAAATTATCGCTGTTCAACATATTTCTAATCATTTAAGTAGTTAGTTGCAAAACTACAATATTTAACGTTTTAGTCAACATGGTTGGCAAAAACCATGGTTTTTATTGAAAAAAAAAAATTTTTTTTGTTTAAACTCGTTTTTTTTTATTTAAACCAGGGTTTTTTGGTTTAAATAATTTGCTCTATGTATTTATATCACATATGGACAAAAATAAGCTTATTTCACCTTGGCTCAGTGGTAGAGCGTTCACCTCCGGTGTTTGGGGTCCCTGGTTCGATCCCAGCTCGCGCCGTGTGGACTTTGTGGTGGACAAACACCGTGCTCGTGGGTTTTCTCGGGGTTCTCCCGTTTCCTCCCACTTTCTTTATTCCACCATTTCACTCATCTCTCATCATCACCGTCTCCTTTAGCCTAACCGGCATAACCGTGGGACGTAAAACAAAGATTTCATTTCATTTTCACATTCAAATCAATTGTATATATATATTGCTAACTAATAGAAGCCTTAACCTACTCTAACTTAACCTATACATATTATCGACATATTTAAAGTACCCAAGAAAATAAAATTATCGCACTCTTCTAGGCATTTCCCGTGAACGACGTATGAAGATTATTACCTAGACTGAACTTAAAGTAGCATATGAGATAGTTGCTATCCCTGTCAAGATTTAATTATTATTATAATTGGCAGCATTCAGAACACTATTATCGCATATAACTAACACAATGATTTGATCCACAAATTTTCTGAGTTAACTATATCTGATATTCAATAACGTATTCCATATTTAAGAATAATAAAATGGATCACTATGTTAAGAGAACACTTATGCATTATCATAGACCTGTCAGCGATAAAGTTAATCCATCCCCATAAGCCTACCCAGGATTATGTGCAGACTGGATGAGTTTAGCTGCTCATGCGATAAGAAACTTAGCGTTATTTTGTACATTCACCATCACTATGAAAAGTTTTCTAAATATTTAATAGCAAAGTTCACTTTTACACAAATTCACAAGTTAATAACAAGTTGGCTACCCCTAATAGTTACAAATTCCCGTAGAAGTTAATATTCAAAGTTTTAACACTTAATTGGCAAGTACCCAGCTTTTCAATTAATCTAAAGGTTGTCCTGATTTTAATTTTTTATAAAGTTTATGGCCAAATTGCACTTTTGCGGCGATATTTTCCAAATTCTGGGTACTGCCCTACGTAAAGCACTTACATTCCTTGTATTCCTTCTTTTCACTGCATCGGATATAATAGCGCCCGCTGGAACAATTATTACCATTATTATATATTTCAATATATATTCACTTTATTATTAAATTTAGTATTATTTCATTTCCTAAATTTCTATTTTAATTTTAGAAACCCAATTTTATTAATATTATGTATGCAAATTATAAATTTTATATTTAATTTGAATTATCAAATTTTCTTTTCCCGACATCTCAACTATGGCAGGTAGAGATGTAAATAAACACTCTCCATTGATTCTCAGTTATCGCTATCACTATTAAGCCAATTATCTAACCTTAATAATTATATTAGAAAGTCCGTACGTTCTATTTGAGACTAAATTTCTACTTTTTATACAGGAAAAATGCTATAGAAATGATCTACTCATATATTTTACATAGGCCTAATCCAGCAATATTATTATTATTTACTCTGTTCTTAATCATGTATATTAATAACATTTTTCTGCTCTACATGTCCATCAACATCATAACTGTCCTCTGAACCCTGATTAACTTGTAATAAGTGAAGTTTATGGCCTGAGAAGCAAGCCTAAATACTATCTTAATCTGCATACACAAAACAAGACTATGTGTAATACAAAATCGTAAACATTGTCAACGGAAACAGTGTTCACCCGCTGGTGCAGATTAAGAGTAAGCAGGTCACAATGCTTCCTCGTGAAAATAACCCGTAAGATTCTCAATGCAGAGCATCTACGTATTTATGTTTATACGAACATATGAAAATTATATTGTCATAGTTTACGGGAAAAGTGAACTGTAACAAATTTACCTGTGTTGAACGGAATAATGTGTTTTCCGTTGGTAAAACATATGTTTTGCTATTTAGAAAACAACTACTTTTATTTCGTTACAATTTTCAGTGCTAAAAAAGATGAAGAAGAATGGTGGTATTGGTGAGGATTAAGAAATATTTTTCCTTTCGTAACTAATTTAGATATTATAACGGAACTTGGCACATGAATTAAGTATAGATCATAGTATTTTTGAAGGCAGATTATAGTAGAATACCTGTAGCCAAAAACGCTCCAGAGGGTGTTCAATTTTGAAAAAGGAATCTTTTGGAGGGAAATGTCCTTATTTATCTCAAATTTCTGTTTTTTCGTACATCATGTACAAATGAGTTTGGTATCATTAGAAAGCCAACTTTCTTCTGAAAAGAAAGGCCTGCAGGCCACGATACTCAAATGACTTATGCTGAGGCAATAGCTACTTAGAAATATTATGACACAAACAAAGAAAAAACAAAAAGAAAACAGGAGAAAAAAGAGAAGAAAAAACACAAAGAAGAAGAAATCATTTTATCAGAAAATTACACAGGGAAGGGGTTAACATTTTTTTTCCAAAACTAAGGCTATATCAGAGGGGTATTACTGCTTAAACTGGGATCTGAGTTACTAGGCTACTTACTTTTATATTTAAAGCAAGCACTCTCTACCAAGAATTAAACCCAGCACCATGCATGTTAAACTGCAGTAGCAGTATGCTGTGAAGTGTGCGTGTCATTATTATGAAGACGTACGTAAGTATTATGGAATAAATGATTACTTCAGCACGTATGATCAGGTACAGGGGAATGAGATATGTTATCTTCAGTTCTCACAGGTTCGCAATTTTGAAGGACCAACTATGGTAAACTATGAAAAGATAATACAAGACGTAACTCAGCAGGGAAATAGGGTAGCCGTATTTAATCACTAATATATTATTTTCATTTAGTTTAAATACAGTATACGCTTAGCTAGTAGTACTGGTAATATTAGTAGGCTTTGTGTCCCTTTTCAGCACCGAGGCTATGAGATGTGGACTTACAGTTCAGGGTGGAAACGAAGCCATCGGAGTGGGTTGAAATTTCAATGCTCTCAAACAGTCAATCCAATCCGAGACCACGTGCTCTACAAGCGCGCGCACTAGCCACTAGACTAGTAGGAAGAGCGTGTTAATAGTAATAACTGTTATAGTGGTTAAACAAGAGAGGATCAGAAGCTAAGGTTACATGGTCAATATTTCTGGAGTTTCGTCTGTTATAGAGAAATGAGGAGTGGGTGGTAATTTTAATGCATGGAGTTGGCAACTGTGCAGTTTCAGGCACACGCCACCTCCGGCGCTAGTTAACACAAATGGCGACTCGTTTGGAAAACTAGTCTCGCCAAGAATTCCACGCAGTTATTCCATTTCTGTGGGCGAAACATGTAACTGAAGATCACCGGAAGCTAGTAGAGGTTAACGGAGACATTGCAATGTCTCGTCAGCATGCCGAAGATAGTGGCTGGTAGAGAAAACGTCACCGACGAGGAGCACAATGGCCGACCGAGCACGCTGGAACATCATCGCTCACCATCTATACAGCCTGGACCTCACCCCAAGCGATTTTCACCTGCTCCCGCACTTGCAGGAGCACCTAGGAGGTAGTAATTCGCTTCAGACGAGTAGGTGAAACACTTCGTGACAACGTGGCTTAACACGCAAGAACAGGATTTTTACCAGAAGGGAATCTTCAAACTCATCCCACGATGCTACAAGTGCCTCAAATGGTATGGAAACTATGTCGAAAAATAACCTAATGTATCTACTATCTATTGGTTGTATGAAATAATCTGTATACGTTTCACTGCAGGCTTTGTAACTTTACTTTCCTCCTCGTATGCACTAGAGGTGACGGTGGTAAATACAAAGTTATCTTCAATTTCAAATTCGTGCCCGCAGTTTCACAAATGCTGCTGGTCTCTGGGCGTGCCTTCAGTTCAGTCTGGCAACTCTCACAATATAGGCCTCAGCACATATCTTGGCTCCACGAGAGCTGGATTACAAGACCATACGACAGCGTTGCCAACCTGATCAGAAGATATTATCGTACTTAGCACTTAAAATTATCGTTTTTGTCGTATAATTATCGTATTCTTTTGTTTCCGGTCTCAATATCAAGTTTTATTGTTATTACTATTACGAGGGAATTAACACCAATGTTTGCAGCTAAAACTGTATTCAGCAATCTGCATAGGAAATATGATTAAAGCTTAATTCTTTACCAGTCAATCGAAAAACAAAATCTAATTTTCCTTCAATACTTTACATGCCTTACTTGTGAAAACTTATCTACATTATCTAATTACCCCTTCTTGATTGGTTTCCTGAGTATGTTGTCGTTGCTCTTAATTTGATTACAGGTGAGACCACGTAACAGCAGTACAAATACTAGTAGTGGTTTGCATCAATTTTACGTTACATCTCATACAGTATCGGTGTTCAAAATGTATGTTACACCACAACGATCTCCGATTAACCAATTATGTCGTGATAATAAACATGTGTAAGCAGGTAAATACGTTTTATGATTTTAGGCTACGATAAAGGTAAATTCTACCTAGGGTATAACATAAAAATATTTAAATTACTACAATATTAACTTTAATTTGCCTGCATTATTTCCTCTCTAGACATTATTAGTTTTTGTAATTTTGAGAAATTCTTACTCTTTTTCACGTAATGAATGAAATTCCGACCAGGATTTGTTAAATTGATCTCCTATTATCGTACAGTAGCTGTCGTACAGTGTACAGGTGTAAAAATTATCGTATGATTCGATAATTATCGTACATTTTGGCAACGCTGCCATACGATCGGTTGCGGCAAGAGTCGATGAAAAATGAAAGATAATAATGAAATGAAGGGTAAAAGAACAGCACATAACACCCAAGAGTGAGAATCGAACCCGTGACATTTAAGTTTTGTGGTCCTAGCCTTAGACCACTCGACCATGTCAGGCGGCTAAATTAAATGAAATTAAAGTTCTAGTTTAACGTCCCACGCGGTCTATTTGAAGCATAGAAGATAAAGACTACGAGCCTTGAACTAACTACTGAGAAATGTAATTTAGATAAGAACTGGAATAATATAACCACACCATTTCATCGAGAAACATTAAGTTTCAAGAACTTTACAACCAACTAATTCTGTGGCCTATGGAACCCAACGATTAAATGCCGCATTCACAGAAGCGCTCCAATGACTTCCGTTCTTAGCCTATTGGCTACAATTTCTACTTTGTATTCCAATTTTGCAAGATTTATCTTAATATTGTCCTCCCATCTGCCCCTCGGTCTTCCTTATATATATATATTTCCATTAGATTAAAATTTTCCATTCTGGCTATATAACCTGCTCACCTGGATTTGATGATCCTAATGAATGTTAAGCAAATGGTATAAATTACGCAGTTCCTTGTTATGAAGTTTTCGCCTTTCCCCATTCCCGTCCCTCTTGGGTCCGAATATTCACTTCAGGATTTTATTTTCAAATACTTTCAGTCTGCGCTCTTCTCTCAAAGTAAGCGACCATTTCGCAACTATTCAGCGCAAGAAACACATCTGTCATTTTATGTTTTATGCTTCAAATTCTATTACACAATTCGAGAAAACAAAAGAGCATGGACTGAATAATAACATGTATTCCCAGCTTTTAAGTGGACATCTATATTCTTCATAGATATGGTTTTGGTATGTTAATTCTAATCCTAGATATTCTGGAAGTACCCACTTATAGAATCCAAACTATTCTTACAGAATCTACAAAATATTTTTCCGTTATGCATAAAATTACCAACTGTCACAAACAGTGATAAAATTCATAGTGGAAATTGGTAGCATTGGGTTTCAGAAAACATGAATATGGCCATTTTATATGTTTTTGTGCAGTGTAAATTTTGTATTATTTTAATGTAAATTTTATCCAATACTGAACTATTAAAAAACTAACACTACCTGTGAACCTACAATTAATTTAATAAGTTAGGGCGCCAGTACAAAACGAAAGTACTTGATTAGCTTTTATGTATTAGGTTACCTTTATCCTCGTTTACATGAGTGATGATTACAATTACGACATTGAAGAAACGTACTGAACAGAATCATTTATTATCATTTAATTAGTTACGTATTTTCACCTGAAGTTAAAACAAGTAAATGTAATTTATTTCCTTAACATTGTAAAACACAAGGTGTGATCAAAAAATACAGTGAATGCGGTTGCACAGTGCCATCTATCGATGTTGTATAAATTTCAAATAGTAAACTCGGTAGCCTATACCTTTGGTACAGCCAGTGTCGAGTTTGAACAAGCTGCAACATGTTAGTTGGCTTCCAGAGGCAGAAGAGTGAGGACGTGTTACGAGCGTCTGTCGTGTGCCAACATTAAGTTTTGTTCTAAGCTGCAAAAATGTGCTAAAGAAGCTCACGAAATGTCAAAAATCAGTGTATGGCGATGAAATGGTGGCATTGAAGACTATTTACAAGTGGTATGAGTGATTCAAAAGCAGCAAGATGTCGTTTGAAAACGAACAACGATCGAGACGTCCTTCGACATCAAAAACAGGTGAAAACGTGCAAAAAAATGGCACAAATGATTTTTTCAAACACGGAGTTGACTATTCGCGAGCTTTCCGAAGAACTAAACACCTCGTATGGGTCCATGAAAAGCATTTTAACCGTTGATTAAATGGGCAAATGGCTTCCTTCTTCACATGAAAACGCATCGTGCCACACCTTGCTTTTGATCCGCGAGTTTTTGGCCTTAAAGAATATTCCTGTCTGTCTACATTCGCTGTGCTCTCCAGATATAGCACCATGCGGCTTCTGTCTCTTCTCAAAAATTAAAACTGCGCTTAAAGGAAAACGTTTTCACACCATCCTTGGCATTGAGGGGGCCAGGCCAGAGCACCTGAACGCCTTTCAAAAAGGAGTCTTCCAGAAAGGCTTTCAGTAATGCATTCAACATTGGGATAAGTACTTGATAGCCAAGGACAGTACTTTGAAGGAGATTAAGTCAAATTCCATGTAAGCTTATTACTTTGTTGCTAATGAAATTATTCAACGTATTTTTGATAATACAGGGTGTCTACTAAAGTTCCAAACTGAAATTTCGTGACTTTTTCGTGACCTTTTCTTCACCAAATCATAAAATTTCCTAACATTTTCAAGAGCGAATTAGGCAGAATTCTCATCCATGCGATAGATACGTACTTTGCTTGCGATTTGGTAGCGTCTAAAGCCGACCATAAACATTTTTGGTGGTGAATTTTGACGTTTTATAGAACAAAATTTTCCAATCTGTACTTACATTTGAACAGTTAAAAAAAGTCGTGACCCAAAACTTAAATTTCGTGACTTTCATGACCGTTTTCTGATTTCGTGACATTCGTAACCAATAGACACCCTGTAATATCTCGTAAATAGCTTTGTCCTACTGACGATGAATAACCATGGTGTTATTCGAAATATTTAGGAGAAAAAAAAAAAACAACAAACAAACAAAAAAAAAAAAAAAACGATTGTTTGGACGTTTATAGGATCATGAAGTAAAGTAAAGTGGATGCTAACTCTCATAGTGACAGAATGAAAATACCCTACCTGCGACAACTTGGATACACCTGTGTCAAGTTTTGTTAGAGCAACTCGTTTCTTCACATTATTACCAGAAACATTCCCATTTACTTCATCTCTCTTTCTTTTTCCTCCTGTACTAACAGTTGATGTCTTCGCATGCTTATCCTGCTAAAGAAAGAAGAAAAAACTACATGTTAGATATACGGTACATACAAACTCTTTTCACAAAATAATACAGTAATATACGAAATAAGTGGAGGAACCTACTTTTAAGGAGTTTGGTTTATCAATCAAAAAATATTTTATTTATCTAATCCGTGTGTTCGTCCGTCCAGGAAGCAAAAAATCTGAAGAACTACTTGATGGATTACAATCAATTTTGACCGAGATATAGACGGTCAAAAGCTAGGAATCAGGTTTTCGTGATATTAAAACCGGAAGTGATAGAAATAATTTATTTCCGGTCTTTACGTTCATCAATACAGAGCAAAAACAGAATAGATAGCGACAACTCGTTTCCTGCAATCAACTAAGCGTTCCAAGAATACATTCCATCTCCACTCTTTAACTCTGCTAAAATCGGAAGGAATAGAAATCTGAAACTTCGTGGTTTCAATTTATTGATTTTCATAGAGCAAAAACGAAAAGGGATAAGAAAAAGATGTGTTTTAAGAATTGACTTAGCGTCTAAGAATAGGTACCACATCTCTCTTACCCCTCTATTAAAACCGGAAGTAGCCGAAATCAACCACTTCCGGTTATAACGTTAGCCGCTATCGATTCAAAACGGTAATAAGATACCGAGAAGCGGTTTTCTGCGATTAATTAACCGTCCCAAGAATTCCAAGCATGTGCCATATCACATTACTTTCGTTTCAGTGTAGTTCCGTTAGGCGAAATTTACTGAATAAAGAGAAAAGAAAGGTGGAATGTATCGAACTGAGCAACCACGGATATATCTGATTGGTATTGTTGAGTGATTTTTTTTTTTTTTTTTTTTTTTTTTACGTGTAAATATTTACTTTGTGACCGAATGGGTTGATTTGGACTTTCGCGTCCCGTTTAGCAAGAGGCTCTATAAGATATGGACGTACGGCTTAACATGTGATCGGATCACAAAAGTTCCTACCGGGAATCGAGCTCGGGTCCCCCGCGCCAAATGTAAATACACCAACCATATAGCCTCAAGCCGTAATTAGTGACACGAAGTGCAGCCTCTCTCAAAGAAAAAGTTAAACGATATGTTTTTTAACAGTTTCCTGGATTTATGACTCTAATAACATCGTCTTCTGGGACTTTTAAGGCAGACTCTTTAATACATTAGTGAATTTTGAGCTCTTATATCTGATGTAATTATTGTTTGTATGAATACTTAAATCTTTGCACCTCTTTCTTCCAATCTGCACATTTTTAACCAAAACTTACATCTAAAATTCCTAGCTCTCTTTTATCAGGAACAAATTTCTACAAGCGGCTGAGTTAAATAGTGTTAAAGTAGGAAGTGACATGTAAACTTAACTCAAATCTTGTTCAAGTGTAATACCACAAATTCCTTTCTAGCGTGACAAACTTGCATTGCGACAGAATCGGGATAGAATCATAAAACATTGTTGGAAATCAAACGCAACGCGAATTAGAATGTTTTTAAAAGAGTGTGGTGTTCGCATGAAATTCAATAGGAAAAATAAATAAATAAAATAATCATAGAGTGAACTGACTTACAATAAAGTTTAGAACTGGGAATGTATTACTCTCACAAAAATTATTTCCTATATGTCATGCACATACACACAGTGCGGAAACCACATTAACGTACATACCTGTAAATACAAAATATAAACACGATCGAATTGGTACGTTTAGTGAAGAACTAATACAGGTTGGTTGAGTTGAATTGATTTTTAGTTTAACGTCCCGTTCAGCAACGAGGCTATATGAGACGTGGACCTACTGATTAACGTGGATTCCGAACCAGATGAACTCCTGCCGGGAATCGAACCCGGGTCTCCCACGCTAAAGGCGCGTACGCTAACCGCTTATAATACAGGTTGGTGTGTGTTTCGCGCCTGTATGATAGTTTTTACGTATACGCATCTTCGCTTAGCGTTTACTTGTTACGAACGCATTTCGGTGCTTTCGCATGGATCCACCAGCTTTCGCCCTGCCCTAACTTGGATTAGATATAATGTTTGCTTGTAGTGCCCACCTAGCATAAACTGGTGCATGAATTTCGCACTGATACCGGTAATGAGTAAATGGAATTCTAATTATTCTACATTTACTTCTGGTGCAATCTCCCCTCCCCCCCTTACTTGAACTTCTTGCAGACCTGAGTTTCAGGCCGTCTACTGCGAATATTTCGCAGGACAATAAAGAGGAAATTTGTGAGAGTATTATAATTTTTCAAACTTATTTCGAGTGGTGTTCTTAAACTCAACCTACACGAACTATTGTATATCACCCAGGAACCAAACATGAAAATTATCAATTATTAACGTAGAGTAATTTTACCTATGTGATGCGTCGTGAAGTATGTACGAAATGTGCGTCTGGATATATGCTCTTACTATAATTTTACTTACGCACCAAATATCGCCAATATAAATTAGACCGGTGGCCGTACTACTACATATGGTTTGCGTCGAAATAACTAAAACTTTATGTTATGCTTTGCGATTATCAACAAAACTTATAATTGCTTATATTTTCCCCCTGGGACCAATAAATTTTGCGAAGACCCATAAGAAATAACCTCAGCACTCAGAATTTGAACTCAAAACCTTTTTTACCCCTACAGTTTGAAGGACATTACATGCCAAAAGAAGTCTCAGTTATAGTTCGCAGGATGGATGCATGATAATTTGTACAATCAGCAAAATAATAATAACTAACAAATGGTTAGAAGATGATGAAGTGAGTCATTCATAATAAATTGATTGGCAAACAATAAAATTACCTTTGTATATTCCTCATCTTCGGATGACGACGCTAACGTGATCACATCACATTCACTCATTTCAAAAAGACACAACAAAATTGAAGACCAATAAAAGTTACTCTAAAATACCATTGAATGTTGGTTTTACGTAAAACATAAATATAAATAGCAATTTACACCACATATCAAACAATTATCACTTTCAAAACAATCCATTAAGAAACTCTATCTTTGCACTATATTCGATTGATCATAGTTGCCAAAGCCTACACGCGACACCAGTGCTTCTCAAAGTGTGGGTCGCGCCCCATTGGTGGGTCGCTGGCCGTTTTTTGGCGGGTCGCAATAAGTTTTTCCTTTTAATTATGAACATTTTATTTTGATGCAGAAACATATGTTATGAAGTATTATTCAGAAAATGAAAATTGGAAGCGTTTGTTAATGAGGTGAAGAGTACGTGGTTACTCAGAGCCCTGCCCTGTTATACAGTCAGTACAGATGCTGGGCTAGAATGGAAAGAGTGTGTGTCAAAATCTGTCACGGGGTAGGGTATTGCTCGCGGGTAGTGTTAATTCTGTGTTACCTTTCAATGGAAACACTTTAACGCTGTTTGTCATAGCAGGGGCGGATCCAGGACGGACTTCTGGGGGGTTGTAATACTGCTACTTAGAGCTACTTTTAAGAGCTCCTAACTCTGAGATAGGTTCTATTTATATATAAAATAAGAAAGTTTAAATTTCTAGGGGGTGATCGTCCCGATCGCCCTCCTGGATCCGCTCCTGGGGCATACGTACATTTTCATTTGATACACTTATTGAGAAAGAAAGATACATTACACTTGCTTGATCGTCTCTGATTGATACTATTCTCGTACCGGCAGAACCACTATATTCATAAATTTACATTACAATTTAGTTTGAAAGTGATATATTTACGATAAACATAAAAGAAGCCAACTAAGTTTTGATTTATTAAAATTTAAGCATCGAGCTCTACTTTGTAATATGCATGGTCGCTCGGGGTTTTCATATCCCCAAATAAATCTCATGTTAACAACTCATGTGGACTGTCATTGAACGACCTGGAATTAGATACGATTTAAAAAAATAATTAATTGCTTTGAAATTTACAACAATTACATAGAATGTCAATGTGTATTTGAACAAAATTAGGCCGACCACAAAATTCCTTTTATTATTTAATGTGGGTCGCAATGACAACAAGTTTGAGAACCAATGCGCTACAATATCATTGTTCAATTGTCTACATAGAAATTGTTGCTATCGATTTTGTACGTAAATTGAGAAAATTTTTCATTGTTTACCTAAAGTGTTTTAACGTAATGTTATAATATAATAAATTGTTTGTTGTTATACTAACCTTAGAAGCCATTTGTTGCAGAAATCGCTTGATGAATCTACGTTATGATTAATATCAAGAATTATTTTCTATTACGGAACCAAGATTGAAACACTTCTTTAGTAACCGAAATTTCGCTACTATTTTATTTTGACCAGTATTATTAATCAATTTTGTGTCATATATACATCATAATATTCCTCTATATTTTGATTTCTCTTGTATATATCATGTAAATAATAATACACATCACACAACTACTATGTTTTGCTGTGTATAATGTGTACTGAAAATATTGGTATAAAATCTTAAGAAAATATTTTACGTTTTACATATTTAAATTGAATTTTATTTATTTATGTTTGTTTTTTCTTCCCGTTATAAAAGAATTTTCGTGTATATATTTTTTTTTCAAGTTTGCTCTATGGTAAACATTTTACGTTTGATCAATAACACCAACACTTGCTATCAAATTGTATAGATCTGAATAGGCCTATGATATTCAGGGTATTACAGCATATGTCTTATTGATTTCTAGAGCAATATTTTGATGGATAAACAAAGATATATTCATTAAGATTTTCCTTCGCAAAAATTGTAGAGCGTAATACAACTCAAATCTTATACCAATAACTGTGAACCAAATCGCAGCTTTTTGCGTTGCGTTGATGTAAACCAATACCGAATGAGAAAGTTGAAGATGTAAAAATCTTGTCCAAGTTATTTATTTATTTGTATGCAGAGTCACTTTTTTCTTACATGTATACTTCTTACGGGATTATTCATATCAGAATAAATGAAAATATGAAATATATTTACTTTAAAATACAATATCTAGAATAGCTTCCACCGATTTTTTCACCTAGTTTTGAAATTGAGAAACTATACGGTGTAGACCGAGGACTTTACCCTACTTAAAAATTGTAGAGCGTAGCGTATCGAAAAACACAAAATCAATTATATTTTATGCGTATTCGCAAACTAAAACGCAGATTTAGCGTTAGAAATTTTGATTATCGCTATAGTAATTACAATTGCCTTCTCTGCTCTTGTTTCCATTGAGACCCATAAATCTGGCCAAAACCGATAGAGAATGAGCGCAAGCCCTCGAGTCTTAATGTCAGAGTATATTTCAAACAATACTCTGTTAAAGGCCATTAAACCGTAGAGTGATTATTATAATAATCACTCTACGCATTAAGGGCCTTATGCAGTCATCCTGAAGCGTGATTAGTGGCATACTAAAGAGTTTTGCTAACATATGTTCCCTTCATTAGTCAGGCTTTTAGTATGTCGTTAATCGTACGTCAAAACGACTCTGCATAAGGTCCTAAACGTTTTGTTGTAGTGCCATCTATTTTATTTCTTGTAACTGTTTTGACTCGAGTTTTCTCCTTATTCTCAGTAGATGGCAGTTGTGTAGTTCTGAGTTTATTACCTTTGTACTTAACGAAAATTCCCAGGATTCAGTGCATACCAAACAGATTGAGTCAGCCATGTTAAGGTTAAGGTTCGTGAGTGTGCAGTGCGTTTTGTGAATTTTTTTTACGGTCGAAATTGTGGCTAATATAGTGAAATGTCACAAGAAATAGATAGTAATACTTTGGGGTGTGAGAAAATGAGCTGGGGAACAGAGCTGTGGGTAAGTAGAGGAGTAAATTTAGATTTGTTTTTATGAGAGGCCCCGACTGACTTAAATGCAATCGAAGTGGTTCACTCCTTCGTAGCCGCGGTGAATGAGTGTGGTTGACTGGGTTAATTTTAATCGAGTTTATGTTGGCTGTTATGATTTGAAATTGAGTATATATATATATTTTTTAACAAGTATAAGTACAATAGATGGCTTTTTTGTTGAATAGTGCATTCAGTGATTTATGTTATAATTGTTGACTAAAGATCTTTAATTATTAATATCGATCTTTGACAGCTTGAGTTTGTTTGTAACAGTTTTCTCGAATTTGAATAAAAACTTACAAACAAATTAATTTATGAGGAATATGTTATGAGTTTTTTTCTTTATGAAGAACATACTTTAGATTTTGGTATGGTTTGTTTACATGGTAATTTTTAGTGCAAGGTATATTTGTTCAGTACAGGCGAAGTAATAATAATAAATGAGGACTATAACGGCCTAATGAAGATTCTTGCATTCATATTCAGACTGAATTAAAGTTCTATCTGTGTTATTGAGAAATGATTGAGATACGTAAATGTTTCCTTTTCTGTCAATAATACGTCAATTTTGATTTTATATGGTTTAATGAAGTGCACGTATAGAAATGCTACCGTTAGTCAAATTTTCTATGTTTGATGTTTCCAAGGTCGTATATCCTCACACATTTTTGATGGGAAATTGAACTTTTTATTTGCTTCTGATACTAAGACGAGGTACTGAAGTCTTGACATCGTGAGAGTTGGGAGAGTCGTTTGATTTTATTTAATGCAATGTGAGACTCTTAGGCATTGTTTATGATCAGTGCAATATAACTGGAGAAACTGGTTATTTTTGTTATAAATAGTATTGTTACGGTTATGGCTAGGAAGGTTATGAAGTATACGAGAACCTAATTCAGTTAGTACCGTATATTTATTTATTAAAGAAAACAATATGAACCATATGACCTGTGCATTATCGCTATTGGAAATGTTTAGTAATGAGGTAAAGATATGAGAAGGTTCGGTTGGTGTTGATTACTGAATCAATGTGACTGAAAAATTAGCTAGTTAAATCAAATTCAATACATACTCTAGTGAAATTTTAGCTGTCAGATTTTTAGTGAATTTTAGTAAATAAAATAAATAAGCCATTCATTGGTGACTTTAAACTGACCATATTATTTTTACATGAGGTTATTGAGTTTATGGGGGAGGGGAAAGATTTCAGTGTGGAGGTTATTACTTCGGTGCATTTTCAAAGGGACTGAATTCAAAAATATTACATTTTAAGAAGCGCCACTGAAAACTTCCAAATAAAAGAGAAAATGTGCATTAAGATACACCGATAGTTTTGTTTATTCTTGGTGCAGTACAAATAATGATAAAATGACATAATCAGGGTATTTTTTACTTAAGGCCCTTTGATTATGCACCAAAGATTTACAAGAGCGCTAGAAGTTTGAGTCAAGTAAAAGAACGAAGACACCCGAGTATTGCGATATGATTTCAGTCTCTTCATCATTGTGTAATAGAAGTCAGGTAAATTTAAATGAGTACTAACTGAACCTTTGCTATTTATACAGTGGATATTTCTAATATGAGCGTGAATCTCCTTTCCACTTCTCACTATATCTGTGCAAGTCCATTTATGGACACAAGTAAAGGACAGGAAGACTGTCTTAAGGGAGTGAGTTGCTATAGACAACCATATAAATGTAGTGTTTTAATGTATAGCATTTGGAGGGAGTTTGTGGCAAAGTTGGATAATAGATTATATCAAATGGAGATTTTTTTTTTTCTTATAATACCATATCCGAGTACACCTCATTGTGGGTCCTCATACCTTCGAAGTTGCCAGCTTGCAATAGGTTTTGTCATTCAGATTAAAGCAAAGAACCTGGGATGTCCATCCCGCTACACGTAGGTCCTCTACTGGTTGCCTTTCACAAGGGTATAAACTTTAATGTCCTAGTGGTAATATTAAACTAATAGGTTCAAAACTACGCTTAAAATGTGGAATAGAGAAATGAAGACAAATTTTATATATATATATATATATACAAAATTTGGGATCGACCAGCGAAAACTGCTCGTTTCTAGAATGTGTGGCTTTTGAGATCTGTGGAGAGCATTGGCCACGAACATATAAACTTTTTTTTTTTTTTTTTTTTTTTTTTTTACTATGGACATATAAACCGGCTTTTTAATATATAGATTGATAATATGTTCATCTCGAAGTATGAGATCAGTGAAAAAAGTTGGCCACCATCTTTAATTTTGTATTATCTGGTGGAGTAAGTTTACAGATTACTAATATGCAAGATTTGAGATGGGACTCGAATACTGTCATATCCCTATTGGTGGACTATTATGAATTCGGCATAGGATGTTCAGAATTTATAAATGTGACTGTGTCAGAGAATTTGTTTATTATATACTTGAAACTACGAATGTGTATTAATGTTGTACCCGCAGTATGATTACGGAAAGGTAGTCAGCATTGTTATCCCTGAGCGATCTTCAAAGTATGAAGTGAAGAGCGTGCATAGTACACGAAAGTCGGTGACTGAAGTTTGTGCCTATCCCATACACTTTTTGTGAGTACATTTGGGAGATTTTTTTTTTAACGTTAAGAATTCATAGCTAATTCTGTGTAGGTGTTAATGTCAACTCAAGCAGTGCATATCGATTGACTAGCATAATTCTTTAAAATAAGGTACTTATTCTTACGGGACATACAATGTTACAGATTTTTTTTTTTTTTTTGAAATAATGCCCTCCCCGCTGGTCTAGTGGTTAACTGGTGAGTCTTTGGTGCACGTGGTCCCGGGTTCGATTCTCAGTGAGAGCGCAAAAAATCTTTCACAGTCATTCACTTTCATAAATCATTTGTCTTGTTTAGCCGAAAGAGCATATTCGTGGGACGTTAAACTTAAATTTTATTTTTTTTTCTAAAGTTAATTATGTGTAACAACTATATCTTTACTGAGGGTTACTCAACTTTATTTAGTTAGTAATGGTTTGGGTTGCATGACTTTAGAGATACCTTTTGGGTTGGGAGTTTTCGTTGTATGCCCTTATGCAACATGAACGTGGGGTATGGACAAGGTCCGGGGCTTGGATCCAGTGTAATTCGTGGCCACCTAGACTATCAAGCAAGATCATCTCGATCTGTAGAAGTCGTTCCATACCACCTTATTTTGCATTCTAGAAAACTGGATTGCAGAGCCACGGTAGAAACTGTCGTGTTGTTGTTACCACATTTGTGCTTAAATTGTTTCTTCCCGTTTTAAGTTAACAGAAGACACGTACGATGAAATATGCCTTTTGTTATCGATTGTGTTCATTGTTTGCCCATTGTTTAAACACAAATTATCTGCATTTTACCAGAAATTGTTAGGATAATTATTTGCAAGTAAAGCAAAGTGAATAGTTATAACCAAAAATAACAAAGTAGCTTGAGTTGGAAGTTTGATTTATGTTTGTTCAGATTATGCATAGTCGTGAAATGTCGTGATTATTGTAAATGTGACTACATACGAAAGTTTTTGATTTCCATGTCTTTGTGATTTTGATTTGTTGCTGAAACGTTTGTAGTTATGACCTTGCAAGGGTGAAAGTTGCTCTCACAGCTTGAGCCAACGGCGTACCGGTCAAAGGTCGCGACACTAGTTGTTTGACGTGCTTGTTTCAGGTTGTTCCCGACCCAGTTTAAGACGCTGGAAGTAGACGTGTGTGTCGTTCAGTTTACATTATAATGTTATCGTTTTTGTAGTAAAATGTTCTTACTAATCCTACGACAGTTATTTCAAAGAAGCAGCTTACCATATTATAGCGTTAAATATGTAAATATCATATCATATATATACGCCGAATACAATGTAGTACGCGCTACGAGTTATATAATCCATGTCTTTGTAATGACATGCAACTTACCTGCGTCTTTGCCTTATAATTTCGTGGGATGTATTGCTTTTGTAACGGAGTTGTGCTGAAATATGTGTACTTATTAATACAGCAGTGTCCGTTAAACTTATTTGCGGTATTAATTTCGAGTGCATAACGATTGTTCTTCTCGCTCAATATAAAGAGAACAAGTTAGTGTCGATGATTTCATTTCACTGACGATGGCCCAGATTACATTGTACTTGAAGTTAGTTTCGAACGTTTCAGCTGGATGTATTATTGGAAAGAACTTACACACAGAGTTCAATTTTCAGGAATTCCTAACAATTACATATATGTCTACACTATATATAAACCTGGCACTCGCAGAATAGCTTGGGAACGTGTACTATTTTTTGTTGTTGTTTCGTTTTAGTTATAGTAAGCCCACATTTTATTTTATTTTTTACCCTCTCCATCCATTTTATCTTTTCGATCTTTCTCCAACACAAATTTCGAAGGTTTAAATATTTTTTTCTTTCCTAATGTCAAAGTCTTTGAACGACATAGTCCAATACTCCATATATAGCACTTGACCAATTTCTTCCTTAATCCAATATTAAGGTTGCTAGTTAAGAGTGACTTTTTCGTACAGTAAGCGTATCTTGTCAAAATACTTCCCAGATACTTGACATTTTTTACCTCTTTAAGTTCTCTTTGTTCTACTCGACCCGTAAGGGCGCGTCCTACAGGATATTCTCTTGACTTTCGATTTTTCGATGTTGATTTCCATTCCATATATTTTCCCAGTGTCAAACATTCAGTGTAAATGTTGACTAATTGAGGCGGCATACTGCGTCCTTGTGTTGACTCCTTTTCCAGTCTCCTCACTGTTGGTTCTTCCTTGATTCAGACGCTATTGCATTGGTTATCCTATGTATAGGTTGCGAACGAGTCATCGGTCTCTCCAAATGATTCCGATTTCAAGTATTTTCAAAAGTTTGTCCAATTGATCCGGTCGAAAGTGTTTTTTTTTAACCAATCGATGTAGCACAAACACACCACTTTCTTTACGTCGAGAACTCGTTCCGGTATACTTCTCATCAGTCCAATGGCACCTCTGGTGCCATTTCTTTTCCGGAATTTATTCTCTAACGTCTCTTCTATTCTACTTTCCGGTCGCCTGTTTAGTAGTTATGCGTGCAATTATCTTTCCAGTGTGGGAAATATGGCTAATAGTTCTGTGATCATTTTACTTCTTTGTTTGCCTCTTCTTGGGTAATACGACCATTGAACATCAGTCAGTACTTTCATTAGATTATCTCCTAATCCCTTGAGCAAATCTGCTGGTATGATGTTGCCTTCCTGCTTCGCATGTTTTTGATGGTTTGTACTACTTCACTCTTCAATATACGGGTCCTTTTTCTTCATCATCGATCGCAATATCTTTGGGACGGGTTCTTCTTGTCATATCCTTTATGTATTCCTCCCATGTTCTAAGGACTCTGTGATGGTCAGTGATTACCTGACCTTGTTGGTCTTCGATTCCAAACGTGCGCATACTTTTGTTAGCTTTCCCTCCTAATTTTTGTAATTTCTGATAAGAGAGATAATGTCTGCCGCGCCATGGGAATTCCATTATTTCTTCATATATCTGTTCCATATAGGTCTACTTCTATATTCGTGTCTCTTCTCAGTTCATTATTCAGCCTTCTGTATTTCTTTATGCCCGTGGTTGTCTCCCTTGTAATCGCTATTTATGGAGAACGAAAGCGAAAGATTCATGATTTTCGGAGTTGCTGAGATTAATAGTGACACTCCAAATCCTAATATGGATTGAACTCTAGTATCGGTCGTTTTCGATTATTTTTCGTCACTTCTCCCCACGTCTCACCCAGTATGACAAAAAGGGAATGAATTTAGACATAAACGTCATTATTTTTATATATGTGACCGTCCCGTTCACCGCTCCAACAATATGTTTTAAATAAAATAGACTAGGGACCACTCATGTACCTAAAGTAAAAAAAAAAATCAGTACTGTTAGATCTGGAAGGAGTTAGCCATCAAACATTTTTAAATATTTATATAGATGTGCTCAGGAGGCGGTTTTTCGTACTCCATCCGGTACAATCCCTTAACATGGCAATACTGATTACTCAATGCAAATAATGTAAAACATAACACAAAAGAAGTCAGTCGTATGGCGTTGTCAGCAATATTAACCTCAAAACACAACAAGATTACTAGTCGTTTAAACCCATGACTGACTGTTCGGCACTTGCATAATCTAATTTACGAAATTAGCTGTAATAAATAACCTTGTTCTGACTGTTTTCCTTTTAAAACTCGGACATACGGTAGTAGTATATTATAAAAAGGCGCTCGGGTTCATTTTGTAGGAAGAAGGGGACATGTCAATACAAGCGAGAACTTAAGTAACCCTGTTAATGGGTAAATAAGTTGAGCCTCCTCTTTTAAGCTTCTAAACAGAGTTCTTTTCCCCTCTTTGAACTCTGTTGAGGATTTGGGCACGTAAGAGTCAATGATAGAGTAGAAATTGAAAAATAAATATTGAATGTGATGTCTCACTCGTATGAGATTGCAAACTCATAATAAATAGAAGAATCAGTCTTGAAATTTTCACAAGTAAAACTAGTAGACGCACACCTTAGCGTATGTGAGTTTCACTTAAGCGTCGATCATTTCAATATCCCACTGACATTTCTTCAGGGCCAGTAAACCTTGAATTTCGTTATTGTCTGACAAATTTACACGTTGCTCTCGTGATTTCAACTCTAAATACTTTCCTAAACACTCCGTAAATGTTGTTGATAATCACTAGTAGAAAATACTAAAGGCAGTTTTGAGTTAAATTGAAGTTATTAATGTGCACTTACGGGGTGTTTAGTAAAATATTTACAGTCACAAGATTTATCATCATCATCATCATCATCATAGGTATTCTGCCCTTATTGGCAGGTCATTTGCCGCAGCTAAGCAGCTTCCATGCTGCACGATCCTCCATTAACCTCTTCGTTTTCACGTATGATTTTTCTGTGTTTATATCATCCATCAATTGTAGTCTCTTTCGCTTCCTTCCTCTTCTCACCGCCAACATACCCTCTAGGAGTCCTTCATGATACATATCTTCTTAGGCAATGTCCCAATCAGTTTCTCTTCCTCTTCTTAACAATATCTACAAGTGTTGTCTTCTCCCCCACCATTTCTAACACCCTCTCATTCGTTTTCCGCTCGATCCAATTAATTCTTTACCTTTTTCTCCACGCCTACATTTCGAAGGCTTCCAGTCTTTTTTTCATCACTTTTAAGTAATGTCCATGTTTCCGTCCCATACAGTACAACACTCCCCATCGTCTAGAAGAAAATGTCAGTAGGTTATTAAAATAGTCGACGCTTAAATTAAATAAGTTAAGGTGTATGCGTGTTTTTATTACTTTATTTGTACATAATAGCGTATTACATAAAAATGAAAACACTAATTTAATGTACACAAGGACTCTGAGATGAACAGGTTATCGATCGTTTTGGTTAATCTTATTATTCATCATGGCATCTGTGTTTGTGGGAGTTTTTACTAAGATTATATCATTGCATAATTACTTTACTGCATATTTTGCAAACATTCGTTGTAAATTTTTTAAAAGTATATTTCCTTACTTTAATCTTACGTTCGCAATTTTTTGTCTGTGCAGGTAGGCATAGTTTAAATTAGTCCTATCACGTATTGAAGTAAAATTTTGCGGTGAATAGTGTATGTGTGTGTTAATTTTGCCCTCAGTGTTATGTTAAACCGTTAAATGATATGTATGGTATATCCTGTCGTCGTCCCCTCCAACAGATGGTGCATCCAACTCTAATTAAACGTCACTGTGTTGCCAGTATTATCGCTGGTATTGGAGAACAATATCTGAAACCTAAAAGCTTTGTGGGAATGTACTGGAGCATGTGTCATCTGTATGTTACAACTACGAAGAATTCAGTATGATGCTATGATACAGATGTGGTTCGAAAGTGGAATGTACGTATGTACACTCATGTCCAAAATGATTGTCTAATATCTATAACTGTCTTGTAAGAATATAATGATTTGATAATGATTTTGCATGGTGCTTTCAATACAGATACCATGTGCATATTCGGGAATGTATATTTGTGGTAAATTTCGTAGGAAAAGAATTATAAATACGAAAATTAGAATGAGTAAAACAAAATGTTGCTAAATGGAAAAGAAAGTTATTTTTCGTTTTATTGTTCTTATTTTCTGCTCTTTTGACATTTAATAACGAATTCGCCCGGTATTTCTTATAATTATATTCCTATAACAACAAATTTATAGACATGCGACAATAATTTTGGACATGAGTGTATATTATATGTGCACTATACGATTAAGAGTGGATGTTGAACGAGGTTCTGGGTTCAATTCTCGGTACAAATGCTTTGAAATTTGAACGCATTATAATGGTTCGGATTCCACCTTAAAATGTAAGGTCGACGTCTCGTATAATTCCAAATAGGGACGCTACACTGTAACCCAATCAGCTGTTAGACAGTAGTGTACGTACAGTCTTGGTCAACCTGATTGCTCCCCTCTTTGAAAAGCCCTATTTCCGTACTACCCAGGGTTCAAATTAATTCAAAGAAATGTTAATTTCCTTTGATATCAGCATTTCAATCTAAAGTATATTTTTAATGGTGAATCTGTCGTTTTTGGGTATGAGAAAGTGATTGACAAGTCTCAACATTTTGTTTTATTTTTTTCAGTGCAGTTTGAAAGCAGAGTATATGTTAGGAAGTGCAAGATCTCTATGTTGTGGTGTGCATTGAGATCCAGAACTTCCGAAAGGGTTGTGTATATATAGTTCATATATTTTCCATTAATTTTGTCCCTAAGGATGCACGGTGGCTCAGTGGTAGAGTGTTTACCTCCGGTACGTAGGGTCCGTAATTCGATCCCTGATCAAGTAAGTTTGTGGTGGACAGCATAGTGTCTATTGGTTCCTCCCACACTATCATTCCACTAATTCTTCCATCATTATTCACGTCCCTTAAACCTCCATCTGCCTTAGCCGAAAGGGCATAATCGTGAGACGTTGAACTAAAACATTTCATTTCAATTTTGCCCCTTCCCCGCCGGAGAACAAACATTTTAGTTAATATTTGTAATGGCTGAGACGGGCTGAAAATTAAATCAGATCATAAATCCAGCGGTAGGTCACCTCCATGTAGGAACAACCGTCTGGGGAAGTTTTGGTCCTCGTGGATTGTTAGTCTATCCGAAGACCTTGTTCCTTCATATTGTGACGCAATATTAAAGTCAAACGTGCGATACATTACCTTTTCGAGTAGCCCACGGCTATTTATGATACGGCGTTGATACCTTTGTATCAATGAAAGGCCTTGGATTCATTATGATACTTGAAATATCTGATAACACCCAGAGGAACGTGTATCTTTATTGTTTTAGTGTGCCAGTTTGAAAAATTCTTGAGCTCTTTTACTAAAGGAAATCGAGAAATTACATCGATATAAAATGTTGCAGATGTGAAACCGTTTCTGAGGAATTTTTACGCAATTTGCTTTACTTGAATTAGGTTGCATTTGCAAGCGTTTTCCCTTCCCTCTCGATAGTGGCCTTGTGCAGACTTCATGTTCCGGTCCGCTGGCTCTTGCAGCAAGTCTCTGTTGTAGAAGAAACGTTCACTATACTTCTTCGGCCAGGTTAACTGAAATCATGTTGGAATCCGTAGCCTGAAGGCAGTTTGACGTCATACCATATGAGTTGATGTGTTCATAGGCTTTAAAAACTCTCTACCCGTGTAAGGAGAATTTGTTGTGTGCTTTTAGTGTGTGATTCCCTATGGATGTAACAAAGACGAAGAACGTGGATCTTTGTCAGAATTAGATCTAACAAGAATGCGAATGGTTCATCATGAACTTCAGCGTAGAGGTTGATGAAAGTTGCAGATGCGTACAATCAATGAAGCGTGTTTGATTACATCTTAGTGATTTTTTTCTTTGTAAAAAAGAAAAAAATCCTCATTTTGTCCCTATTTTCAATAAGATATTTATATCTAAAACCAGTCAGGTTTAAGTCTTAATACAGGGACATCTTACTAACACAATTTTATCCTCTGTATACTTGAGCGTCAAGGGGAGCTATAACCTTTATGGTCCTCTTGGGTCCGCGCATATATATATATATATATATATATATATATATATATAATATGGCAGTGAATGTTCATTATTTTTTCTATCTTCATAATGATTATCGGAAAAGTTTCGAGAAGAAGCAGGGTGTTTGTTTTTCCCCAAATTGAAAAACAGTAGCGTTTACCTCTGCTATGAGGGTTCCTGTTTCAATCCCTGGTCTTCTAAGTTTGGTGGACAGTAGTATACTCCCGTTTTGTACATCCTCAATCCACTTTTATGCAGTCATCTGTCTCCCTTCAGGATATAACAGTGGGATGTAAAAATCAGAAATATTGTTTTTCTCTGACTTCAATGTTTTTCTTCCTTTTTCTTTTAAATCAGAATCTGAGGAATATGGACATGATCAATCTGAATGTAGCATTATTGCTTATTTTTGTGCTATCCCTTTATTCTTAGCTTCCTAGTTCCGGGTTTTCTTATACTGTAATGTTCCTACGGACTTGGAAAAGTCTGAGAATTCAGGATAATTATAAGAAGTCCTGGAAAGATCAGGTAATTTTAAATATGGTTTTTACTTCTCAGTTTTCACCAATCTTTTTGCCTTGCCCCGCTGTTTGGAAGGGGTGTTTTATAAAATAAATTGATTTGTTTTGCAAAACTTTTGTCATGCTCATGCATAGTTGGCAAAGAACTCATGATCGGGATACCTGTATTTACTTTCTTACATTATATTACACTACATTACATTATATTTAAAGGAAGAAGAAAATGTAATATATTGTAACTATCAATATATTAAAGAATATACATAAAAATACATAACCATACTAAGTTATAAATATAACAATATACAAAATATTAATGGAATAAAATAAAGTATAAGAATATATATACATATGAGAGAGAGGCCGCTTGATATTTGTAAATCCTAACTAGGAAAACGTGGGAAAGTCAGGAACTCGTGGTCGCCAAAAGAAACCCTGTAATAAGAAACCAGAAGGAAAGAAACCAGGTACCCTAGTATTCGAAACTGATTATTCCCAGTTCAATCCCAGTTAGCTTCAGTTTCTTACAGCTCATGATTTTATATAAAGAATACATAGGTACCCTGTTTCGCCTTTTTATTTCTTTAATTTTAGCTTTCGCTAAGTGGGTAGGGAAACACGCCTTTGACGCGAGAGACCCATCTTCGATTCTCGTTGGTAGTCCATGTTCGGATCCCACATGAAGCTGAACTCACATCTCATATAACCTCGTGGCTGATCGGGACGCTAAAATTAAATCCCATCAAATTCTATTTTGAGAATCTGCAAGAGTGGTGGCAGTTTTTTGTGAAATAGCGGCGAGTTCGAGATTTTATGAAACGACGTGGTCATGGTACGGAAGTTTCACGTCTGATGTGATAGCTAAAGCAGAAATTTGGTCACCATTCGGTATTTGACGCAAAGTAAAGGCCAAATACCCATCGCCAATCTAAGATGTTTGGTTGCCGTTTTGTATGTGCTGATTTTGTCTAGAAAAGAAACTTTGTGTGCGACCAAAAGTTGTTTTGAGCACAATTGCGTAAGAGTTGGGCAAGCTGTGTGTTGTACACCTTACTCTTTGTTGTACTGTTCAGTGCTAAGAATATGTAGTAAGCTATAGAAGTTAGGTTATTTTAAAAGTTGTCAAATTAGAAAATTTTACCATCTCCGGTTGCCTTTAGATATGGAACTGCAGGCGTTAGCTTTAGCATGAACCACACAGAAATCCTGTGAATAGTACCTACAAACCACCTGTGACTTGTTGGAGATAGAGTGTGGGTGTTATGGCTTTTGAAAAACAGCGATTACTTGGAACCGCCTCCACACACAAAGGGAAGGCTGACAATGCAATTGAGTTAGCGATTTCTTGTCAGCGTGTGCGTTGAACACCTGAATGATAAATTATGTCTACGTCAGAGATAATTATTGAATCGCAATCTGTGTTGTAAGATTAAGTGCAAGTGTACTTCAACTATTATTTCTCCTTGCAAGACTGTTTTTTAGAAGCTTTAGAGATTCCTCTTGCTTCTTAATCGGGAGATTCCGGGTTCGAGTGCGGTGATCAGCCATCCGGACAAGTTTTTCCCCATATCCACCAGATGACTAACAAGATTATCGTAAGTATTATGTCATTGTTAACGGATCACTTACTTCAAACTCAGAATCTTTCATATACCTCCTCGGTCGTTAGCTATCCTCTTCGTCTTCACATAGCAGTTTTATATTTTGGCGGCTCTGTTTCCATGAACTGTGTAACCTATTACGCTCCTCTCTCTTTCCTACCAGCGCGCATTCTACAAGGGGTGTTTAATACGTTTTGCACAGATGGTTATAATATTATTAGTTGCAATATTATGATTAAATTTTAGGTGAACATGCCTTTATCCTTTGGCTACAAGACAATGTCACTCAGTGTAGCCTCCATCTGCTGTGACGCATCTCGTGCGACGTTCTTTCCATGCCTTGAATGACTTTGGTAAACTTCAGGTGGTTGACGTTTACACGATTGTTTCACACAAGAAATGGGGACCTTCAAACGACCAAAGAGGAAGAAATTCGAAGGAGCCAAGTCCGGCGTATAGGGAGACTTCCTATCCCATTTTCATGATTTTCTGCTCTGTCATCATGGTTGTGTACTCTGTCATCATGGTTGTGTAAGGCTTGGCATTATCTAGATAGAGTTAGATGACTTTGGAGCTCCGGTCTGTAAGTCTAGAGAGCACTTCGTACTTTATTGAGTGACAAACAGGAACGTTCCTTGTTAATTGTTGAACCATGTTCCAAGAAATCTATGAAAATGACACCACACTGATAAATAAATAAATAAAAGAGGCTATAATTTCCTGGCCTGATCTGAAAAGTCTGTTTTCACGGTCTGTTTGATCTCCATAAACCGGAAGGAGCTTCCTTTGAATTGATGTGCCTGATTCATCACTGTTTTTGAACGGGATTTCCATTTACCGACCGTTGTCCAGCCCTAATGTCTATGTGAACAATAGGAAACAACAAGTATTACCATTTTGAAGTCAGGATCAAATACGTTTATCTAAAATTTCATCATTATATTGCAACTAATATAAAAATATACCCATCTGTGCAAAATTTATTGAACACCCTTTGTAGTACGTCCCAAATGATGCAGTTCCTTCTAAGCCAAAGTCTCAATTAGTTTTCGTCCTCTTTTCAATTATGTCTGAAATAATTCTTTTCTCCCCTACTATTCCTAATACTTCCTAATCTGTTTCCCGTTCAACCCTGCTAATTCTGTCTATTCTTCTCTACACCCTCATTTCCAAAAGCCCAGTCTTTTCTCATCCTTCTTGCATAATGTCCTTGTTTGAGTCCCGTAGAGAACGGTACTTTATGCGAAGCATTTTTTCCTAACTACTGATTCGAGAACCCCTCAAAGTAATTTTCTTCCTAAATCCTCATTGAGAAACGTTTACATCAAAGCTTTCTGGCTTGTTCCTGTGATCTTCAGTGATTGACTAAACACCAGTAACCCAGAGAAAAAACAGTCGTGTGTACAGGCATACTATGCTGCATCCGAATTGACGTTTGGCAATAACCAATGAGGTCGCGACGCGCGGTTGCTAAACCTTCAGTGAGAAAGTTGGTTGCACCGGATTGACTGTAGTCATATGTTAATAGTGTTCCCGCATCACCAGGAATATACATCATGTTGGTAAAGTCTGACTTCGACAAAAACTGGGACAGTCAGGGAATTTCAGAAAAAAATTGTAATAATCTTGATAAGTGAGACAATTTCAAGTGCGAATTTTTATTTCTCATAACTCTTTTCTCGTTTTGACGTATCCGCCTGATTGGTAGAGGACATTTTATAAAATAAATTAGTTTGTTATGCAAAATCTCTATTTACTCACATGCTAATACATAAATGCATAGTAGATGAGGAACTCCTGGCCGTTTTTTTATTTCATCATTATGTGTACACTTGGAAATTGGTAAATCGTGATAGGGAGACATGCAAAAGTCAGGAAATTCGTTCTTTCCAAATAAGTGAGAACCCTGATAACATTATTGACAACGTCGCAGTAAACTGATTGGTCACGTTAATTCTGCTGCCGCACACAATAGATACAACCTTCAGATAGCTTATAGTAATGATGAGGAAATGTAAATGAGAAAATGTATGATCTATTCCTTTTTTTACACTCCATGTGTGTCAGGAAAAGTGTAGCATGCTCAGGCTGTAATTAGCCTAGAAGCAAGAAGAAAATGTATGGTGTACTGATATTCTGCGTCGCCTCCGGAGAAATAAAAAAAATGGTGCTTATTTCGCCCTTTCCCACAGTACGTTATACATTGGACATTACTGGTTTACATAATTGCCACAGTGAGATTAGTGTGAAAATTAATAACATCTATTTGTGGTGGGTTTTAATAGAAAAGCGAATGGATTTTATTTGAAGGTTCTTGTTCACAATGAGTTATGTTGCGAAGATACCGCTGTACAAAACGTTAAAGGACTACAAAGATTGTGAGAGAGTTTTATCCCAGTTGGCATTTTCCAGTCGAAAGAATTTTGTTGACTTGAAAGGCGAGCCTGCATTTATTGGACACCGGCCAAAAGCTATTGAACGACCGTTTGACTGAGTTGGCTGTGTAGCTGGAAAGGTGACATTACTGGATGGAGTTGAGAACTAACATTTCTGTAGTTTTCTTTCTTTGTGTCTACCTTTATCCGTAGAGTGTGATATTTTGGAGCTAACCGTGAAGATTTTAATAGCACTATTGATTACGGTTGCTCTACCTGACGAATATAGTTGGTCTACCCAAAGAGTGAGTATTGTATTCGCTTGGGGGAGAAATAAAGCGTATGGTGCATCGGACTAAACTGTCTCCGTCCCATTTTGTACATTAAATCATATCATGCTGGTGTTATTACTTAAATCCTTATTTATAAAATATGGACAGAATCGGGTAAATAGTTTTCAAGAAAATCATCCGGGATAAAAGAGAACTCACCCCAAGGGTGTTTTTTTTTTTTTTTTCTAAAGAAGAAATGACCTACGCCTGATTAAAGAGTTGTTTTTGAGATATTGATTTATGACGCATAAACAAAATCACTACGAGGGTTTTCGAGAAATTAGCATCATCTTAGTTGCACATTTCAGTAAATTACCGTAATTTTTGAACTAGGAAGAAAATTCGCAATAATGAATATATTAAGAAATTTGGAGAATGTTACACAGAACTTAAATTGCACAGGACTCAGTGACAGAGCGCTCACGTTTGGTGTAAGAGGTTTCTGGTTCACTTTTAGGACAAGTTTGTGATGGAACACATTGTCTGTGGGTTTCTCTTTCATCCCTTATTCTACCTTTTCGTACAGTCATTCACTTTCATTAATCATCTCTCCTTCGGCCCACACGGCGTATTATTAAGTATTCTGCCTGTGGGCAGGTCGTACGATTAGTCAGAGATTTTATTTCCTTTAGGTCAGAATCTGGAAATGTTTCTTCCGTGTTTCTCGATCTGCAGCTTCCTCCTTTATTCCGAATATTTTCTTCTGATTTTGAAAGCATCGATAAATTCTATTCTGCTCTCTTTCCTTCCATCTTTCCCGCAGTGGCGGTATGAAGAAGACAGTTTCTTCGCAAAATGTTTCAAATCCAATTTGCCTTTCTATGAAGTGTGCTACTTAAAAACGCCATCTTCACTTCTACGTATTTTAACGTGTTGTTCACTAATAGATGGCTATAGATTATTACCTATCTTTCTTTCTATTTGAAGCTAGGTTCCCATGCTGCAAGAATCTTGTAGCTGTCATTAAAAAAATCTTTCAACCCCATCTTTCTATTTACTGTTTAAGTTACAACTTTCTGAAAACGAGAAAGATATCTACACCCATGCAGCACAGCACTCTAATGGCCAAATATTGAACCTCATCAGTAAAAACGTGTATTTTGGCGCGCTTCCCCACTCCGTCCAAAAGAATTCGTCGAAGTGGCGAAACTGCTTTTTCTTTGTCAGTAGGAGGGCTATAACAAGTAGCAAAGAAGACGACCCAGAAAGTTGCACATGGTTTGATTCCTTGTAAGGGTATCATTTTGTGTTCGCGAGTTGTCTGCTTATTCAGCAGGGCTACAGAAGTATAATGTAAAACCCTCACTTTTTTTCTAATGCCTCCCTTTATTACCATCTGTCGCCACATATCACACTTCACTATTATGTTCAGTGATAAAAGTGCATTTTAAATCTATACACACTTGTATATGGTGCTATTTCAAAAGAAAATATTTTATGCTGCGTCGGCAACACTGCTTCACCTATGGCTTTCGATAGGGCTTTTTTTTTTTTCATTATATTGTGCAACTTTTGTTTTGATTGCTTTAACGGTTTTCCGGATATTTACTTTAAATGTACATAATTCCATGATATAATTTTTTGGATATTCAAATATTTAAGCCCCGTAGCTCCTATCCTTTTGGTCCATAGCACCTTAAATTTTGCTAATTTTCATTTCTCATCATGCTCTATCAGATGTGCTATATGGCAATCAGATTTGAGAGACAACGTGTGAGATTCCCATGTTAGTTTAATGCTAGTCTGCTATTTAGGAGGGATTTTTTTCTTGTTGAATGCTTCTTTTGCAGCGGCAGTTCTTAACCCGACCTCTTCGGTGCAGTAAGCATGTAGTGAGACTTAAATATATCGAGGAGAGACCTAGAAGCAATTAACACAGCCACACACGCAATAAATAAATAAATAAGTTCTGAGCAGATTCGATTTATTTTGTTACGTAAAATCCAAATTTCGAAACCCCAAGACAATCGACTGTATAATTTTTTATGGGCGGAAAGCTTGAGCGATTTTACATAGGGAGAGTAAACGTAAGACAGCCATAAAAAATAAATGAATAAAAGTTCTGAGCAGATTCGATGTATTTTGTTACGTAAAATCCAAATTTCGAAATCCCCCAAGACAATCGACTGTGTCAGTTATTATTTTATGGACGAAAAACCAGCGAATTTTGGCACGAAAGACAGCACATACGTTTTTCGCCCTGAAACAAAATTGACACAGTCAATCGCCCTGGGGTTGCGAAATTTGGATTCTGTGTACCAAAATACATCGAATTCATACTCTGGGGTACGCTGCACAGAACGTTGTGTGTGTGTGTGTGTGTGTGTGACTGTGCTATTAGTCAGTTCATAATATTTGTAATGGCAAATCAGTTAACTTTAATGCTTTGTGTGTTTTAATAGCCCCAGCCTGATGTTTGTTGTAACAGCTACACGTTCAGGTATATCTTATCAGCTATGTCACGTGGATAATTTGAACAGAGGAAAACAGGTGACTCGTTATGCAACTTAGGTGGGGTTTGTTTACATATTCCTGATATCATAGAGCTCGTGTTGTCATGTGATAATCAAATGTACACACGGGAAAGAAAGATTTGACGGTTGACAAATTTTCATTTGTCAATAACTCGGGAACAAATTAATTCATTTGGATCTTTTTGTTGCTATCCGTACAATAGTTATAACTTAATAACTGGCCAAAATCGGTACTCTAATAGTTTAATTTGTTGTCAAATTATTAGGAAAAGAAATTCTGTCAACTGAAGAATACTTTTTTTTCGTGACTGTACCTGTAGCTATAAATACAAAGATTCGGTTTTATAGGTAATAGCTCGTACTTTACTAACGTGCTTTTTATAAAGTAGTTAAAGTAGGATGCATTCAGTTTTGTTACTAACATAAACATGTTTAATCTATGTATACTCCACCTACCGTAACTTTTGCTTCTTCACGCTAATCAAATATAGTGAGTGATTCACAATATTGACATATGAATACAATTATTATGAATTTGTACAGTACACTGCAGGGGCTGCCTTTCGAACGAGGAAACAACCGTTAGTCTGCAGCATTGCCATAAAGAAAAACACTTCATATTATTCGAAACCAGAATAATTTGGTGACGGAGTAAAGCCGCCGAAGGAACCCGGTTTCGTGAGAGGTGCCATATTATAGCCCACTCGAGTCATCCGTTTATGATTGAGTTAAAAGCATAACATGCATATTTCCACCACTTTTTATTTCAAGTGTGCCTCGGAAAATATGTGAAACATACTCGGTCCCACCTCCTGCAATCCTCTTACAAAAAAAAAAAAAAAAAAAACCTTCCCTTTCTACTGAATGAGAAGTTTTTTATTTGCCAGTTGAAACCCAAAAAGTAATAATAATAATAATAATAAATGGATCAAAGAGAAGGTAAAGCAACATATCTGCACGAAAAAGAAAAAAAAAAGCCACCGGGCTATGCTTTCTTTATTGCAGCAGGCACATTGTGTGGAACCGAAAAATTGACCTTCGAAGACCGTACATTTTTGTTGACGGAGAATTATATACATTTTTGTTGGCAGAGAATTATATGGCACATCCATACGGAGATGTCTCTTCATAATTCCATTTACTATAATTCGTTATGGGCAGTGACGGGAGGAAGGTTAGCTATTGGCACTGAATATTGGAAAGTAATGTGGTGTGAAGATCTTCAACTCTTCTTTTTCAAAAACCAGAAAGTAAAAGGAAAGGGCTGGTATGAATATGAAAATTTTTAATATAATTCACTCATACTCCATGACATTCTAATTATAATTGCACATTACAACTCATTGTGGGTGCTTGTCTTCATTTTGCATAAAATAATGCGCAATATTAATTCAGAAATATCAGGCGAATCGTACAAGTAGATAATAGCATATCTTTTATTAGGAGAATAATAATCATTTAATTTTCGATCGTGTTCAGTATCCTATCAAATGATTAACCTCATATCCAGTATTTTCCGTTCATTATTTTTTCGCTCGGCTGTCAGTCGTTTTTGTTTAGATGTAATCATGAAGAACCTTGATAGAAGATTGTTTAAGAGTGGTACCGGCTCGCACGATTCATATATTGAAGGACGATTTCTCTTGGTTTGCTCTTGCGAATTTTCGTAAAGACAATGGTATATGGTTTTTGATTTGTCACCTCGAGGCTTTTGCAATAGATATATCTAGCATAATCAGACTCTCGCATAGTTTTTTTTTTTTTTTTTTTGCCCACGATACAAAATTTGAGTCTGTCTTACATTGTTTTCTAATTGTACAGAAAGCGTGGTAGCTCAGTGGTATAACAGTCCCTATTGTTCGAGAAGGGTTCCTGGTTCAATCCCAGGAACAACTGAGTGTGGGGTTTTATTATTAGTTTTTTCTTTAATCTACAGAGCAAAATGAGAGAAGTATCTTATGATGGTTCAGTGATAGAGCACTCATCTCTGGTGTGAAGCGTCCTTGGTTCGATCCTACACCATGTGATTTTATGGTGGGTAACTTTGTCATCTCCAGATTTTCTCGAGGTTCTTTCGTTTCCTCCAACATTATTATTTTAAGCATTACTTTACAATCACTTCTAGGGGCGCGGTGGCTGTGGTAGAGCGTTCACCTCCGGTGCTTGGGGTCCCTGGTTCGATCCCAGCTCGCGCCGTGTGGACTTTGTAGTGGACAAACACCGTGCTCGTGCGTTTTCTCGGGTTCTCCCGTTTCCTCCCACTTTCTTCATTCCACCATTTCACTCATATCATCACCGTCTCCTTCAGCCTAACCGGCATAACCGTGGGACGTAAAACTCAAAGATTTCATTTCATTTGACAATCACTTCCATTGATCTGCTGTCTCCTTTAGCCTACGGGCCATAATGGTGAAACGCAAAATTGAAAAATTTCATGTAATTTTTAAATAATCATTCGCTTCCATTAATCATCCATCTCCGTTAGCCTGAAGGCATAGGCTTCGGACATGAAATTTACCCTTTCTCTCTTAGAATCTGGTAAGGTATGGAAAATAGAGAAGTTTCATGAGGAATTCGCATAAATAATCTTAAATTGGGTAGTGGGAGTCGAGCTCTTTGGAAACTGCTTGGACTTAACAAATGAAAGGATGAGAAAGTACAATTAGAAGTTTTATTGGCAATCTTATTAGTAGTTAGAACAAGTATACTGGAGCGATTCTTCTTATTTTTTAAAAAAAATGAACCGTTCATTCTTATAGTTTTTCTTTCGAGGTTTGGCCATTTTCTACTCCCAGAATATACACAGTGTGTTCAATAAGTTCTGGGACTACCTCGAAACAATATACTGAATGACACCATTACATGTATCCCTTCCCGCGACTCACATTCGCGGGACCGGTCGTAAAGACTCAGGAATGCTCTCGCCCACTGGCATGCTGTTCAACACCGCCGTCGTCTTCGCTAGAACCCATGCATCATCCTCAAGACAACACTCCCTTGAGAGCAGATTTGAGCTTAGGAAAGAGCATTGTACATGAAACTTAATAGCAGCATGTTGCTGCTTTTTCCCAGCACACTTTATAAGGCCTTTACTTCTAGTCTCATGAGTGTGTAGTCCGAGTAGGGATGTTTCAGGTTGTTGGAAAACTCATGACGCATTTGGTCTATGTTTTACAACATGTATTGCACGACGTAAATTACATTTCAATCAGTGATGTTTTGCGTATTTTGCTCAATAACCTTGTGCCATCTTTCGTGCATATTTTGCTCAATAATCTTCCGCCATCTTTCAGTAAGCTGAAGAATTCCTCATTCATAGAAAGACCTGTCTTTATACGTGAAAAACTTAAGAAGGTGCTGATTTACAGCCTCATCGGAATTGAATGTTATACCACTCAAATACTGTTAAATAGAGCGAAACAAGTTGAAGTCTGACGGTACAATGTTGGGCGAGTATAGTGGATGTGACACATTCTCTTCAAGCTACAAAAGTTTTTGAGGGGTGACCAAACTTGTGTGTGGTTTCACATTGTCGTGATGGAACACACCTTTACAATTCGTTCTGGCCGTTTCTAGATGATAGCTTCGTTCAAACTGTTCAATACTACGATACTGTTGAAGTGTTCAGTTACCGTAAGTGCTCTTCAAAATTGATTGTTTGGTTTCTAGGTGGAGGTTAAAAAAAAAAACTACCACTTTTAAATCTCGCCGCACTGAGAGCATATTCTTTCTCTGATGAATATCTGCTTTTGATGATGTTTGATCAAGATTGATCCTCGACACCTCTTCGAGACCACGAACGTTTGCATACCATTGTTGTACAGGATCCACTTCTCACCACCAGCTATCAATCACTTCAAAAACGGATCGTTTTCCTCACGTTTAATAAGCATGTCACACGTGTTTATCCGTGCCGTCATGAGGAACTCACACATTGAACTTGCTTATGTATCATAGGTTCTTCAGATGATCATGAATAGTTGAGTGATGGATGTTCAAAGTTTCTGAAATCTTTCGTGTCGTGTAACGATTCTTCGACTCAATTAGTGCCTTTACTTGGTTGTCCTCAATATAGGTTGGCGTTTGACTGAGAGGCGTCGTTGAGATCAAAGTCATCAGCATGGAATTTGATGAAAATGCGTTGGCATTGACGTTCGTGTAGAGCATTGTAGCCGTAAACTTTAGGCAACTTTTCACAGGATTTTCGCACGTTCTTCCCTTTCCTGAAGTAAGACAGTAAATAATGGCGGAAATGCAACTTTTGGTCCTCCGTGTGTCATTAAATCTTTAAAAACAAACTAAACAAAGAGCAATATTAGTACACGTGACACCCAACCTCTCAGCTATTCGTGACATAATAATTGCATGGATGTCATTGTCATCTTTTACCAAAATATTTCATGACCTTTCCGACAACGGGATATGTAGAAAACTAATTTGGTTTAAAAAAAAAAATCCGCATCATTAAGTGTTTGTTTCGAGGCAGTTCCGGAACTCATTGAAAGCACTGTGTATAAAGTTTTGACCTATACCTTACGATTCCAACTATATACTCATATATCTAGTTAATATATATGTGTGTGTGGTTTGAAGTAGTGTTAAGTAATTGATGAGCCCTCTTAAATAAATGCTTAAGCATTACAGTTGTTGAGACATTTTGATTACCTTTTGTCGATGGCGATTGTTGTATTTCACGCAACATGTTCTGGTTGGTAGCCAAACCGTGTTAATGTTGCATTTACGCTTCTCTGCGTCTCCCTTTATTTACGTGAAGTGACAGTGCATGACATCAGGGTTTAGATTTATGAGCCGTCGCTAGACGTATTTCAAGACAAATTATATGGACTCTGAAATATTGGGACGATAAATTCATCACTATCCGTAGCTTTTTATATTTCTCAATATTGATCTTGGAATGTAAAAGAAAAACAGGTGAAATTTCTAGTTTAACGTGAACTCCCTCGTGGCTAAGCGGTTAACGTACACGCCTCCGGGTTCGATTCCCGGCTTAAGCTCGTAATTCGGATCCCACGTTAAACTTCAGGTCCACGTCTCATATAGCCTTGCTGCTGAACGGGACGCTAAAATCAATACATTTATGGTCGACAGTTAATCCCTTTAGGCGAAAGAAGACCCTTTAGGTTCGTGTGAAGTAACTAGCTTCAACTACCCATTTCTAGGGATGCGCACGAGACAAGATTTGTGGCTGTCTCGTCTCGAAAATGTGCTGTAAAAGTGATGTCTGGACTCGAAAACTGTATATTTCTCTATTGGGAGAGCCGTGTCTCGACTCGAATTTTGTCAGGAAAATCCTGTCTCGACTCGTCTCGTGCGCATCTCTACCCATTTCGCTTAGGTAAAATAAGAAAAATTAGTAATATATTCCGTTAGTTACTGTTTACTATTACTGAAACGCATCTCCCCCTCTCCAAGTTGCGGGGCTGAATTTGGATTTAAATAGCATTGGAAATGTCACTGTTCCACTGAGCGATCCCGAAAACTATGGATTCAACACTAATATCGGTCTATTTTCGATCATTTTTATATATATCCTCCCCTCCCAAGTTGCACCGCCAAAGTAAAATAACCATCCCAGACCCGAACCGCATCTATGTTGAAAATTTGATCGAGATCGGTCGGGTGGTTCAAGGGTTGTTAAGTCACGAACAGAGTCACTTTCATTTTTAAATATAGATTTGGTGGAGTGACAATGTGGGAAGGAATGAAAGAATCCCAAGAGAACCCCACAAACACAATGTTCGGCACCAAAAACTCATTTAGCCTGGGATGGAACCACGAACCTCTCGCAACAGAGATGACTGTTCTATCTGTCACCGGACTCGCAGAATCTTAGGTTGTGTTTATCTAATTCGTTTCTAACTTTCTCGTGTCAAAATTATGTATAATTCTCGCCTTTGATGATCTGAGTTCAATTCTCAGTACAGTTCATCCGGTTATGACCAGATTTTGAACTGTAGACCCACGTCTCTCTCAGTTGCGGTGTTGAAAACGGACAAACTTTAAACAAAACCACCAGCTTTAATTAATTAATTAATTGATCGGTGTTTACGTCCTTTTGTGAACTTCGAAACTATCATAGGACGAGACCTACAGTTTAAAACGGTATCTGGACCTCCGTGGTGGGTTAGATGGTCTCTTTTTGGAAGTCGACTCTGGATCTTGTGCATCAAAGTCATGAACTCTAGCCACTAGTGTTACTTTCATTTTCCTGTAACTAAAGAGGATCAGTTTTTCTTGTAGTATTTAGAATTACGTGTGAAGGAGAATGATGGACTTATTATGTCCTTGTTTACAGAACAGTCTGTATGCGAACTAGAAGAAGAAATAGTTGAGGTAGGTGTTTGTGTTTTGTACCAGGTACAACACCGGTCCTGACACTTCCAAATTTCTCAGCTTTGCTTCTTTGTCAGTGTTCATTTCCGGCACTGAAGTCACGTTTGAGATAGAAGTAGGTAAACCTAGTCTTTCGTTACATGTAGAACGTTAAGTGTGAAAGAGTTTTGATTTTCCCATATCTTGAGCCTGTAGTGAATATTTGAAACACCAGCTGAGAAAAGAGTAAAAGTGTCTTGGAGCACTTATACCTTGTGCAAATGAACCTTGGTTCTGTCCCACGTTATGAACAAAATTGGATCTTTTGTCTTTTCTCGAAAATTTCAGTACCTCCTCTCTCGTTCTTTATTTTATTTCCTTATATCATATATATTTGCACGTTTTCGTTTCAGCATACGAGGTCTAGTTCTTGTACGCTAAACTAATATTTCAGTTTCATTCGTAAGCGATAAGTTTGTAGATGTTAAATCAACCTATTGTAAATACTTTCGTTTAAAAAAGCTGTTGACAAGAATATCAAGATTCCTTAATACGTTATCTTTGAGCGAAGTTTCGTTCCGTGTATTTCTGATGTGAAGATTTTGCATTCCAAGGATATACTAATTTCGATTAAAATGTGAATTCTCACGTTTGGCATACATAGTATGGATTTTTTTTTTTTCTTTCTTAAATTGGAAAGGACTTTCTCTTGAGATCTTCAATCGACCTTGTTTTCAAAGAGTAGCCGTAGGTTGTTTCCAGTAATTAATGCTGAGTAGGATATAATTACAATTGTAGTCCTGTCAGATGATTTTTGAAATAGTGTTTCTCAGCGTTGTATTTGTTACGAGTATAAGGAGCGATGATAATAAGTGTGGTTTTCGTATCGTTTGGTGGTTGCTATACAATTCAGTTACAGATATGCAACCTATATACCTGTTAGTAGCTAACGTAGGAGTAAAATACTATAAAACTGTGCTCCATAGACGTGTGGCCAATTTAGGTTTAAGTTTTTTCATAGATTCAGTTATATGGCTTCAGCGAATTCTGCCAGATTTTGCTTTCATCCGAGTCTAAGACAGTAATGGAACACGCGGAAAGCAGATACAGTCAAAGCCATGACCCACCAGACCCGGTATGACCTGGAGACGACGAAACATCGCCATACACGTGGCAAATATGTATGAAGCTGCAAATATAATTCTAACAATCACGATTTTGTACACTCTCGTTCTCTCACTAAATGTATAATTTCCTTTCTCCTTGTTGTGTGTAGTTAAGATGATGTTGGAAGATAACTGCAAGGTCTATCAGTGTATAAGCACTAAGAATCGCAGTGAAGTAAAGATGCTTATTTTTCTTATGCGGGATCATCAAGGTTTAATCAAGCGATTCTGTAAAAATGTGACTGAGCTCAAACAGTGTTATTAATTTAAAATTTATTTATTTATTTATGTGGATATTTAACTACTAATGCAGTAATACTACGAAGCTGCCTGATATTTTGTCTGCTTCCGGGTTTGCAGTCGGGGATCACTCGGGCTCGTGCGTGTCCAGGATCATTATAATCAATAGTACACGCGAGGCTTACACTTGCTCAGATTTGCAATCGATCGAGCTCGGGTTCGCTTGAACTCGCTCTCTGTATGGGGCTCTTACACTTACTGTCAGTTACATGTTTACATGTTTCAGAGCTCATAAACTTTTGAACATCTGTCCATCTGTTGATCCTGATGTACGTTCGCCTAGAAGTCATACCGTTCAGCGTATCTCAACCAAATTTTAAACTTAAGAGCCTGCCTTACTAAAAATAATACAAAATTTACCATTTTTCTTTTGCTTGTTTATTCATAAGGTAAAGGAGCTAATGAAGTGCAACGTACCACAATCATAGATAATTTTATTCACAACAGAAAATATGAACCTGAAGAATTTTCAGTGTTGCCATCCATAAAAATTACAGTGTTGCCAGAATAACAGTTCCCCGAAATCTAATTTAAGGCAGCTACTAGAGCTAACTCAATTACATATTGTTTTGGTATCCTGTGAACTACTTTTTAAATAAGAATGTGATTGACAGGATACCAATGTCAATTTACGTGGGCTGTAATTTCCGGATTTGTCGCAGTTGATAGTCTTCCCTCGCGCTCAGGATCGTCAATATCTGTACGTCCGTTCTCAAACATGTTGCACCACTTCGCGATAACTTGACGTGACAGGTGACATTACATTTTCATCATAGACTTCGTACAACTGTGGATAAATTTCAGTGCAGCTAAAGTAAAACTTTTTCGCCCACAGCAAACTAATCACTACACGCATTTCCAATTCGGATACCACTTGCACAGCTCTGTCGAGACAGTTTACGACTGATTATCAGGACTTACACTTGCCTCGTGAAAGCCGCTACGTAACACGATACAGCTACATGTCTGAGTGTTGCCGCACAGTTTCATCAAAATAGTCTTGGACCGAAAATATTTACGAAGGAGTGCAGCTAACTTTCTGACTGACCCACGTAGTTTAAGGAATTCGAGCGAGAAATTTTACTGCGGTGGCTCGTCCCTTTTATTTTTGTTGATTAACATCTGGGGTTGACAAAATATGTGGTGAATGACGGAATACATTAAGAAAAGTTTTCCAGTTATAGCATAATTGCTCAGATTTCGGCATTTAATTATGCGAAATGGTAATTAGTAGTTAAGAGAATAATGAATTCTGTAAGAAAACTACATGAATTTTCCCCTCTTTTCCTGTAAAAAAATGTATTTTTTTCTGGTGAGGTTGACGTGCTAATGCTACACGCCCACCTTGTTTCTTTGTTCAGACACTTTTTTTTCAGTTTTTTTATTCATCTTGAGAGACGATGTTTAAGGCAGTAAAATCTCAAAAATATTAATTATCTCTGCATTCTATGCATAGTAGACACAGTATGAGTCGGTGGAGTGTGAATTTTTGTTTGCGTGTGGTTTCATTGTTAAGAGAACTTACGAAATAAGTTTGTTTGTTTTCCATGTGTCATTCATTTGTCTTGAAGTTTACTGACATTGAGGAAGTGCCAAAAATTCCCTTTAAAAGAGAAAGAAAAAAATAGGGTTAAATGCTTTAGTGTTTAGGACTGTATTATTTCAGACTATTGTGCATGCTTACTTATTTTCCTGTAGAAAACAATGTAGTTTTTCCTAGATCATTAATGTTTAGTGACTATTTACTTTCAAACCGTCATGGACCTATGGTGCATGAAAACAAAAGTAATAGGATTCCGGAATTCCTTTGTGGTTCCGCAAATGCAGATTTCTTGTTATTCAAAGACCATTAAAACAAAAAACAAGCATATTATGGTTCTTTCTATCTTTCGTTCATTCGTATTTTTAAAGTTTTTTTAGTTATTACTGCTTATTATCGGAGACTTGTAACCGAGATGTTGAGCAAAACAAGCTGTGAAATTTAAGAAGTCACCGCATAGCTATCTATCTATCTATATCTATGTTACATATACGATAATATACCAGACTATAATTATATTATCTTAATATCGTTTTTAACAGCTGAGAGAAAATATGAGTAAAAACGTTCTTTCCGAATGTCAGCCAACCAAAGTTCGAAAAAATATGATAAACAGTTCGAAAAACTTCCAAACAATGTAAGAAAATTGGCTTACCTTGTGCCTCTGTGTTTGTTAGTTTAATTGAATATTTCCTACTTCTCTGGGAACATTATCAGCACTGTTTTTTATTATTGTATCACCGGATCCTTATTTTTACATCTCCCATTGTAAGTTACCTCTGGTTTGTGGCGTCCTTGGTTCGAACTCTGCCCAAGTAAATTTGGATGGAAAACGTGTGTCCGTGGGTTTCCTTGAGATACTCCCGTTGCTTCCCACATTTTCATTCTACCGGTTCTTCCATCACCATTCACTTAACTTAATCATCCATTTCCCTTAGCCTAAAGGATTTCTTTAAAGAACGGTCAATGCAAAGTATTCGATGATCTATTTTCGATTTTTAATTGCCCTTAATAACTGTCCCTTTATTTCCCATCAATTCACTTTTTTAAAAAACAAAAACGCTGTTCACATTAATAATTTATGCAGAATTCCACAATACGTATGTCGCTAATTTATAGTTCATATGGTTGTACCTCAATTTACTTTTGGTTGTTGTAAACCGTAATTCCACTGGCAGATTTAACACTTCACAATTTGTTGTGAATTTTAGGACTAAAGTTGTTTAACAGTTACTTCGGCTTGTGTAGTTTATTAGTGAAATTTCTTCTGAAAGCTAATTCTGAATTTTTGTTAGCACCAGGCGTGAATTTGTGAAATAATTTTCAATTGTCAGTTCAACCCCAAGTGACTCCAGACTTTTTTTTTTTTTTTTAAGTAATGTAAATATCTTCTGAAAACGCCTGTTGAGATTCTATAAATAAAGAAGTCTTTTAATTCTGTCTGATCAATGTGCTTTATCTATGCAACGTACACGATTATTATAAACGATTTGCGCGATTTCACAGCTCTATAATAACTGTAGTACTGTATATATTGCGATATTTTTTTTTTCTCACACACAGAGAGAAAACTTAGTTTTTGTTAACAATTACAAATGTTCAATATGTGACGCCTTAGTTATTCGACAGACATCAAACCGAAAATCATGTTCTTCCCACACTCGGCGCAGCACGTCCCTATCAATAAGTTTAAAAGCATTGTTGATACGGGCTCGCAGTTCTGACTGGTTTGCTGGTAAAGGGGGTATGAGCACTGAATCTTTCACATAACCCCGCACAAAAAAGGTCTTCGCAGGGGGTTAGGTCAGGAGAGCGTGGAGGCCATGACATGAAACGCTTTCTCGGCGCCTGTCGCCATCTTGCCTCACTACTCACTGCTGTGTTCTCATGGGAGAAATCTGAAGTACACCTGCAACAAACAAAACTCTTTTTTTTTTTTTTTTTTTTTTTTTTTAGGTTTTCTACGTTACTGTTGAGTTTTGTTATAATATCTCAAGTACTAGAGCTACAGTGAATTTATGAAATCGCTTCAATCATTTATAATCCTGTAATTTCTGGCAATTACGCAGTTTACCCATAAAATTCGTTGTTGTTGCTGCACGAAACTTCCTTACATTGACAAAGTTCATACTGTTTTCTGTACAATGTATTAAATCGTCGTAACTATGTAGTTCCATAGTTCTCAAGCATGAGCTTGGCTGAAATAATTTTCTTTCGCACTTTTACTTGCTTATAGCTCTGAAGGGCAACACATAGGGGAACAATTTTCAATATTGACGTAACATAGTGAGATAATGGGTGGGTAGCTTGAGTTAAGCAGAAGCTGAGGGAAGTTACAACGGTTATTACTTTATTTCGCTTGAAACTTAAAATAGAAAGCTTTGTTAATGTACTATTGGTTGTATCCAACAATTAATACATTGGAACACACTACTCCCTTAGTATTATTGTCTTAGTTTCAAGCGATAGAACTTTTTTTTTTTTTTTTTTTTAACCAGTGGGCTTCCCTCAGGAACCGTCTCAGAGCGGAAGCAAACTCGATCTACAAACTAAGCTAAATACTAATTTCGTGTCGGCGGGTTCTAGGTTCAAATCTCATAGCTGGTTGTCTTTTAGATTTCTGCCAGTCTGGACTAACTTTGAAATGTTCATTTAATTTGTCAGTAGCTTTCATGAAACAACTCGCCAATTTTAATTGTTTTCTGGTGCATAAAAAAAAAGAAACCAAACCTTTTTTTTCCCTCCTCGAAGCGGAATTCTCTCTACAGTATCTGTTTCAATTGCTGAGTTTGTTCGTAGTAGGGATGGACAATCTCGGAATTTTAACCTGAAAGTAAAATCGAATTCCGGAAAATTTTGGCCATCCCTAGTTCGTAAGCTATCGACACACACACAAAAAAAAAAGTGTGTTGACTACATACACCTGTATTTTTCGACGTTTTCGAGCTCTTGAAAAATGCAAAGAGTATTTATTTGTTTTTAGTTAACTGGAGCCACGTATCATATTAATGCATCCTACACGGGAATTGTAGTGATGTTGCCTGACCTTGTTTGACGAGGGTTAACTCATAAAATATTTGAAATATTGGAGGTCATACGTAAGAAACACGTTCTATTAGACGACGGCTCGTCTGTCTCAAGTAAGCTTTTTTTTTTTTTCATAATGTAAAATCTATTTTTAATATTACATAGTGTCTTCACAAATAAAAAGAAGTAATCTAAATCCTATCTTACAGGAAATTTAGACAAGGAATGTTTTTTTTTTTTTTTTATGAGCAAGTTTTATTAGTAACAGTTGACATAATTAATTACAAATATTAATTTCATAATGCATAATTATTCAGCAATCACATTCTACAGGGTGTTTCTATACAACTCCGACAACGTTTGGGATGCCTGACACCAGGATAAGGCAAAAAGCATAGACCAACCTTGGTTGTAGAAATCCGTCATTTCGAAGTTACAGCTTAGCTAAGACACGAAAAAAAATAAACTTTAAATGTCCATAGCTCCAATACTATGGGACCTACCGTAGTCGGGTAAATACTTCATTTAGGAACTAGTATGTACCCTATCCAGTGGCGTATTTAGGAGGGGGGCTTTCGGACTTGAGCCCCCCCCCCCGAAATCTTACTATAGTAAAGTATTTGAAATATCTTGCAGAATTTTCACATTTTCACGTAAAGCTCCCCCGAAAGTTAGCAAAGACCCCCGAAACAAATCGTAAATACGCCACTGACCCTATCCAAATATTCATGTTTCAGAATCTTGCAGTATTTCCTTAACAATTTTTATAGAGGTAGTTGGTGAGCACCTCAAATTATATCTCGTAGCCAAACTCCCTCCATAAAAATTGTGTGAGTACCGCAGTATTCTAAAACATGTATTTTTGAATAGTGCACATATTAGTTCCTCAGTGAAATCTTGATACGACTATGGTAGGTCCCATAGTATTGAAGATATGGAGCTTTCAAGTTTTCAGTTTTTCACGTTTTCGGCAGCCTGTAACTCCGAAATGACGGATTTCTGCACCCGGTTGGTCTATGATTTTGTCTTACCTTGGTGTCAGGAATCACCTCCCAAACGTTGTCGATGTTGTTTTGAAACACCCTGTATATCTGCACAAGTACTTCCATTTGGTTGAACAACACTGAAAATAGGAATAACGAAGGTAGTGTTTTAGTTGAATTTAGTTTTTATTAAAAAAAAAAAAACATTAAGATTAATAATAAAAACATGAACAATATAGGACGTGAAGGGATTTTAGAGAGTAATTAGTAAACCGTCTTGTGCACAAAAGACTTCTTAAACATATCGTAATAGAAGTATTACTTTATCCACAGTGTCATGATTTAATGATTTTTGTGGAAAAGAGACGTTACATATACTTCCAGAATAAATATAGATTTTTTTCTTCAGAAATCGCACCTGTTCTTCCAAGAAGATCACAGCGTAGTAATTGAAAGTATTGGAATATAAAAGAGCATAAACTGCATGGCAGAAATACTTTAAATCCATTAGTTACCGTTCTAGAATTCGAAATTACTTCATGATAGTAGAATTTTATTATTTTTTTCTAATTAAGCATTTAGAATCATAAAACGGAAGAAAGCTTTTTATTTTCATTTGAAGTGCTGAATGTAGTAATTTAGTGTTTTCTGAATATCGATACCTCGTTAATGTTCTGCCTTCAACAGAATCAATATCTTAATGGAAGAGAATGTTAATTTTTAAACCTATTCGATTAATTGTACTATGGTTGTAAGACACTGAGAAGTTGATCTAGCTATACATGTTAGTTCTCTGACTTCCCCGAAGAAAATTCCTGGTGTCGCTATTATCGAGCAAGATAATTTGAAGTGGAGAAACCGATTAAAGTGTTCTGAATAACAGCTAGCTGCGACTAGCTCTTCAACAAGGGACAAACTGAAGATGCTACTTCCGTGTTGTTTGGAAATCATCTTCATAATGATGTAAATCGCAATGCAGCTAACCGACCCTTTTGTTCGAGATGTGATTACATTTTAAACGTGGCTAATAAATTCTACGAGAACACTTTCAAAAACAAGGCTTGTAAAAGTTTTTGATTGGAAGTTGTTTGATGCTTATCGTACTGTATCGTATGAGATCTCCCCTTGTTGCGGCTATTGTAAGAATTGGGCGGGAGGAGAGGGAGGCAAGTTTTTCCGTCAGCCAAGCAGCTGACGCGCAGATGACGTGACTCGCGTGGTAGGATGTGGTTCCAGTAGCACGTGCGCCACACACATTATGTGAGAGACAAGGATAGTTTATGGTCTGTGGGACTCAGTGCACTGTTTCATCTTCCTGAATGATATTACCTACTGTCTGTATATTAGTATGATATTATTGTCTGTATTTATAAACATTGCCTGCACCGGCATTATATTTGCCACAAATCGGAAAGATTGCATGTATTGTGGTTTACCGCCAATTCCTTAATTTTGACAAGAAGAATTGGTATCTTATAATATCGTCCATCAATTACAGTCTACTTTCCCTCTTTTGCCCCCTACAATTGTGTTATCACTTCCCTAGCAAGACAGTTTCTTCCCAGATTATGCCCTAACATTCCTTCGTAACCATCTTCAGTACGTATTTACTCCTACCTTCCACCATACTCGTACCACATCCCTAATAATACTTAAAATAAATGAATAAATAAATAAAATGTTCCAACCAGTTTTCTTTATCCCCCTTTTTTTATTTCTCCATTATCTCTCCCCAACTTCCGCTAACATTTTCTTTTTTCTTTTTTTTTTTTTTTTTTTCGTTCGCGCCAGCTAATTTTATAAATTGTTTTCCATATGCACATCATCTGCGATATTGTTTTAAAGGAAATGAACGCCGATCTCTGTCTCGAGAACATCTGTATTCATCGATATGATTGCAGTAAACAATAATATTCCACGATATCGCAAGAGCTAGACGTAGAAGAGTGATCAATTTAATGTAAAAATTACCTTTGTCAACTTTTTCAGAATAACTAGCTGAACCTGCGCCCTCTACACAGCGCGTCATTCACATATGATCATGATCCTTGTCATTCCTCACATCTGTACCTGTCCCTTTACAGACTCAAATGAAGGACGTCTTGATAAAAATCGGCAAAGGGTATCATAAAGGGGAGATTTTTTTCGATTATTTTTTTTTTCAATATATCGCATCGTTTGCAAGATTTGAGGGTATTTCCGGTTGGAGTTCCTAATTCATGTATGTTTTCTTTCTACTTGCATGCAGTATGTAATAAGCAAATATATTACACACACAATTAATTATAATGTCAGTGATATATGGTGGTCATTGGGCAAAACATTCCAAACAATAAAGATTCATCTTAGACTGGAGAAATGGTTATCCATCGTTTTTCAGTATCATTTGGCCATGAAACAAACGCCGGAAAAATATACTAACCCCGCATACAGATGTATGGTGTTGGAATGTATAACTCGTTGAATATGATGCTTTACTTAAAAAAAAAAAAAAAAAAATCAACACTTCCAGTGTATCCTTAAAAATGTAATAGAGAAATGTCGGTCATTTTTTTAAAAAATATATATATATATTCAGTTAGAACTGAACAATCCATTGCAATCGACCAGTGAAGACGGCATCTTTCTAGAACCTATGGTTCCCGAGAACTCACTGTCGAAAGGATTGCCCACAAACACAAACTTTTCGTGATCATATGAACATAGCATTTTAATATATGGATGTGCAAAACAATATAGTAAAACTGTGTGCATCCTCAAGACAAAAAGACAGAAAACTGCTCATTACAGATACAAAAACATAGTAAAGTGAGTCTTTTAAGTTTTTTTTTTTTTTAACTTTAAAATATAGTACCTTTCTAGATCTTAATCGTGGAGTGAATGTAGATGATGATTTACTGACTCATTGATACAGTCAGTGTGTGTAGTTGACGCATTTTTTAAATAGCTACGAAGTTTTACGTGATGTGTTTTTTTTAGTTTTCCGATGACTGTTTCAACGCCCACTGTCACATCGATAAATATATGTTCACCTTCTACACTTTTAATATGTTCACAGAAATCTTCTTTAAAAAAAAAAGAAGATTAGAAACTTTTCATAGTATATGTAGCATTTGCTCTGACTTGCAGATCGGAATATCTAAATTGAGAATCGTAAGCTAAATATGTACTTCCTAACAATAATCCATGTTTTCAGATAACGTAAAAGTTAAAAAATTATTTTACTGACCACCTTGACAGAACAAATTAATCATTTGTATATTTCGCCTTGTGAATGAGATGTGGTAACCTCTCCAGTGAACCTCGCTTTTAAAGCTCTGTTTCTAGCAACAGTATCTTTCTTCCCATCAAATTAACCTATGACATTTCCGTATCTCAATAGCATACATAATTGTAATCAGACACATCTCTATTGATAAGAGACAAGGTTTAGTTTTGTAAATGGTAAAACACTGCTGTCCGTCAGTAGCCTAGATTTTCGTTATAGCAAATCAAAACATAGCAATGTTATATATTCTGAGTTTTATCGACAACTGTCCGGAAGTGGTAGCATGTGCTTTCGTAGCATGGTTAACCCGAATCCTAAAAATGCAAAAAACGCAGGTGGTAGGACTTTAGAAGCTCAAGGACCAGATGAGCACATCTGAATTTTACATACACCGGATATAAAGTATACGTTGTTGTAGTTATTATCGAAAGAAACACGTATACATTTTCTTTCTTTCTTTTTCTTTTTTTTAATGGAGAGTGTGTTGTGTGTATATATACAGTATAAAACAATGGAGAAAAAGCAGAAGCATCTTAAATGGATTACCACATAAACTGTCAGTTGTGTACAAGTAATTAGCGTATAAAAAGATATTGTTTCCATGCTTTTTAAAATAGTACCACGTCAGATTTGTCTAGTTCAGCATATAAAACTAGCTATTGTTTTCTTCATTAATTCATTGTTCGTGTACAGTAGTTTTCATATTGGATACTGTTGTGCGATCGTATGAGTTTTTGTGAGAGACTGAAGTTGTGAAAACGTAATAAGGGTGTACGTACACATACAGTCAAGAAAATTAATGTATTATAAAGACCTGATCATTCACGAGAAGTCACGGATATTTATTTTCGCCGGGAGAACTGAATAAGAAAATTTGACGTTTAGTAAGTGGGGGAGGCAATAGGATTACTTTAGAGAAAGTACATGAAAATTCGAAAGTCCATTTCGAAAAAATAGCACTAATATCAAGAACATCATAGAATTACATAAAAATAATAATAATAAAACAACATCGTTTCATATTATGTCGCGCTGGCGGAAAGTAATTGCCTATTAATACTTGTTTACAACTTTTGGTACGTATTAATGGAAACAGAATGTATTTTAGGCCTTAAAGTGGTAGGAATCTAACCAATACTATTGATACTATATATATATATTCAGTAGTAGAAGGTAAATGATGTATATTTAACATTATGCGAGCTCGTTTAATGTACGAAATGTGTCGTTTCAATTAGTTGTGCAGGCGTGGACTTGGTAGCGAAACACTGAATATTAGGACTTACTATTCCAAACGGATGACAACAAGATTTATGGCAAAATACATTTTTGCACAAGTTGTTATCCCTCCATAACCGCATCAGAAGAAAATTTAGTTTACTAGATGCTTACACAAAGTTCTTTTACTTCTTAGCGACTGGTTGAGAAAGAAGTTAATACACCAAACTACAAACTCGGGAACTCTGGAGAACTTCCTCTCTCTCCAGTCAGTAGCGGATATTCCGAAATATTTGCAGAATCTTGTCGACAGCTCTTACACCGATATGGAATTTTAATTTTGCATAGATTTGTACCATTCTTAAGATCCCATTAACAGTGTTGTCCCGGCAAAAGAAGATTAATAGTATCCCACTACGTTACTAATTTTAGCCTAGTGTTTTTTTTATCACTGTATTTGCATGTTTTCTTCTATTTTCTGTTATGACAAACTTGTTACTGAATTTTAGATTGACGAGTGCAAAAAGACATTGCAGTATGACGCACTTACTCCCAATCTGTTATCCTTATTGCTTCAACAGAGTTTCAAATTCAATTACTGAAAAGTTACATGTTACTCTCAATAGGCTTTTATTTTCAGCACACCTCTATGATCATAGTTGAATATGTCTTCAAATAAATCTGAACTTTTGGCATTACACTCATGAATGGCTGCCCAGCCATACTTTTATTATTATTATTATTATTATTATTATTATTATTATTATTATTATTATTATTATTATTATTATTATTATTATTATTATTATTATTATTATTATTAGGGTTGTTTGAGATTGGCACATTGACTTCCATGGCGTTATTTGTAACTGTCAAACTATGAAGTTTGATACTTCGTAATTCAATTTGCTCCCTACACAGTGCTAGGTCAACAACGAAAATGTTTTCCCACCGGATATGGATTTATGTATTGGACAGGTGCTTCCATTAACCATTGCTATAGAAAAGCGCACCAATTGTGGTTTCTTTGTCTTGAAGAAGAAAATTGCTTTGAGTATAGAAATTTATTTAAATATAGTTCTACTGGAAGCCTGGGGAAAAGAGATCTTTGGGTAAATCGTGAGGAAAATTGGACAAAGTAAGACCTCGCAGAAGTAGCGAAAATTCGGACTTGATTAGCTTAATACAGATTAAGATCTAATGTCTGTGTTTTGTTTCTGCTGCAATGAACATTCGGGTCTTGCTTTGAAAGGTAGCACTAACCATCTCTTCTGTGTTTGTTGTTGTTGTTATATACATGAATCTTCAACTGGATTCCACGTTAATCAATAGATTCCGTCTCATATAGTCTCGCTGCTGTAAGGGACGTTAAACTTCAAATCAACTCAACGAATCTTCAAAATGACATACCCTATAGGTAGTTTAGGTAGTTGTTACTTACACTTATTTTTTAAATTATAAATACGTATTTAAATATATGTTCTCGTGATCCCAAAATATAGCGTTCTTTATAGTCTATCAAATAGTTAAGCTTAGAGTTTATTTAGATAGCGGGTTTCTTTTGCTAAGTATATATTTTTTTTCAAAAATACATAAATTTATTTCCTGGTTCTGATAATCTAGTTTTTGTTTTAGTTATTAGTGTTGTTGCTATTATTAAGGTTACGGTTCAGATAGCACAGGAGATATAGACCTTTCATTGTTTCCTTTGAAATCATTGAATGGACTGTATTAACTAGAAGCTTACAAATATATATATATATTTTTAATTATCATGCTTCGCTAATCTTGCAGTAAAATCGTTGTAAGTAGTTCATATCTTTGGATTCTCAGTGGATTTATAACTCTGCAGTAAATGTTGCAGTAGTGGTTTGGCAGTTACAGATCACAGGATTCGAGATAATGTGATTTCCTTTCTGCGTCTTCCAACCTTGACACTGCAGCATCGATCTTTCTTTTGAGAGGGAGAAGAGGAAATCGGTCTCTTCGCCAACTGGACCACCGCAACCTTGACATTTTGTCGCCTCAGTACGGCAAATGTCCACACTATATTTTTTAATATATATAACAGCCGGGATTTGTATTCGAGCAAGGGAGCAATAAACCATAATAATGTATTGTACGTACAAAAAGAGGTCACTTCGAAATAGGGCGGAAAATAAAACGAGAGGTCTTAAATTTTCTGCAGCAGTCCGATAAAGCCTAGTTTTGAATCCATGGTTGTATGTTTACGTCTTGGATCAACAATCCCTCATTTGGTTTGACGGTTTTCCATATTTTTCCTTCCTCAGGCCGGCTTTTCATTTCCTCGTGTTTTTTTTTTTTTAATTGTGTTATTTGATCTATATATTTCATTTTTTGGTTATTTTTTCTTCGTACAATTCCTTCCAAATCTAGTAGACTGATTGTCATGTATCTAAGCATCCTCTTTCTTTTTGAAATCATCTTTTTTTTCTATAATTTAAATACATCTACAACTTTTATTCGATACCGTATATCCATCCATATTATTTTCACATTTACTATAGTAGTGTTTCTCATACTGTGGCCCACGAACAAGTAGTTTCCAAGGTCTGCCCTTGTGGTCCTCTTACGTTAGCCCAGATAAAGAAATAAAATTCAGTTGAATTGCATATTTCACACATTCAATTTAGGGGAGTCTCGTTGCAACTAAATAATCTTGTGGGAATTCGCTGATCCCCATATGCGAACATTATGAGTGCTACATCGCCATTTAGGTGAAATGTCGATTCATCGCTGAAGACTACACGATCCAGAATATCTTCATCGTGAACGGCAACATTTCATTTGCAAAAGTTAGGTCGTAAACCGTAGTCTTTAGAGCTTGTAGCAATTGCAAACGATAAGAATGTAGTTGTAAACTTCCGTTAAAATTCTTCACACAAATGATTGCACTGTAACTATAGATTTAGTCTTTGCAAAACGTAAAACACAAAAAGCTTTCAGCTCACTATTCGCCATCTATGCTACTAGCGCTTTCTAACGACAAAGGAAACGGTGCATGCGCATGCGTGCATACAAAAATTGTTGAGTCACTGTTTCATTGTATGTATTATTTATAATTTAATTATACTACAAAGCCTTAAAACCCGATATTTATTTTGAAACACCCTGTATGTATTTGCTTTCGAAGAATACAAAAGTAGGATGGGCCGTAGAACATTCTAACTAACAAAAGTGGTTGCCACTCGAAGTAGTTTGAGAATCACTTTTCTAGGTTAACACACGAAGGATTCGTATTCTTTTTCCTCTAATAGAGTCTATGCTTGATCGATACAACGCCACACTACATGCGTTCGTTAGTCTTTTCTTGTCCTCGGTCGATATTTTCGTTGAGAAGGTGTTTTTTAACTGTCGTCTTCGCTTGAGCTATTCTTGACTTAACATCGTGTCTGTATCTGTTATTTTACTCCCTAAACAACTAATTTGTGCACTTCTACGGGGTGATCTATGCTAATTTTCGGTTTTCATTTCACTCACAAATTATAGTTTTCTTTACGTAAGAGGGATGGACTCAAACCACTTCGTCGTACTTAGCTGACGGTCAGTGTCATCGTATCTGCCCTTTTGGTCCCTAGTTGGCTACTTCTTCAGTAGATCTCTTTTAAGTACTGGAAGTCTGAGTCAACTCGAAGTTCCCTACTTTCATCGAGGATCGAACCCGGAACTCAACGCAGTCATGCTCGTTATACCCTTTAAAAAAATAATAACGGCAGAATATAACTTGAAACAAAGCCGTCTTAGGGATGCAAGAGTGGGCAAGTGCTTCCGTAAGTTAAATCAACATCTTAATATACTGATTAAAAACTGAATCTGTACTTATATCGAAGCGCTCCCTCCTTCCTTTCGTATTAAGCAAGCGGTAGCCTTGGATTAAATTGCCCCGAGGTAATCTCCGATCGTGCCCAGTGTGGATTGCTAGTATTTTCGTAGTATTATTTTCATCTTGTATTTTCAATCTCCTTCGGAGCGGGTAGATATACAGTATTTTGCACGAGTATGCAACAGACAAGCTGTCATCCAAATATGTTTGCAGAGAAGAGGACAGACATACAGAGAGGCCAAGGTAGCGTATTGTTTTTTGGAAGTGATTGATGCTACATCAGGCAACCACGTTGACCCTCTCACGTAGTGCCAAATATTCCGCTAAGAAAAATCTTCCAAATAACTTCTTTGCCAACACTGACAATAGTTCTGAGAAATATGTGAAATTCACCTAAAATATGAGCAATATAAACAGTATTTTCGTGTTCACAAGAGTTAGGAATGGGTTTATATTTAATTAGGCGTGTAAAAAGATGCCAAGTTGAAAATATGGCATGTCATAGAAATCCGAGCCTTAATTATAATGAATGTACTGCCATTGTCCACTTTGAGAGAATATTCGCTGTTTTCTTCCTTGAAACTTCTATGCGCTATTACTACGACCATTAATCTATTGTATAAAATTGAAAAAGACTGTTTGTGATTTCATAACTCGTGAATCACCCGACTGATGGCGATCAAATTTTTAAATATATGATTTTGTAGTCTAGGATGGTTTTTAACATTTCATTTTGACGATACAACATAGGAGAGAGGGAGATATATAAAAATAAATTAAACTTAATAACTCTTGAACCACGCGACCGATCTTGATCAAATTTTCAACGTAGATGTGGTTTGGGTCTGGGATTGTTTTTATCATTTAACTTTGAGGCTGCAACTTTGAGGAGAGTGGAGATACTTAGAAATGGTCGAAAATAACCGATATTAGTGTTGAATCTATAGTTTTCAGGATTGCTGAAATGAAGAGTGCCACTTCCCGATGCCGTTTAAATCCAAATTCAGTGCTCATTGCCCTTTATGTCCAGAATTAAACTGTTCTCCCCGTGCGAAGAACGGCTTTCTGCTAATATTATAAAAATGCCTTGTTACTCTACAGGAGTTAATCATATCTAGCATCCAGTTATATTCCTTGAGTTTCTCAATCATTTCACAACCTGAAAATTATCTAAAAGTACTATATTCAAAGTTTCCGTATGAAAATACAAAGCGTAAGATATACAGGCTTTACTGTAGAACATAGCTTCATAAGTTTTTTTTTTTTTTCAATAATATTAATGGAAGAAGCTGACCTATATTTGTAGGCTGCGGTGTTTTGATTAATTGACGATCTGCACTCATCATTCATATGCGTACTGTTATCTTCAGACGCTCAGCACGTAATATTATGATTATGGTCCGCTGGCCGAAATATTCAGGGGCTTTAAAAAAGTACGTGACGGTGCGTGAAGATGTTAACCGAATAATGGGCCAGCACTTTTTTTTTTTTAATTTCATCAATGAATATACTTGAAAATGCAAAGAAAGAAAGAAAAAAAACTTACTCTATACTTATTGATAGTGTATAATTTCGTTACATAATGCCCGTTATACAGGAAACTGAGATGGAGCCTTCATCAAAACCGTAGTTAATGTTTCTCATCGTATGATTGCAGATTTTTTTTTTTTCTGTCTTCAATCAATTCGTCACTAACTATAGGTTTTGTTTTTTTGCTTTCGTAACAGCTAGTACTGTAAGAATAGGTATCGAGGTATTGTCTTAGCACGATGTAAATCCGTTATGAAAGCTTAAACAACCAAACTCAAATTGAGGACACTTTTTTTTTTCTTTGTGCAAGTATGATTCATTCCAAGTAAGGATGCATAAACTGCTCTATTGTTTTATAATTTCATGCGGCTTTTAAGTTCATTTTTTTCTTGTAGTGACAATGTTCATCCTCATCTACAACTGCAATTTTCTAACAAAGTATAGCCGAACGTGGAATTCGAACTGGGGATGGAAGAAAAAAAATCGGATCTGGATCCGAATCTGAACGTGGATTCTAATCTCGAATTCAGATTCATATCCAGATTTTATGATTTAAATGTAAATCCGAAATTTCAAATCTCGATGTGAGACACCAAAATTCGTGCCTTCTGAACATATTTATTTATTTTCAGGATTCACACTGTGATTATGCAGCTTTCATAAAAAAAAAAAAAATCTTTGCTTCCTTTTTTGTAAGGCGCATGTGATACTACGAGTACATGTACACTGCGAAAGACAGGGCAGTCGCTAAAGCTCTCGCCTTTGATGCGAGCGATGCCGGATTCGATTCTCAGTGGGGACAGTTGGTCAAAAAAAAAAAGTGATACCACTTTCAGGACAGTCATCATGAGTGAAGCTTTCCTGGGTTTTCCTCATTCACACAAGGCAAGTGCCGGTATGGTACCTAACATGATTGTCCCAGGTCACTTTTTCTCTTTCCTATTCCTTTCTTCGTCCAATTTCCCGGGTGGTGCGATCGCCGAGAGATGTCATCCCTTATACATAATGACCTAATATGGCCATAGGAGCCATAAACTTAGAAATCTAATTCCTAATACTAGACAAAAATCAGTATTTGTATTATTTTAGTATTTCTTTGTGGTTCCTGAAATTACCTTTGACAAATCTTTCATATACGATTTTGGCGTGTTCCATGTATTAACTTGGAAATGACTCGAAAACCAACAATAACTGACTGGTACTAAAATATTAACATGTTTAACCAATAGATCTGGATCTCGAATCCGTGTTTCGATCCTGATTTGAAGGATTCGGATCTAGCGATATCCGGATGTGGCAGATCCGCACCACAAATGTAGTCGAAAGAAGTGTAGTATAATTAGAGTAGAAGTATTTCCTCACCTGTAATTTATTTTTATTTAGAACAGAGTTAAAGTAACCAATTTGAATAGTCCTCTTGACATAGAAAAAGTTCACTTTTACACGTTACTAAAAAAATTGCTCCGCCGAGGAACGCTCTTCTGTTCATTCATCAGACAAAATAAACGGTAGGAATACCCTATTCAGAAAGTTGATGAATGTATTGTGTGATGTGAATTTGTAAATAAGAATCTATACTGTGTGTACATATAACCGTAGTCAAATAAGCATTACTTATTGTCCGGTCCGTGAACTTTCACTTATTTATTCAACATTGGATAACGTGTCTTTTCAAGACTTCATTGGGTATAGATTTTTATTTTCAAGATAAATTCATTTAAAAAAAAAAAAAGATACAAGACTAAATTTTCCCTGCTCGTTGCAGTGCTGCTGGATGTGATAGTTCTTACCTCTTGTATGAAGTTCTGTGGTTCGATCCCTAACAATATGAGTTAATTGTGAATGACATCATGTCCAAGAGATTCCTTGGGGTTCTCTCATTTTCTCTTCCTCCATTTTTCTATCATCACTCGCTTGCATTTATTGTCTGTCCTGTAGAGCCTAAATTTCATAACCGCATATCGTTAAACTTTTCATTTCATTTTTACATAGTTTAACATTTCGTGTAATATTAATATTGTGTACACAGTTTCACCCTAATTTTCCACTTTATAATAAGTAGGCAAATTGCTGTAAGTGTGTCTTGAATGTTTCTGCTTTAGTAACTTAGTTATATCAAAATTATACTATGCATTCGTAACATTGTCATCACTCAACCAATTACAATGAAAAGCGTTTTTGAAGCTATAATACTCTTACGTCAACATTAGTCGAAAAAAATATCACTTGACACAATCACTGGTGGAACTACATAACTTGGATATCTTTTACTATCGAGAGTTCGCTCTAAAATGGTCTAAGAATATTAGAGAAATACCATACTGAGTAAGCCAAGTATGTGCATTTGCAAAAGTGTAAAAAAGGAGAAAATTACTAATTACTGTAAAGGAGGGAGAAGGAACTTTTAAAGACATAAATTTTGAAAACAATAAATGTATTATTGATATGCCCGTTTCAAAATCGCTTGATTCAGTCAGCAAATGAATATTATCAGAGCCTCCATTTTGATTTTCACATAACTGGAAAGCTTTTGGACCAACTTCGGGGAAGGAGGAGATTGAAAAAGACTTGGTTTATCGAAAGAGAAATTCATCTTGTATCACGCCAATTCTCGTCCTCCTCATAATAGCCACTCACGAAATTTTGATAAGATTTGTCATATCCATCTTATTCATCATATTTGGTTCCATGTGACAATAGACTAATATTCCCTCCTAATAGTTGACTGTTCTCCTGTTTAGTTTTAAAGTTTTGTTAAATTTATTAGTAAAATTCCTACACACAGTTTAATGAATTGATGAACATGTTCTATAGGTGCAGTCTTTAGAACCACAATGTGTTTCAAGAATTTCTGGATAAAGTTTTCAGAATATTAGAAAGGCAAGGACAATAGATTGAAGATGATGCATGCAATCCATATGGTCGATTTCAGTTTCTAGCAAAATGCTTTTGCAAACGTCGCACACACCCTGACGTCCATTTGTAACAGTGAAACATATGTCAAAGTTAATTAGAACACGTGCAAGTGAGAAAGAGGAAGTAGTTGAGAGTTAACGGGCTTTTTATTATGAGCATCTTACAGCTGTTAGAAGATGGCTTAAGAAAACATTTGTTCTGTTTGTATGTGATTCTAGAGAAGAGATTCGGGTTCGATTTTGTTATCATTGCAATTACTCACACGACCGATCAGTTCTTTAAAACAAATGTATGTTGTTAAATTGAGATAGTTCAGCTGTTGAAACGTTGTATAGTGCTGGGGACAAAAAAGAGTAGAATGAGTCAGTATTGTAATGAGTAACAAAACTGTCGCTTTATATCCGGTAATTTTTGTGTTTTTTAAGTACAAAAGTTGAGTAATTTAGTAATGCGTCACAGATTTGTACACATTATAAGTGTGGTGGAGACCAAAGTTAATATATGTGAAAACGGGAATAATTTGATCTGTTCAGAAGGATAGGCATAGCATGACGCATCATTGTTATTACGCTACTATTCTACGTTTTATATTATTACTAGCAGAATGCTCGTTATTCGCACGGGGAAAATAGGTTCATTTTAGACATACATAGAGGGCACCAAAACTATCACAAATCAACTTACGGACCCCAAAAACTATGAATTGGTCACTTCCGATCCCACCCCCAAGTTGCGTGCTTGAATTTGAATTTAAACGGCATCAGAAGTGTCACTGTTCATCTCACCGAAAACTATGAGTTCGACAGTAATATCGCTCAATTTCAATCATTTTTATATATCTTCCCCTTCTCTAAGTTCCATCGTCAAAGTGAAATGATAAAAACCATTCCAGGCCCGAATCTCGTCTATGTTGAAAATTTGATCAAGATTGATCGGGTGGTTTCAAGAGTTAAGTTGCAAACATAGCCACTTTCATTTTTACACACTATATGTCGACTGTTAGGTTGTCTAAGCAGTATTGTACCTTTGGAGATTAAAATTGAGGTTACATTATTGTGATTTTGAAAATAACTATGAAATTACATACACAACGTTTTCTTAGATTGCCTTCTTCGATTTTTCCGTTAACACTGTAATCCCGTCGCTGTAAAACTTCTGTGTTCTCAGGTCTTTTTAAAACTAACTTAACACCATTCAAAAAGTTCTGCAGAGACCGAAAAAAAGGGATAGTTTGACGGTGCCAGGTCCGGGTTATGGAATGGATGCATTAAAAATCTCCCAGCCAAGTTCTTTAAACTTCTGAGGTCGTTAAAGATGTGTGCGATCTGGCGTTGTCACAGTGATATACGATACTCTTTGTGTTGACCAAGTCCAGCCATTTCTTTGAATAGCTAGGTGCACTCCCACTTATGTCGTTTTGCCTGGAGTCAGCAGCTTTTGGTGCACGATGCTCCTTTCCAAACGCACCAAACGCAGAGTGTAACTTCGTGGAGGACACCACCAGAAAAATGGTGTTTCGTCTCGCTTCAACAAAGATATTTTTCGTACCTGTTATCCACTATTTAACTATAAGTGGAAAGTATTTTATCCACTTTACATTACTCGTAAACAACTATTTCAGAAATAGCTCGAGTTCGTTACGATTTAGTTGAGATTCTGGGATAGAAATTCAGTTTAATACATGTTTTTAGCCAGATCATGTGACCCCCCAAACGTCAAGTTTGTTTTTGTAGCCATCTTTCTCCAAGTGGTTAACACTGTTTGAATATTCATGTTCAAATCATTGGTGATGTTACGACTGCTTGAATTTTGCTAGGATATCACCCACTTTTTCCGTGATTGGTCGCCCACTACGATGTGCTTCTTGGACATTGAAATTTTCAGAATGAAAGCGACTAAACCATCTTTTTGGCTGTTGCTTCTGATAACATATCATTCACATAAGCAGCACATCTTCTTTACGGACCTACGCAGCAATTGTGCTTTTTTCGGAATAAAATTGTAAAGTATAGCGCAGTTTTGCAGAAAGTTCACTCGCCTTCACAGCGTGTGATTATAAGAATACCAAACTTCTTGCACATCTACTGTCTTCAGTTGTAAAATAGCGTTAGACATGACCCGCTGCGGCTATATATTATGGTTTGGGACACTAACGCCATTTCATGCGCAAAAGGCTCAAATTTTTTTTTTGGACCACCTGACATTTAATTTCACATGGATGTCACATCCTTCAAAGTGCTGTTTTTTTTTTTTCGTATTTTAAAAAGTGTTTACATTCTTTTCTGTAATTATTTAACGTGGAAGACCCGGGTTCGATTCCCGACGGAAGCTCATGTGGTTCGGATTCCACGTTAATCAATAGGTCTACTTTCATATAGCCTCGCTGCTGAAAGGAACGCCAAACTAAAATCAACTCTTTTTCTGTAATTAGACGAACACTAATCTGATATTATTCTACTGTTTTCTCCATTTCTCTTATATACAATATAACATTAATTCAGTGTTGCTGGATACTCATGTTGGTTTCTCGATGTCTAGTATTACTGTGCTGAAAAGGAACTTGAAACAAAGCACTGAAGCTATAGAAGATTTGAATCTTGTAACTTAATGTGACATTCGGACCCTTTTAGCTCCCACCGATTATCGAACGTACTAGTACAGGGTGTCTATTGATACTGAAAATACTGGAAATATACTGTAATTTTGATCCACATACTGGAAAATTCATGAAACTGGTAATTTGTCAACAATTCTTTTTTGTTAGTCTTAGAAACAATTTTGTATCCATTGAGATTGTAAATTTTTCCAAAGGAAGAGTTGTATACATTTTGTAATTAGACATTTAAAGCAATGGGTGGAGTGGAGCGCTCCAACTCCACCCTTTAATAACATATTTAAAAAAAATCATTGTATTAAAAAAAATCAAGGCTCACTAAATTTATTAAAAATAAAATATGCTTTTGATGGTTAAACAATTACAAACCTGAAATCAAGTGTGTAATTATTCCTTAAAAAAAAAAAAAAAATGTATTAGGTACTGGAATTTTGCTGATAGTTATACTGAATATACTGGAATTTTGAAAATAAAACTCAGTAGTCACCCTGTAGTAACTCGGCCTTTAGAAGTGTGCCAATTCTCAATAAAATGATTGTACGACATTGTAAAGAAATGAAATATTAAATTGATATAAGCTAGTTCTAAATAATATAAAATACAGCGTTTCGATATTAAGACTGAGACTTCATGAGACACAGGTATAGATCATATGCCTGATGAAGATACTTCCACAGTACTGAAACGTTGCACTATACAATGTTTTTTGTTAAATATGTATGTGCACCGTGTTCACAGTTATATCAATTAAACCTATGACAAATGTTCTATTTGTGTGATTATGTTGTATGCATATTGTGTGTTGAAGGACTAAATGCCGCAATCTCCAACAATTTAACTTATTTGTAACCATAACTAAGGTGCTCGAGCAAGCATTTTAAGTGATAATTCTGGTGAAAGTGAATTATTAGATGAAATAGGGTTGGCATCACCCGAACCGCTCAAATATCAATGTTATAAAATAAAACCATGAATAATTAATTTTTATTTACATGTTCAATAATATTGAAATTACCTTAGCGAATTATGTTGCTTAATAAGAATTTTAATTCCTTGAAGCTTGACTCGACTTCGTTTAGATGTTATTTATATTCTATACATTTCACTAGTGCTCTTAGGATTTTCTGTGCAATAAATATATATATACGTAAACTATGGGCGATTTTGTTAAAAAGTGTTTTACGTGGGCTAAAAGCACAGTTCTTTTAGCTATCTTTTCAGGCGAAAGAAATGTAGTTCAGATGAAAAAGACCGATTTGCTATTACCATTGTACTGTTTGGCTGCATTCTTCCAACCAATTCATCTTGTTTCTCCTTTCATCCATGTTTTTTTCAGTCTTAAGAGGAGCTCGTGCACTTGCTTGACATGTTTGAAGTGCAAAGTGTTCTATTGGGTCAAAAGGAAAGCTGCTTGCTAATTGCGAATGAATCGTTAGTTGTGTTTTTTACCTTTGGAGAACATGATTTTTAAAAAAAAAGTTGGAAGAAAGTTGTCGATGGAATGTTATAAATGAAACTAACATTCGTGGGTACGGAGTAACATTCCAGCGGTGTTGCTTCGGCCATTATTTCTTTTGATAGCGGGGCCGCGGTGGCCCAGTGGTAGAGCGTTCACCTCTGGTTCTTGGGGTCCCTAGTTCGATCCCAGCCAACTTTGTGGTGGACAAACACCGTGTGCGTGGGTTTCCTCGGGGTTCTCCCATTTCTTCCCACTTTCTTCACTCCACCATTTAACGCATTTCTCATCATCACCGTCTCCTTCAGCCTCACCGGCATAATCGTGGGACGTAAAACTCGAAGATTCCATTTCATTTTTCTTTTGATAGCGGAACAAAGTATAATTCGAACTTGATTTAGCAGTATGATGTCAAAAGTAAGAGTGAATGATTTCCTTAAGCCGTACAGAACGTGTTGCTCCCCGTGATGTAACTAGGGGGGGGGGGCTTGTTTTCCGGGCGCAGGATTGGGAGGGCGCAAAATTAGGCAAATATTTGGGGAGCGTTTTTTGGTTTGGTTGGTCAAGGAGCGCTAAGGCGAGTTCTTGCTCCGGGCAACAACTAGCGTAGTTGCGTCGCTGGTTGCTCCCTCTGTCTTGTTATTGATTCTAAAAAATCAAAAAACTTTATACCAATCGAAATATCTCATCAAATGAAACAAAATAATATAGGTGAGTATAAATGTTCGTGCATAGTTTTCAAGAAAATGGAAGGGCTGCGGTGGTTCAGTGGTAGAGCTTTCACCTCTGGTACATGGGGTCCTTGTTTCGATCCCAGCTCACTCCAAGTGAACGTTGTGGTGGACAAACACCGTGTGTGTGTCTTTTCTTGGGGTTCCGTTTCCTCCCACTTTATTCATTCCACCATTTCCTTCGTTTCTCATCATTACCGTCTCCTTTAGCCTAACCGGTATAAGCATGGGACGTAAAATTTAAAAGATTTCATTTAAAGAAAATGAAGATAAACGGATTTTTAAAAGCCTAAAAATTGGTACTGCACGATGACCGAGCCACCTAGTAAGGTGAAAGTAATATTGAAATATACAATTCCGAAGCTATTCTATGAGACAATAGCAGGATGACAGTAAACAGTGTGGTTAATGAGAAATAGGCCAATTCTTATGCTTTTATTTATTGTATTTATTTATTTGACTGTAATAGGGTCCAAAGTTCAGACATATATATCAGTTGGAAGATGACACTAAGCTAAACAAAATTATATGCTTACAGGTAAATTCAGATGCTTATTTTTCGAGACGGTTGAGATAAACGGATTTTGTGGCGCTCAAAAGTATGTCGTTCGTTGCAAGTCTAATCCAGTTGATAGTTTCTTGTCTGCAGAAATAGGTTATTTACTTATTTATGCACTATTAAGTAAAATATTGTGTATAAACAGTGTTTTTTTTAATTTTTGGTAATATACATACATACTGTATACTTTAAATAGTGGTACATGTACTCCTAATAGTGATGCACTTATGTACTATTTGTAATAAGAGTGAATGAGCTTGAGATGCGGGCAATCCAGATGCATAACGGTTATTTGAATGTTTTTTTTTTTTTTTCAAGCTTCAAGTACTTGTAGAATAGTTGTATAGATGGCAGTAGTGACTGAAACGAATATGAAATGAAATCTTTCAGTTTAACGTCCAACGATTATGTCCCTTAGGCTAAGGGAGACGGATGATTAAGCCAAGTGAATAATGATGGAAGAATTAGTGGAATGAGAATGTAAGAGGAAACGAGAGATACTCCAAAAGAAACCCACGGACACAATGTGCACCTCAACTTGTTTGGCCGGAGATCGAACCTAGAACCCGCACACATCAGAGGTAAGCGCTCTACCATTGAGCTACCTTGTACCCCTAGGCACTAGTGACGAACTGACTATAATTTTCAGATCTATTATGACAAACTTTTGTAATCATAAGAGTTCGTGAACGTGTTTTTCAAAATATTGGTACGATTAAGTTTTGGGCGGGAAAAATAAAAATGTAAGTTTATAGCGCAATCTGTATTTGTTATTGACTTACCTGACCTACATGGCACTTCTGTGAAATATTTGGGCACTTCGCTGTTCAAGCAGCAGGTGCTCATCTGCGTTATCTGTTTCTGAGCTTTTGTTTTGGTACGTCGTTATGCAGCACCAAGGTTATGAAGGACAGTTTCTACTATGAACGTGGACTCCGATGCTGTTGATGGGTGCATAGACCATCATACAAGGTCAACGTTCACAGTATCGGTCGTTCCCTACCACATTATCTCACCTCCAAGAGAAGTGGGTTTCAAGGTCACACAAGCGGTCCAAACTTACAGCATTATTGTAACAGGACTTAACGAACGTTTTAAAAACTCTTAGAGTTGAAGGGTGAAAATAAATATATAACTTTGCCGACAGGTAAACCATCCTTTGGTGATACAACTGTTGCATCTGTACTTGCGGAAAATTATATATACTTCATTTACGTTGTTCAACCCCATAAAAGTGTCCATCTTGTAAAAAGACGTGTAGTGAAATATTCTGTTTCAAAACTGAAAATTTAAGTATTTACCGCTTGACGTGATTGACATGAGTGGATTTGTACTTGGACGTCTGAAAAGAGAGTTAAACTTTCAACGCGTAGACGCTATGAATGATGCGCTTGTTCGCTTGGAAAAGTGCTTATCCTCCTTTCCGGAAGGTCAACGATTTGTATTTATTTTCTCGGTCATTTTAAACTGGTTATGTGTAGCTGGTCAGTGTTGCAAAAATTTAAGTCGCCAATGTAATCACGCGAGCATTGCTACATTATTATTTTGTTTTAAATCTATAATAAATAACTTATATATAAAAGCATGCAAGTTATACGCTGTCTGATTGGTTTCACATCGTAGGGAAATAATAATACTGAATGTGGGAATTCAGTATCATTGTATCTATTTATTAATTACTTCGTTCAGGTATTTTTCTTTTTAGGAGTGTATGTTGAAGTGCAGTGGAATGAATATTTCTTTGAGGGATTTTGTTTCCTTGCTAAAGAATCCAAACGTTTGAATAGATTAAATAGATTAAAGACGAACATCATAGTGGAACCAGAAATAATATTCTGAATACATATATATATATATATAATACTAGCAGAATACCCGTCCTTCACACGATGAGAATAAGTTTCATTTTGGGCATAAAGGGCTGAATTTTTATTTAAACAGCATCGGAAGTGTTACTATTCGTCTCAGCGACCCCCAAAACTGGATTTAACTCTATATTGGTCATTTTCGATTTTTTTATATCTTACCCCTCTCGCAAGTTGCTGGGCTGAATTTGGATTTAAACGGCATCGGAAGTGTCACTGTTCATGTCAGCACTACCCCAGAAACTGGATTTGGCACTAATATCGGCCATCTTCGATCATTTTTCATATATTTTTCACCTCCCCCTTCCCTTCAAAGTCAAATGATTAAAAAAAAAAAAAAAATCCCAGGCCCGAACCCCGTCTGTGTTGAAAATTTAATCGAGATCATTCAGGTGGTTCAAGAGTTATGCCACAAAGGTAGCCACTTTCATTTTTGTATATGTAGATAATATAGAAATAAAGTATAATAAATCCATCTTTAAGTTGGCTTGAACTTCTAAGGAAGTCAAGCCATGTTGCGTACATCATGGAATATTCCTAAGATTTTTAATCTTTTTATATACGTAGTATATTTTTGCACTTCACAGTAGGGGCATGTTGTCTCAGTGGTAGAATGCTTACCTATGGTGCCAGCAGGGCCGGATCCAGGATTTTCTGACGGGGGTGCACCAATAACTACCAGTACATTTGAATTAAATTTATTAAAAAAAAAATGCCTTTAGGCATATTATGTGGTGTACGAGGAATTTCCCTAAACATGCTAAATGTCTGTTCTCGGTAAGTCTTTTTTTCTTCAACCTTCAGAGACTTAAACTATTGCTTTTGCATAACTCTTCTTTTATGTCCGAAACGGAAACATCTCATGAAATTTTGTGGACGTATTTCAATTTTCATTGCTATTTTCTCATTTTAGATAGTGTATATTCACAATGGAGGGGGGTGCACGTGCTCCGGTGCACCTCCCCTAAATCCGGCCCTGGGTGCCAGGGTTCCCAGATTCTCTCACACCATGAGAGTTTGAGGTAGCAACACTGTGATTGTTTTTTCGATGATATCTCACATTTTCATTCCATCATTTCTTCCATAGTAACCCATTTCCTTTAGCCTAAAGGACAAACGTTGGACTCAAAATTTTATTTTTTTCTTTAATTGTTTTGAGTGTCTTTGCCATACTATTAGTTCAGTGTGAAGCGATCGTCGGAGAGTTGTTGCAAGTAAAAGTTAGATTTTTGTTTCTAATCTCGACTACGCCCTAACTTAAATGTGTATATAGAAACAAACAATGAAGTAAATGTATAAAGTGAAATATACTTTCGTGGTAACAAACCTGGTGTGAATGTATATAAAGCTTTGAATTGAACACGTAGCCTATGTAAATTATGAGAATTAAATTTTCCGCATACACACAAAAATATGCAATAGCCAGGAAGAATGCATGAAAACAGAAAACACCTACCCACAATGTAGCTTTATACCGTATTAAACCGTATTCGTTACATTGTACGGATGTTTGAATGTATGACCTCGTTTACGACGTAGAGTTTACTATAGAATTTCTCATTAGGAAGTTGACTAGTGCTAATTTCTTCTTTTGTTCAAGCTGTAATGCAAAAATTTACTGACATGTGTTGTGTATTTCTAGTCCATATTATCGTGTAAAGTACGTACCTGCGCGATTTAGGTCTTCTCTAAGAATAAGTGCGTAATACAATTCTTTCTGCACGTAATGTATATTTAGTGATGCTACGGTGTGACTGGTATGGAGGCACTGCTTCATATACATAGTCGAAACATTTACATACTTATGATACAGCAAAGGAAATATATTCTAATATTCGGGTCCGTAAAATGTATATAGTCTTACAAATTTATTTTACAATTAAATGTGCGTGAAAGTATCGTAGATTTGCACATTATATATCGAGGCTAAAATATGCTCTTGGATTTTTTTTTAAAAACTCTTTCGTAAACATATTTTGATACAAGGTTAGTGGGACGCTTGTTCTAGACGCATTACTTAATGTGCTTAAAGGCTTGCAAATCTTCTGTATGTAGTGGGCTGTAATCATCTGAGCGCCGAATGATAAGTTCTGTTCATCACGTCATTTCCTGTCCTTTGAAGCGAGAACACGAGCTTGGACCATATCTTAGATTCTTCGAATGAATTAGTCAGTTTTGTTTAAGCGTGAAAGGGGGTCAAAGTGTTTTCTGATAGTTACTTCTGTTTGCTTCTATATATATATATATATATATATATATATATATATATATATATATATATATATATATATATATATATATATTCCTTTCTCTTCTGGGTAGTAATAATACAGGAAGACAGGCAATATTCATTCATTTTACAACGGTGCTTACTGTTATGATGTACAGTGTTTACATTATTTGAAGTAATATATTTGAGAAAATTATGTTGAAATTATTAATACTAATAAGTATTCTGCCTGTTGGCAAGTGTTGGGACTACTGTTTTTGTTTGTTTGTTAGGTTCGGTTCTTTAAATGTTTCTTCTTGTATCTCGTTCTTCAGTTTCCTTTTCTTAAATTCCCAATATTTTCTTCTGTTTTTCAAATCATCAATCAGTTGTGTTCTTGCCACTCCTCGACGTTCTCCTTTCATCTTTCGTCTATGGCGTTACGAAGAAGACAATTTCTTCGGGAAATGTGTCCAATCAAATTGGCTTTTCTACAAAGGATGTTGGTAAAAGCTTCCTGTTCTCTCCTACCCGTTTTAAAAAGTTCTCATTTGTTAGTCTCTCCGTCCATTTTATCTTCTGCATCTTTCTCCAATAGCACATTTCGATTTTTCCTAAATATCTATATATTAAAATGCTAGATTTATATGTTTGTCGTTAAAAAAAAAAAAAAAAGAGTTTGTGACCAATCCTTTCGACAATGTGATCTCGAAAACAAGTGCTAGAAATGTGCCACTTTTGCTGGTCGATTCCAAATTTTATGTAGGTTTGCTAGTTCTTTTCATTTTTTAAACTTTCTATTCCACATTTTAGGTGTCGTTTTTACCCTGTTAGTTTAATATTGCCACTAGGACGTTAAGAGTCTTCATCCCGGCGAAATTAAAATACCGCTAATTTTACAGTAATTATGTGATATCTTCAAATAAATAAAAGATAATTGAAATATGAAACAAGAGCGCCATAGACAATACTATTTTGCGTGAAGTACCGTTATCACAAGTCACCTAGTGGCTTTCCGTTTTCAGCTGTTTAGAAACGCGAAAATAAATGCCGATTTTCAAAATGGCTCAAAATCGAAAGCAGATAAGTGAGTCGTGTTAACGGTTTCTCATGTAAAATAATATTGTCTAGGGCGCTCTTGTTCCACATTTCGATTATCTTTTATCTATTTAAAGATACCACATAATGACTGTAAACTTAGCGGTATTTTAATTTCGCCGGGATGAAGACTCTTAAGGTTGATACCCTTGGGAAAGGCAACCAGTAGAAGAGCTAGGTGTAGCGGGTTGACGGAATTTCAGGCGCTTTGCTTTAATCTGAATGACAAAACGTATTGCAAGCTGGCAACTTCCAAGGCTTTTGTGGACCCATAGTGAGGCGTAGTCTGATATGGAATTATAAGAAGAAGAAAAATATTTGCATTTGGTATCCAAGTTAGCCTCCAACATTCTATATATTAAAATACTACATTTATATGTTTGTCTATAGCAATTCACTCCCTTTGAGTGTCTTCCTGTCCTTTACTTGTATTCATATAGGGACTTACACAGATATAGTGAGAAGTGGGAAGGAGATTCACGCTAATATTAGACTATGCGCTGTGTAAATAGCGCAGGTTCAGCTAGTGCGGTTTAAAAATTTTAAGAAAAGAAACATACTCACATTATATTACAATATCAGTCGAAAATATTTTTATTTCCTTTCTTCTCAATTTAAACAAATTGAAGCAAAATTAGTTTGTTTCTTTGTTAAATTTAATTGCAATCGTAAAATCGCCCCCCCCCCCCCATACGATGTCGCTAAGGTACTTCGAAAATCTAAAACTATGAAGAGAAAGAAAAAAAAAATTCATGAAGTTTTGCTAACGGGCCAAATAAGCACTTTTAACGATTAATTATTTCCGGCTTTGTACAGCTGAGTTCGCCACCACTTAATTCAGTAGTGGAGATATGAAATTTTAAAGTTCACCCTATAACTCCGAAACTATCTACCTTTGGGCACAGGTCGATACGAACTTTTTTTCTTATTTTGATGTAAGGAATCTGTCCCCAAAATATTGACAGGTTTATGTAACACCCTGTCATATATATATATATATATATATATATATATATATATATATATATATATATATATATATATATATATATATATAAAATGTGTGTGTGTGTGTGTGTGTTAAACGGCAACCATTTTACTGTCCTTTATGTATATGAATATTAACATAGTCTCACAGTTGACCCTTGCATATACAAAGTAGGTATACAGTCTCGTACTGATCGATTCATTGCTTTTTATATCATTTCTTATTGTTATCTATCAGGTAGATTTAGTTTCTTTATTATTTGTTCCTAATGTCTTTTTTTACTTATATCTTAAGCTCGGAACAGCGGAAGCAAATAAACCTATAAACTAGAATGTTATACTTGGTCAATGCAGGGGTGTATACCTACTTTTGGGCCACCCTGTATGTTACAGAGCAACTAGAACAGTGGAGAAAGAAAATTGTGGGTTGACAATGCCCTACAGAGAGCAAGTGGAAAGTAGTTTAGAGAATATAAAAAGTATATCATAGATGCAAAATGTAAAAGAAAAGGAATAATAAATCATATCACTTTCATATAATATAATACTTAACGCACTTTCCTTTTTAATGTAAACATATTATGGGGAAGAACAAATCTCTTGTTTGAATTTGCTATCATGATGAAAATAAGTAAATAATACTAAAGTACCTCCTTCAACTAACCAACTGGGATTATATTCAAAGAGATATCAACTACACTAAAACGGCCATTCATCATTTTCTTTATACATTAATGTATTTTATGTAATTGACTGAGTATGGTGTTTGAATACAAAAAAAGAAATCGAAAGTCATTGCATATCAAAAGCGTTTCATTTTCGTAGTGTAGCAACTAATTACGGTCGAATTCAAACATACTTTCTTATCGCGGCTTACTTAACAGGTTTCGTGGTGCAGTGGTGTTTTATCGAGGTGAAGCAAGTTCGAGTGAGGAATTACCGTTAGTATTGTGTGTGTGTATATATGTGTATTATACAAACGTGAAAGTGACGGCTTGTTTGTTTCCGTGGCTGTTGACCTCCTGGTGAGGAAGTACAACGTTGCGAAATGTAAATGAAAGACAAAGATTCCTTCAGTATTGCATATTCTTGTGTGCGCGTTTAATTCGGCAGCCGAGTGAAAAGATTTTCCCAATTAAGCTGCAATAGAAGCGGAAGGAAATTCATTGACGTTCTTCGCTTTTGTCGATGTATTTGTTTCTATAGTTTCCTGTTGTTTGTCGGGAATATTTCTTTTAGTGTAGATTGTCCATAAGCATATTTGTATTAATACATATTCAGGAACAAAAGTTTATGTAGGCACTTTCTGTTAATTGTACGTGTGTACTAGTGATGCTGTGCGTTGTTAGAATCAAGCGAGTTTTTTTTTTTCTTTGTTCAGTAATTGGAGGTATTTTTATTGCCTTATATTTTCATAAATTCACTGTCTCATAAATGTCGGGATTCTTTTACGAAATTTTGGGGGAAGACATGTTTTAAATTGGAGATAAGTGAATTTACTTTCACATTATTAATTAATTTCGAGTCGAAACAATACATATTTGGGAGAGCTTCATATGACTAACTTCTTAACCCTTAACGCACCAAGCCTAAATCGTCAACGTTGTTTACCAAGCTGGGGGTCTTCTAGGAACCCCAAGTATTATTTTAATTTCTCAACTTTTTTTTTCATTTTTTAACGACGTATCATTGATCTAATTATGTAGCAGATATCCCAAAAGGATGCAGGGCACATGTAAAAAACGAGAATAAATGGGTTATCATAGTTGCAGCAGTATCACCAAATATCTCCCGCTGGGGTCCCTAGAGGATCCCGCTTGGTGTGTTAAGGGTTAAATTGCGGTTGTTTGTACTTCCATGCGTGTGTGCTAAGTTACATTGCAAATCTTTTCAGTTTAATGTCCCACACTTAGGCTAAAGGAGAGTATGATTAAGGCAAGTGAATGATGTTGGAAGAATTGGTGGAATGAAACTTGAGTGCCAGAGAAAACACACATAAACGTTGTTGCTCACCGCAAACTTACTTTCTGGGGATCCAACCAGGGACCACACGCTCCTGGTAAGCGTTCTACCACTGGGCCACCGTGCCCGACCCCCAACCAAGTTACAAGAGAAACGAACATTTCTCGTTTCTAGGTTGCAGAGTTTAGTCTTGATAAATTTTTGAACTCTTACCAGGATTATAATTTTCTTTTTGTATTTGTTTTACAGTGGAGATAATGTATCACCTATTCCTTTATTGACTGATATAGAAAAGAAACTCTTGCTGTTGGTAAATTGTCGCTGTAGAAAGCCTCTGATGCTACTATGAAACTCCTGAGACAGGATGAATATTACATAACCAGCTCACGTCGTTTGATTGCATGAAGGTCCTCACTAGTCATTCGGCATAGTAGTGGTTATCAGTCACTCGTAACACACGTAAAGGTGTACTTTTCAAGGAGTTCTTTTACCATCTCCGTCCATCCAGGAAATGATAAAAATCTCAAGAACTACGTGATGGGTCAATTTTAGCCAGGGTATAGAGGGGCAAAAGTTAGGAGACAAGTTCGTCGATGGAGGTATTATTAAAACCGGAAGTAATAGAAAACAATTATTTTTGGTTTTAAGTTTGATCACTATAGAACAAAAAAAAAAAACGGTAATAGATAGCGAGAAGCGGTTTCCTACCTAATTATATCATTAATACTGTCACAAAGTTTGGAGTGGCGCTTAGGCATCCGGAGTGGCACAGTGCTGCCATCTGTGTATAAAGCAGAAGATGCATGTAGTGTGTGTTTGACTGTTCATAATATACGTTGATATTGTACTGAGGTTTGATGGAGTGGGGCGATTACGAAAATCGTGTAGCAGTAATTGCACTACACAAGGTCGGGAAGACAGCAAGTGGGATTTTCAACCTCCTGAAACCCCTACAAATCAGCAAGAGATTCGTGTATCGCGCCATACAGCGATACACCGAGACTGGAACGGCAGCTGACCGCGCAAGGAGTGGCAGACCACGAACGGTACGAACCCCGGAGGTCCAGAAAGCAGTCGCAGCAAGAATTCGAAGAAGTCCTGTTCAAACACAAAGTGTGATGGCTGCTGAGATGAACATCAGCAGAAACTTCATGTCTCGTGTGCTCAGGAGTGACCTACATCTATGGGCGTATAAGAGGCGGACTGATCACTTTCTGACCCAAACATTAATGTCACAGAGAGTCCTTAAATCAAAGAGACTGATACGGCATTACGGCAACAATCTGCACAGAAAGATTCTGTTCACTGACGAAAAGGTGTTCACAATTGAGCAGGTCTAAAACGCCCAAAATGACCGTGTGTATGCCACGTCATCTACTGCAGCTGCTGAGACAGCTCCAAGGGTTCCGAGGGCACATCATCCTGCCTCACTGATGGTTTGGTGGGGAGTGAGCTACTCAGGCACAACCCAGCTGCATTTTTGCGAACAAGGTGTTAAAACTTCTGCTGAGGTGTATCAGGACACAGTGCTAACACCTATAGTGAAACCACGGTCTGCTACTATGTTCCTGGAGAAAGGTGGACCTTCCAGCAGGATTTCGCTCCAGGCCACAAACCGAAAACAACCCAGGACTGGCTGTCACGGAACGTCCTCGACTTCATTTCTATCGCTGATCGGCCTTCTAACAGCCCGAACCTTAACCCGTTGGACTACAAACTTTGGCAGTCCTTCAGGCAAAGGTCTACCATAAACGCCATCCATCTGTCGACAGTCTGAAACAATCTTTGACTCGAGCAGTGAACAATTTTCCCATGGACGTGGTGCGTAATGCCATTGACCAGTGGCCGGACAGACTTCGTGCCTGCATCAAGGCCAAGGGGGGACATTTCGAAAAATGATTGGTGCGTCAGGTGTACAACATATCAATGTAAAACATGACCAAAATAAATTATCTTGGTGTTAATACTCTTTGTGTTATGCACATTCAAACTTGTGATAGTATTTATGATATAACTAGGCACAGTTGATTAAGTGTCAAGATTAAATTTCATCTTCATCCTTAGCTCTCTACTAAAACTGGATGTGACAAGTCCACTACAACTTCTGTTTTTAAAATTGATCTACATAGAGTAATGAGAATTTTTATAGAGTTCGAAAATGCGTTCGATGAATAGGCACCATCTGTTCTCTCTTAATCTTTCGTTCAAACCGGAAATCAACCACTCCGCTTTTAACATTGATCACTATAAAGTAAAAACGGCAATAAACAGCGAGAAGCTGTTTTCTACAATTAATGAAGCCATTCACGAAATTTACTGCCAATTCCGATTTCAATATTAATTGAGAGAATAGCACACTATACAAACCAAACTCCTTCGCGTGGTTAGGGATGGTATCGAGACGGGACTGTGTACAGTCTCGGTCTCATCTCGACAGTCTCAAAATAAATTGTGCAAAATTAAAAACATGTAAGTTCGTGTCATCTTTGACCCCTGTCGTTTGCTCTTTTTAGTTTTTCGATTCGTTCTTGACGGGGGAAATCATAGAGCTAAGTGGCTAACGCTCGTGTTTGTGTGTGTTCCCGAGTTCAATCCTCAGTAAGTGTATCAAGCCTTAAAAAAAAATCCATATCCCATTCTGACCTGAAGTTCTTCGAAAATGTTAAATTTCGTTGCGATTAAAAATATTTTAAAAAGGAAATCCATATCTATGGGCAAATTCGGATGAAGGTTTTCCTCGAAATTTACGTAAAGAATCGATCCTGCAGTGCATCATCTGCATCAGTAGCGTACGCAGAATTTCTTGAAAGGGGGAAGTAGTGAAGCTCGCAAGTTTAGATCATTTCAGGTGTTTGTATACATGTCGTAATATGGTAATGTTTATTTTTGCATAACATGTTGCTCAAGGGAAAGGTTGGTTAAAACCCAGAACCCCCCTTGCGTACGCCACTGATCTGCATATTAGATTTTTTCCTTATTTGTTGTGTCCAAGTAAGCTGCTTTAAATACTGGGCTAAATATACATTAATACGTAACTGTCTGATCAAAAGAAACATGTTAACCAGATTAGATTAATATGTAGCATGCAATGTGTAATTAATGTGTATTTTTTTTTCTTTTTGCGCGAAATTATATGTACCTCCTTGGTAAAATTAGAACCTAGTCGAGGGCTAGTTGATAATGCATCTATTTACTAACAGGAGAACCCGGTTTCGATCCTCGATGAGGCGGGGATCATTTCTCCTGTTTTAGCCTAATTCAAATGTGACTTACGAGTTCATCCAGTTTCTGTGAAATGGATACCTGGGGAAACTTAATGGTAAAGGGAGCAGTGTGGTGCTGACATGATATCCTGTCAGTACCGAGATCATAGAAGATTAAACCTGTATTACCGTTGAACCTCACCCAAGTGGAAAGCATACCTGTACCTTGTACGTTTATCGTGTATCTGTCCTGAACTACAATTACTGAACTAAGGACGAACATTTAAGGATTATAGAGTAAACATTACGAATACTTTTCCTTATTTCATGGATGGAGGAAAGTAATGAACAGTGAAGTAATACTTAACAACTTTTTTTTATTTATGTTTAATAATAAAGAAGTTGATTTCTTTTAGAAATTCTACAACCATGAAAATAAGGGGAAAAAAGCATCCAATATGAAAATGTTATGAAACAGGGTTGCTAACAGACTCCCAATATTCTTGTATATAGCGTTTGAAATCTGTATTGAAAATATCGGTGTCGAATTACGGAATATGTCGAGCAGCAGAATGTCAGATTAAAGATCTATTGTATTATGTTTGACTGTTTGAAATTTGAGAAACATGTCAATATTTCTGTCACGGTGAACTTACATTCCGAAATATAACAGATAATCATTTTTACTTTATTTTATACTTCCTCTAGTTCCGAAACAGTTTTTGCCAAGTTTATGGCATTTTAACGTAAGAATATGATGCTTTAAATGTAAGTGTAGTGACGAAAAATACAAGCAGCCTTACTAAGAAACTTAATATCTCATACAGGAAATACAATTTGTGAAAGGAAGTCCGTACTGGAAATCCAGTTGCGATAATATAAATGCCCTTCAAATGACATGTTTCATTTTATATGTGCGTTTAAGAGTTTGTGTTAAATTTTTCCTACGTGGACTTTTGCCCTGGCAAATAGAGAACGAGATAATGCAGTATTTTCACCCCGCAAAAGTGAGCAGGAAGCAAAGAGAAGCAACAATCGTAAAAACGTTCCAAAAATACGTCATTTTAAGCACTATAGCAATCATTAATCATGTAGATTTTCGTTCAATATGTAGATTCGAAATAAGTAATAGCTGGCTCATTGGTAGAGCACTTATCTCCAGTGCGTGGGAACTCTGGTTCGATTTCCTGTCATGTGTGTTTGTTGTAAACATTGTGTTCGTGGGTCTTCTCGGGATACATCCGTTTTCTCCCACTTTCTCATTCCACAATTTCTTCGTCATTAATTTGCCTTAATCATAATCTCCTTAGCCTAAAGGGCATAATCGCAGGACGTAAAACTGAAAGATTATCGAAATATGTAATCTGATAGTGTTGCAGAGTGTGATAAATAAATTCTCTCTTGGTATTTGCATAGTACAGTTTCAGTATTATTATTATTATTATTATTATTATTATTATTATTATTATTAGTTTGAAGTTAAAAGAGCGTTTCAAGAAAATGTTTCATCCCGTATATACGTATCTCCCTGTTTGTGTCGTGTGAGATATGTATGCCTATAAAAAGGAGAGAAAGAAAGAAAGAATTTGAAAGGCACAGTAAAGTTGGAAGTTTGATTTCTGAAGTGTGTAGGAGGTTGTCTTCTTAGCGTCAAAGAGAATACTATACTCAAATGTTTTCTTTTGCACTGAGGTGGTAAGGGTTTTCATCGTATAGGGGCTATATATGTTTTCAAATATTTTGTATCATGCTTTATTAACAACTGCGGGCTGTAATGCTAAGACTTTCCTCGTGTTAAAGTATGTTGTTTAATAACCATTAATAAATATGTCATACCTTCCTTTTTATTATCTAGTTAAATCCTTCAAGGCTATTGTACAGTAATTACGTTTCTGCGTTGACCCACTCTTACCATGTTCAATTGTCCCTTTAAACTGCCGCTAATTGAATGTGAAGTAGATGAAAGGTAAGAATTCTGTATAGGACGGGTAATACATATTGATTCATTTTTGGTATTATAAATTTTTTATAATAACCATTCATTTACGGACAACGTTTTATATTTCTTTATATTCTCATTCGATCCTATCTGAAAGCTTGTATCATTTACATGAATAAAATTCACATTCCATATTTTGTTGATACTACTCCTCATATGTAATTTATAGTCCTCTATATAGCTTTTCAGACATTTTTATATCCTAATTACACTACGAAGGAAGAGAAAAAGGGGGAGCATTGTTTCAAATTAATAAAGCTTAAATAATATATTAGAGAAGGCTATGTAAATACCGGTAATTTTATTGTTGCAACAGCTTTTAGTTTATAGTACTTCAATTGGTTAAACGTTCAGAGAAATACCAGTAAATATCTTGATTTTCTGAAGACACAATACTTCAGCGATTGCAAATCCAAATGTTTTACCGTAAGAATCCAATTTTTCAACAAATGCAAATGTATAAATTCCAACGTTTGACGCTGATTTGTTGATGATCATAGCATAAATTAAAATTTAATATAAAAGCAGTTCTTGATTCATAGGGGTTAATAAGTTGTTCAGTTGTACTGGTTAAAGGCGCAATTTTATTTCAAGGGCTGTGTATTTTGCATTTCTAATAAAATTTATTTATTTGAGAAAAACACTACAGGTACTTTTTCCCGATTGCATTGTTCATATCCGAGTTAAATAGAATAGCTATAACATATTTGCGAAATCTAACCCGGCTCATACCATGTATATCCAGAACATTTTTACATTTACTCAGTTTGTTACACCCTGTACCCATCCTCCACCTTGGTGACTGTTTTATTGCACTTCTTCGAGATTTCTTATCAATGTAAGAATTTATATTCCCTACACGTATGTTTCCATTAGGTACCCTGAGATGAAAGACAGAGACCAAATCCTTCCTGTTTAATTTGTTTAATTTGTTTGTGTTAAAACTTTCATTAAACGAAGTACTATTATCATATCTAGGGAAGACGCCTGTTCTCTCGTATACCAAAAACCGTTGAAATTGTATTTTGTACTGTTTCTATTCTAATGGTCTTCCTTCGTGTGAGGGTTCTATAAAAAGTAACACATCCATAAACAATTTCGTTCTTGCAATAGCAACGTCTTGGGAAGATAGTTGTTTAAGTAACTGTATTGTGTAGCTCGTTTTCTCGAAATTCGTAAACGTTATATAATTGATAGTGAACGTACTAGTGTTGTAGATATATATTACTGCGTAATCATCATCTTGGAAAACTCCTGAGAAAGCTGATGAAAGATAATCTCTCAGGTGTATTCATTACGTTCATTAGAAGTTACGGGATCATTACAAAACTTTCATCTAAATAATCTCGTGTGGGAAAATGTGTTATCAGTTTCAAAGCTAAATGAATGAATGGAATGAGATGGTTATCGTGGTAACTTGTAAACAACATATGTGGTTCAGATTGCATAGTTAGGTTTCTCCGTTGTTTTTAGCACTTAATAATAAATAATGGGAGGTGAGATGATAGATTGTAGAGATTCTGGTACATATTCAGTTTATCATGATAGAAATGGGCGTCGTTGAATCTGTTTGTTAGTCTGTCTTTTTGGTCCTTAAAATCCATTGACACAAAGAAATGAAGTAATACACGACTGTGTTTGAGATGGACTGGAGTTGTAGCGTGAAATTTGGAAACTATTTGTTGCAAATGTCTACATAGCCAGTTAGTTAGTACGTGTGGTGGCCCCAGGTTCCGTTCTCTCTAGGAGCACAGTTTTCACTGAGCTCCGTTATGAGAGGGTGGTTCGATTCCCGCTGGAGCTTATGTGGTTCAGATGTCCGTTAAGCTGAAGGCCGTGTGACGTCTTGCTTAAGGGAGCAGACTACTAAAAATGATACAAAAGCTAACCATTTTTCTTTTGCCCGTTTTTCGTAAGTGAAAATAGATAATGAAATGTAACTTACGACAATAATAGATAATGTTATTCTACACACGAAAATACGAATAAGAAGAATTTTCAATGTTGCCATTCGTAGAAATTACAGTAAGGCCAGAATACGAATTACCCAAAAATGTAGGTTAAGGCAGCGGCTAGAAAAATGAACTCAACGGTAATTGATGACTTATAATGTTGTCTTGGCTCCTTGTTAACTACCTTTTAAATAATATTTGTATATACAGGGTGCGGCACGTAAAGTGAACACATAAAATGAAATGTAATGTATTGAATATGATTAACTACAACACATAAATGAAATGTAATGTATTGAATATGACTACTCACCTTCACAGCAGCCTTCACAGCAGGTGCTGAAAGTGTCTTCCGCCCACTTCAACACACATGTAAGCATGATTGAGGAGATTCATATATACCCTTGTCAGTTCTTGTGTTGTAATGCTATTGGTGACATCCTGGATCCTGGTCTTGAGTTCTTCAATTGTGTGTGGATTTGTTTCATATACTCTTCCCTTTAACAGTCCCCATAAGTAAAAGTCACACGTGGACAAGTCTGGTGACCGAGGAGGCCACAAGCCTTTGCTGATTGTCCTCTCTGGTGTAAACATCTCATGCACAAGGGACAATGATGCAGCTGATGTGTGGCATGTTGCACCGTCCTGCTGAAAGTAACATAACTGACGCTCCTCTTCGGTCAAGTGTGTATAAAACTCCTCCAGGATTCCCATATACACGTCACTGTTCACTGTCGTCTCAAAGAATATAGGCCCAATAACGCGTGTGGCGGAAATGGCACACCGAACACCAATCTTCTCATCATGCAAGGGTACCTGGTGGATTGCGTGTGGATTTTCTGTCGACCAATACCGGTTGTTTTGGGAATTTACGTACCCAGACAGGTGGAACCACGCCTCGTCACTCATGATGAGCATTAGTGGATCCAAGAAACCACTGGCAACATTGCTCAACAGCTATGAACAGAAATGCACCCTCTTCTGCAGGTCAGGCTCCTTCAGTTCTTGCACAACACTTATCCGGTACGATTTTAATTTCAGTTCCCTTAAAACACGTCTGCAACTTCTCTCACTCGCATGAACCTGTTGACTCAATCTCCTGGTTGACTTTCGAGGACTTCTTGTCATTATCTCCTCCACCTGCATCTTTAATTCAGGTGTGCAGACAGATGGTCGTCTGTTCCTGGGTGCATTTTGAACCGATCCTGTATGCCGCCATTTTTCAATCAATTCCTGAATGGTGCTTTTTGCTGGCACAGAACGTCCTGGAAATTTCTCGCGAAACAAATTCTTTGTTTTCACAAAAGATCCAGTGAGAATGAACCCTTCAACAATGGCAATACGCTCGGGTATCGAATACGGCATTATCACACACTGACACTCACCCGGCTTAACACAACGAGGCCCTTTTCTCAACTGGTTTCGACAAGTTTCACTGGCTGCGGCTGCACGTGACTGCTGCAGGTCACGTAAGTCGACCCGACCTCGACATGCCATCTCTTGGTAGGAAGGTAGATTATTTAAGTGTTGCCAAAAACACAATATACCAGAATATTACGACGGGCCGGTTTTACGTGCCGCACCCTGTATTTTGTGATAAACAGAAAGCATAATTTTAATTGGCAATTCGTTATCTGTTTCAGTCTCTACTTTGTAACCAATTCCTTCACATGGCGAATAATGTTATTAGTCAGCATAACATCTAAAACGTTATGCTATGTGGGCACTATGGCGCATTAGTAGAGCGCTTACCTCTGGTGCGTGGGGTCCCTGATTTTATTCCCGGTCAAGTAAGTTTGTGGTGGACAACATCGTGTCCATTGATTTTCTCCTGGTACTCCTATTTCCTCCTATGGCTCAGTGGTAGAGCGTTCACATCTGGTGCATGGGGTCCCGGGTTCGATCCCAGCTCCCACTAGTGATGAGCGCAAGAGTCTTGGTCTTGCAGTTTTTGCAAGAGTCTTGCATGCAAGACCAAGACCAAGACCAGGAATCCCGATGCAAGACCAAGACCAAGACCAAGGGGTGCAAGACCAAGACCAAGACCAAGACCATACCTGCAAGACCAAGACTCTTGCGCAAGAGTCTTGCACAAGTATGGTACTACTTGATTTTTTATAGAATGTAAAAAGGAAGGGGGAAAATCATTACATCTTTCACGTGAACTTCTTGGCTCCAGTAAAAATACCGCGAAGTGAATGTGTTCCCAGTAGTTTATGCAATCCATGTGTGTCGATCTGCTCCTGTAACATATAGCTACAGTATGTCGTTTTTTTGAATCGATTGTTCACGAGACGACCGACAGCATAATTCTATGAATTGTTACAAGCTATAATAACTTCAGTGTCTGATTTACTTTGGTCATCATTTGATCATTCACGACGGCCCATGATTGGAATTTGGGAAATCATACGAAGAATAGTTGTGTCCATAAGAAGTGGATAAGCAAAAATAAACTATAGAGCGTCCCACCCTTAGATTGCAGTACAGGAGTAAATGGCAATGCTTTTCCTTATGCCCATTGTTGCCAAACTTAGCCTGAATTTTAGAAATAGTTTCTTTTACTAGGTATGAATAAATTATTGTAGAACATTGTATTCTCTATCAAATAATCTGTTTTTCTCACATCGAGAAGAATTTTCAAGTATTGAAATACATTGAAAGAGTGAAATCTTGCTAATGGCAAATTCTAACGTCGCGTTAAATATATCACGTCATAAGTTCGGAACTCTAAGAGATACAACGTTGAAACTTATACAGCTATTAACACCATATTTAGTGCCAATGTTGGAAAAGTTTGCATTCAATAAAACTTTTTGAATTTTAAAATAAAAAATAAAATGTAAGAGAAAGTGCGTATACTGTTGCAATGCAATATCTAAAAAGTTGACTAGTGAGAAACTTTTTTATTTTTCAGGTTAGATGGGGGTGCAAAGCGAGAAAAATGTTGAGAAAGGATTGAAGTTATTTTTAAAACAAATTGCAGGTCGATATCTTTCTTTATTTAGGTTTTATGACTTTTAGTGTTAAGAGTCAACTTTCCAAAGCGCGCGCATCTGACCAGAAGAAAGGCAGTGACAAATCTTGCCAATGCTATTTTCCTTATAATGTTTGTTTTAAAGTTACTGATGTAGAGTATTGTGCTATACCGATGAGTGTTTACTGTTGATGCTATGCGAACACGAATCTACTGCTTAACGGAAGCATATTCGCAAAATCGAATCCTGGACCTCACCTACGATAAACATTGCGTTAACTCCACTCAATCTTACGTTCCACTACTTACTTCGCTTGTTTTCCTTGAGTTGCCCGCACGCAAGCACGTACACACACAAACACACACACACACACACACACACACACACACACACACACACACACACACACACACACACATTATAATATGACAAATATCTATTAATAATAAATCTCCTCATTCCTGGTGATAAAAAGCTATTAGGTTTGTAATTGATTCATTATGGTTCGCATGTAGTTCTTAATGCTGTTTCAGATGCTGATAATTTTGACAATAAAAGTTGGTTTCGTTTGCAATTCCACTTCTCTTATTTACTTTGAATACACAGATGAAAATGACAAAAGCGTTCATAACAAATAACTTTATGAGCTCTCAAAGCAGAATGAAAGGCCTCTTTATTCTCTCCCCCCCCCCCCCATGCTTCTTTACGAAGCAGGGTTTGATAATTCTGTTTGGTTTTGTTTCCTCGCCCAATGATTTGTATCTTGTTGGCTGTCACTATACGTGATTTAAAGTCACAACTTGCGCGTTTGTTTAGAACGGATATAATGGGGTTTATTTTCATTCTTCTTCTGTTTCCAGACTGATATTGTGTGTCTGAGATGTCAGAAGTGAGTATAGAAACTAGGAGGTTCAGTTCCTATTCACCATTGCATACGTCATCATCATCATCATCATATTTTATTGGCAGACCACTTGCTGCAACTCAGAAGCTTCCATGATCCCGGTCTTCGGTTAACTTCTTCATCTTCATGCATGATTTTTCTATTTTGATATCGTCCAGTAATTGTAGTCTCTTTCGTCCCCTCCCTCTTTTTCCTGCCACCATACCCTCTAGCACGTCCTTCACGATACAGTCTTAAACATCGGAAGTGGGGAGAAGCCGCCTTCACAATATACTTTATTATGTAACTTGTTTGACAAACGGAATTGGATTAGCGTAGGCTATATTTTGCGTACACAGACGAATGGGCGTTCTCGTACGTCACATTTTCTCGTCACTTATCACTATCACCCTACTCCAGTTTTCACTCTTATCCAACTTCAGTAGCAGTATCTTACCTATTGCTATTCCTTAGTTTTCCGCACAATCGGTGCATTAAATTTCTGTTTAGAGCTGTTTAGTCTACCATTTATTTCAATCATATGTTTTCTATTCGTATCATATGTTCTCTCGATTTCGTAGTGCTTCCATCAAAATTTTATTGCAACGATTTATAAACCATCATAAAAAAAAAAAAAAAAAACTTCTAACACACAATTGTAAGACTGTTATTTCGTACCCTCCAATTCGCCGTTCTAAATGAATTTGCCTGATTGGAATGACAAAAGAGTTGAAAATATATGAATTTAAGAAGGATTTATTTAGAGACTCATCACTCTTTCTTTCTTGTTCTTTCTTCCAAAGAAAACATACGGCGGAAGAAATGTGGCAACAGCGCGCTCCATTTACTCTGTACTGCAATCTAAGAGTGGGACGCTCTATAGAGCATGTTATGGACACGGTAGCTCAGTGGCAGAGCGTTCTCCTCTGGTACATGGGGCCCTGGTTCGATCGCAGCTTGCGCTATGTCAGCTTCTTTGGTGAACAAACACCCTGTGCGTGGGTTTTCCCGTTTCCTCGTACTTTCTTCATTCCACCATTTCACATCATCACTGTTTCCCTTAGCCTCACAGTCAGTGAAATAATCGTAGGATGTTAAAGTAGATATTTCATTTCATTTCAAAACATATTAGTGGTGTTCTTTTCCAAAACTAAAGAAATGTAGTATTGAACATCGGCGATTCCGTACACCATAGGTGCTGACTACATGGGTATGGCCTTGGCTCTGAGGTTCAATAAGCATCCGTTGGAAATTTTTAATGTGTGCTTATAAAATTAATATTGAAATAACATTTTCATGACATTGACAAAAACTTAGCGCATGTGACCGCAAGTTTGATTTCATAGGTGGATGCTTATACGTTCAATAAATGTTTATCAATATAACTTATAGCCCCCTTAGGTATACGGCATATCTAAGATTCAATGATATAACATTATACCACAATAAATAATCTATATTCACAACTGAGAGTGATTTCGTACTTATTTCAAATAACTTGAAGTTTGATGCCGTTATTATGTATTTCTAATGTAGGTCAAATGTATTTATATAAATTGAATTTACACAAAAGACATACACAGTTGAGTCGTTTTCAGTTTTTACTCAAATTATTCTAAAATATTGGGGCCGCGATGGCTTAGTGGTAAAGCGTTCAGCTCTGGTGTATGGGGTTCCGCGTTCGATCCCAGCCTCCGCCAAGTGAACTTTGTGGTGGACAATCACCATGTGTATGGGTTTCCTCGGGGTTCTCCCATTTCCTCCCACTTTCTTCTTTCCACCATTTTCATTCATTTTTCATCATCACTTTCTCCTTTAGCCTAGCCGGCATAATCGTGGGACGTAAAACTCACAAATTTAATTTCATTTCAAATTCTAAAATATTAAGAGGTTTAATTATTATTATTTTAACTTTTTCTCTCTTTTTTGGTCAATATTGCAAAACATATCGACATAATAATAGCTATTCTGCCATTATTGCAGTGGTGCCCACCCCCCTCGTGTCCATGACGCACCCCCCCCTCAATTGCCTATACGTAGGTGTTCTTCCATGAAAAAAAAAATCTTTTCGATTTATTTTTACACCCTCTCAAACATATTTATATAGATTTTACCCCCCCCCCCAAATATTTCAATGACGCAGTTTGCGTCATAGCCCCTCCCTTGTGGGCACCCCTGCATTATTGGCAGGTCATTTGTTGCAGCTGAGAAGCTTCGATGACTGTGGTCCTCAGCTAGTCTCTTCGTCTTAACGTAGCAATTTTCTGTCTTAATATCTTTCTTCAACTACAATCCCCTTCGCCCCCTCCCTCTAGCACGTCCCTCATAATACAGTTTCTCCTCAGCCAATGTCCTCCTCTGAATTACATCTAAAATTCTTCTTTTCTCCCCTACTGCTAATATTTCTAAAACCTTCGCATTCGTTTTCCGTTCAACCCAGCTGATTCTCTCCTTTTTTCTCCATGCCCACATTTCGAAAGTCTAATTGTTTCATCGTTTTTGCGTAATGTCCTTGTTTCTGCCCCATATAGTACATACTAGAGTCAGTAAAACAAAATTTCAATATTTAATTCGGAGTTTGTTCAATACAAAGATGAGCTAATCGTGGTTGGAAAGAAAAAAATCTAACACCTTTAGAGTGTAAAAATAATTTTGCAATTTATGGTATTTGTGCCGTCTTGGTTTTCCTTCATGCGTCTCACTGTCAGGGGCAGCCTCCCCAGTTTGGGAACCAGTGGAGTATTGGATCTGTTAAAACATTTAAAAATATTACGAAATGTTGTGATTTATCTTACAAGTAGTGAAGCGTGATCACCCATTGAAAAAAAAAGTAAAGGTCATCGCCTATGTTGTACAGTATCATTACACTTACACGAAGGTAAAATATATTACATTTAGAAACATACATTGTATTTCCCTCACTATTGGCGCAATGTAGGATTTATTATCCCTTATATCCAGAGTAAAATTTACTTATGAAAATCATAGATTTCTTAAAAGCAAAATTTGCAAGACTCTTGCAAGCAAGACCAAGACTGAGTGTGCAAGACCAAGACCAAGACCAAGACTAGGTGTGCAAGACCAAGACCAAGACCAAGACCGAGGGTTCCAGTGCAAGACCAAGACCAAGACCGCATGTGCAAGACCAAGACCAAGACCAAGACCACCCGGGTCTTGGTCTTGGTCTTGCATTTGCTCATCACTAGCTCCCACCAAGTGAATTTTGTTGTGAACAAACACCGTGTGCGTTGGTTTCCTCGGAGTTCTCCCGTTTCCTCCCACTTTCTTCATTCCACCATTTCATTCATTTCTCATCATCACTGTCTCCTTTAGCCTAGCCGGCATAACCGTGGGACGTAAAACTCAAAGATTCAATTTCCTCCCATATTCCCATTCCACGGATTCTCCCATCATTCACTTGTCTTAATCACCCATCTTCCTTAGCCTAAAGGGCATAATCGTGGGACGTTAAACTGAAAATTTTCGTTTAAAAATGGTATGCTGTGATTAACGTTATTCGCCGGAAAATTTTTGCATTTTGGTACTGTAGTCAGTCACCAGTGGAATAACCTGTCTCTTAACCTGTTTTGAGGGATTGTTAAGATAAAAATGGTTCTCTCTCGTACCTAGAATGTTTTGTTGTTTGCTTTTAGCGATATGAAACATTTCTGATAACGGATTTAGCGTCTGAAGAATGGGTTTTCCATCTCAGACTTTGTCCCATTATTGCAACCAGAAGTTAGATTTGTCACTCCCAGTTTTACATAAAACGAAAGCATTTTGTTTCTAAGTAGTAATGAATATTTGTCTCATCCATTTCCTGAGAGAGAGAAAAAAGTGCATTGCACAAAACACAGTGATATTTTTCTACGTCTTGCTCTGACTGTTCTAAATAACGTTTTAAAAAAATCTTGCTGGCCTAGTGGCGTGATTGCAGAAGAAACGATTCTCGTAATGAAGCATTCGTATACGGTATTGTTTTTACCACTTTTGATAATGGTGAAATTGGTTTGCTGGACCGAAAAATATTGCATTCCTTTCCCCTCCCCTTCCCCCTCGATGTATGTTGTCCCTCACTAAGTAATAACGGAAGAGATTTCTAGCATAACGGTTGACTTGACAACATAATAGCAGTCGTGATGATTGTTCTCCGTTTTTATACGGACATCAACAAAATATGGCTTCTTGGTAATCAGTGCAGATGTCTGAAGTTGGTTAAAAAATAAAGATTTCAATTCTTGAGTCCTATATTTTATATAGCGAAACTGTTTTTGCTATTTAGTAGCTTTAAAAAAAATACTTTTCCTATTCTTTGTTAAATCAAAAGAGTACAGGCCTCTGCAATAGTAGTGCCTTTTAGACTTAACCTATAATAATTTATTAGTGTGCACTTCAACATGATCATTCACAGTAGGCCTATACGTTGTCAAGGTACTAACCAACTCATAGTAGCCTTTCTTTCCTCATTAACCTTTCCTTACAAAAGAATCTACAGTTATTTCCAATTACAGACTTCTTGAATATATAGTAATCTCTTCCAACTCCAACCTTTTAACGTATAAGTTCAACCTTAAAACACTTAACAGAATTTCACTTTATTCAGTTGATAAGACCTTACAAGTTGACTCGGACATAGATTACCTAGGTATATCCTGTTGGATACTGAGGCAATTGATGTGGAATCACCCTTTCAACCTAATATAATTATATTCCTCAACAGTTATTTACCTATATAATAGTGGTGAGAAAATATCGCATTGATTCCACACAATTTATTATAATTTCATATTTTTTTTCTAATACTTCTGCTAAAGATCTGACTTTCAAAGCTTGTACTTCATGCTATAGAACATAATTTCGTATATTGAAAGAATACTTATTGAATCATGTGACCATGTAACGAGGCCATTTTTTTTTTTTTTTTTCATATGTGGAAACTTTAACCCTGAATTTTCGTTAATTATTCCGGTACTAGGGCTCCCAGATCTCCAGCAATCTTGTTTTGACTGAGCACAGGGAAAACGAACCCTTCACTTTATACTTACTGTAGTTCCTTAGTGCCCTCACCTAATTAGGCTAGATAAATGAGCTAGAATCTTTCTTACTGGAGCATGGTGCTCAGTAGTAAAGCGCTCACTTCGGGATCTAGAGGTCCGTTGTTTAATCCCAGTCCAAATGAATTTGTGGTGGACAAAATCATATCCGAAGCTTTTATCTGGTTCTGCCGTTTCATCTCACATTATCATTTTACTATTATTCCATACTCATTCACTTACATTAATCATCCATTTCCTTCAGGCTGATGGAACGAAGGTCTAATTTTCTTTAGGCTAGATTTAGGCGAATCGCTTCCTTTTAGATCGTGGGACGTAAAACTGAAACTGTCTACATGCATAAGATCCAAGTACCACATATGAGCAGTTCGGGAGAACATACCCTTAAGCGACATTTTCGATGAAATTAGTTTATTAGGCAGAGTGGGTTGGGATTGAACCATAGAACAGTATGTAGGTAGTTTAATTTCGGAAATGTAACTGTAGATGACAGGACAAGCTTGTTTGGTATGTGTCATTGCATTGAACTTCATGGGAGTGTTAAACCTTCTTCCCTACTTTACTCGAAAGTTAGAGAATGTGACATACCATTATGTTTCCCCCAGCCGCTCATATGTAACTTTGTTCGAAATTGACACACAGGTTTAACTTCTAATAAGCCTTGTAAGAATTATTTGAAAAGCGAGTTAAGCAAGAATCTTAAACTAAACCTAAAGGGAGATCGCATTTTGAAATTCAAATATTTCTCAAAAAATACATTTATTATTATTATTATTATTATTATTATTATTATTATTATTATTATTATTATTATTATTATTATTATTATTATTATTATTAAACCCTAAGAATCTCAAGGTATTTTAGGTTACATGTCATCCCAAGGGGGGGCCCACTCAATGTTTTTATGTATAACTAAAGGTAGAGTTGTTTTAAATTTTCTTAGGCCATAAGCATACATACTCTCGTACGTAAAACGAATTTTCTACATGAAGCTACGGTATTCTTTGTTTACTACTGCTAGCTGAACCTGCGCTCTCTACACTGCGCGTCATTCACATATGTGCATGGATCTTCTTGTTCCTCATAACATCTGTATATGTTCCTTTACAGACACAAGTGAAAGGCGTCTTGATAAAAATCGGCACGGGATACCATAAAGGTTTTTTTTTTTTTTTTCGATTATATTTTTCAATATAGCGCACCGTTTGCAAGATTGAGCCTACTTCCGGTTGGAGTTTCTAATTCATGTATGATTAGTGTTTTCTTCTTGCATGCAGTATGTAATAAGCAAATACATTACTCACACAATTAATTATAATGTCAATTATATATGGTATTCATTGGGCAAAACACGCCAAACAATAACGATTCATCTTAGAGTGGAGAAATGGTTATCCTTCCTATTTCTGCTTCGGGTCCCTGGTTCAAACTCTGCTCCCGCCAAGTGAATTTTGTGGTGGACAAACACCGTGTGCGTGGGTTTGCCCGGGATTCTCCCGCCTCCTCCCACTCTTCATTCCATCATTTCATTCATTTTTCATCATAACCGTCTCCTTTAGCCTAGCCGGCATAATGGTGCGACATAAAACTCAGATTTCATTCCCTTCGTTTTTCATTATCATTTGGCCATGAAATAAACGCTTGAGAGATATACAACTCCTGTACACAACTATGTTGTGTTGGAATGTATAAGTCATAGGGTGTATATATATATATATATATATATATATATATATATATATATATATATATATATATATATATATATATATATATATATATATTACTTTCAACATTTCCATTGAACCCCTAAAGAATGTAATATATATTCAATTAGAACTGGAGAATCTGCACAAAATTTAAAATCGTCCAGCGAAAACTACGTTTCTAGCACTTGTGGTTTTTGAGATTTCGTGTCGAAAGAATGAGAGAGACATATAAACTTTTCTTTGGAGACACACACAAACCTTAAACCTAGCATATTAATATATAGATAACTCATAAAAACAGACTCTTCTGCCGCCAATAATACAAAACGGTCGCGTAGTTGGTCAGTATGTACAAATACATACTTCATTCAATTTCGAAACATGGGAGATGAAATTTACCTTTGATACGCTGACCAGATAATAGTCTGGTATTTCATTACATTTGTTTTGACATTCGAATGAAATGGTTCCAGGTATTCTCAGAGAGGAGGGAGGGGTCCTCGGATCCACTATCCTATTTTCTAAACAACTTATGAACTAATTGTATCACTATGGCACAGTAACTCAACTAACAAATAACTAAAAAAAGAATAAGTTGGTAACATTTTTTTAAACAGAAACTACCTTGTGGCTTCGAGAAGCCCCTTCCCCCTTGGGATTTCTAAGGTTATTATTCACCCTTCTGGTGTAACGTAATGATTGAAGTCCATAAGTCCTGTATACTTACTCGTAAGGGAGTGTGATACTACTTTCTACCACCATGAGAAGTAGATATTGTTGAGAAGACACATCTTTCCGACAAGTAGATCAAATTGTCTCTAATAATATTAGAGTGCATGTGTGCACTATGGCTTTGAGTTAAGTTCAAGTACAGTCAGTGAGAAAGCGTTAATGTGTTTTCATGCGGGCTGTAATGACGATGTTACTACCCAGCTGCAGAGATGTTATAGCTGTAATGATGAGTCAACGTTATTTCAAATCTCAGAAGTACTTACTTGTAGATTCATGAGGAATTTCATTTATTATTTTGTGTACAAGTTTTCGGAATTGTAGTTAACATTGATAAAACAAAGTATTTTAAGAGAAGTATTGTTTATCGACGGAAGTATACACTTAAAAAAAAGTAATTAAATTGCCAGACATCAATGTAAAACCATTTACACTTCATTTTGTAAGTTGATATACATTTCCTTAGATTAAATTACAAAATTTGCTGTTTTGTAAAAACAAATTTACAGTAAATTTATATGAAAATATATTTTTATTGATAAAAGTGTAATTTTACACCATTTCATATTAGTAATTTTACTTTATAGGTGTAAATTGATTTACATAAAGGTTTAGCAGATTGTCACCTTTTTTTTGTAGGTTTACCTATACTGGTTCAGAATATCTTCGTTTAAAATGTAAAGTGTGAATTGTATGAACATTTCGTTGTCTTTTCTGTTGAGAACTAGTAAAATTTCGGAGAGAAATGCAGAGAATAGAGTCGATCCCTAACATGGAGTATAATTATTTTAATTGATAATCACATTTGAACATTTTATACGTTTTTTTACATAAAATGTTACAGTACAGAAATAAGTTTTGAAGATGTCTATCAAATGTAGGCGTAGCTAAATTTTTTTTTAATGAAATTTTTTAGTTTTACGTCCTAGAATTTTGCCGACTAGGCTAAAAAAGACGGTGGTGATGAGAAATGAATGAAATGGTGGAATGAAGAAAGTGGGAGGAAACGGGAGATCCCCGAGGAAACCCACGCACACGGTGTTTGTCCACCACAAAGTTCACTTGGCGGGGCTCAGATCGAACCCGGGACCCCTAGCATCAGAGGTGAGCGCTCTACCACTGAGCCACCGCAGCCCCTTACGTAACTAGTTAGTTTATTGTTTAGTAAGACCTTGGAATACAAATTTAATCCATTTCAGAATCATGTTCGAATTCCAAAACGGTATTTCCCATTAAAATAATAGAATCTGGACTATTTTTAAAAAAAAAATCGTTCCTAGGTCCCACAAACTCGAATTTTCCAAATTCTTTTAACAGTAAATACACTGGGGTTAAGGATAAAATACCAATAAGTAATAATACTTAAATAGACTCAAGAGGAACACTCTAAGTTGTTACGGTAACAAAAAAAAACATATGCAAAAGAATACAATTAGCAGCGAAAATCTCATTAGATACTTTTACTACTTCCGACAGACAAAGCGTGTGGGTGGTCCTCGCGCAGGAAAGACATACGGACACATACACACACATAAACATACATACACACGAAAATTGTGCTGGGAGTTCAGATTCCAAATTGTTCGAGTTCTGGGGCGTTTCAATATGGAGTTTATTTTTGAAGTGCTTTATATATTTGAGAATTAAGTTAAAGAAATTCACAAGAAATGTTCTAGGTATATACTTAACCGTTTTGGTCGCAATAATCATAGTAAGTTTTAGGTCTACTAATTGGTTATATATATATATATATATATATATATATATATATATATATATATATATATATATATATATATATATATATATATATATATATATATATATATAACAGGATTTAACAGCAAAGTTTGTAGAGAAACGAGCAATTCGATAATGGAGACTACTTGTAGAACGTCAACACTTACCACCTTATTCCCTCTTTCCCTTGTCGCTTACTTTTTCTCCACGTGTTATTTCTGAGGAGAAAGACATGTTTTCATGTCATAAAGCGGACAGTTCAAAATGACTGTATTACACCAACGAGGGTAGAGTGTAGAGTCCAGAGTAAATCATAATAATAATATTCTACATGAATACCTGTTCCAAATAGTCATCTTGTAGGAGCAGGGGGTTACAGTGTAGGGTGTTTCGGAAGGAAACTACCAGCTTTAACACTTGGTTGAAAGGCAGTTAAGGTTATGTATAGGGCTTCTGAATATTGTATTGACCAAATACTTTATCTCGAACCTTAGCATTGGAGAAACCGTCAAAATTTGCACAATTTAAATCAATGATACAGTTTTTGCATCCGGTGTGAGACTCTTAGTTTCGAGGTTAATGTATTCGACAGCCAGTGCTTTTGCTTGTCTATAGCTTCATAACTAAACGTATCTCTGCAAAATGAAAGATACATTTGCAGAACTAGAACACACTATATCTCACACAAATGTGGGTTGGTTAAAAGTAGTATCCGTAGTGAGTTTTGTGTCCGACATTGCTGCTCTTGTAAAGCGAAAGATTATAAGAAACAGATCGTTCCAACGAATAGTAAAAGGGCAGCACATAACACCATGTTCTGAGTTTCAGAAAATCTTATCTTTCAGTTTAACGTCCCACGATTATGGCCGTTAGGCTAAGGGAGACTGATGATTAAAACAAGTGAATGATAATAGAAGAATTGGTAGAATGAAAATGTAGCAGGAGACGGGAGAACCCGAGAAAACCCGTGGACGCGATAAACTTACTTGGCTAGGGATTGAACCAGGAACGCCTTGCACCACAGGTAAGCACTCTACCACTGAACTACCATGCTCCCCCCTTAGCGAGTTTCGAACTCACGACAAACAGTTCTTGCGATTACCATGCTCAGTAAGGATGCACGCGAGACGAGACGAGACGAGACAGAATTTTCCTGACAAAATTCGAGTGGAGACACAGCGCTTCCAATAGAGAAATATACATTTTTCTAGTCGAGACACCACTCTTACAGCACATTTTCGAGTCGAGACACCACTTTTACAGCACATTTTCGAGACGAGATAGCCTCAAACCTTGTCTCGTCTGCATCACTAATGCTCAGGCTATTCGGCCAATCCAATCTGTCTTATTGAAGTGGGGCATAGAACTGTTTTGTTAGTCTTTACATAGCCTTCTCGTTCTCTCTTCCGTCTACTGTCATGGCAAAAGTAAGAGAGTGTGGGGGGTGAAGCCTTGAGCTGTCATATTGCAATCGTTCTCACGACCTAAGTATCGATTATGTCGGGATACTTCTCACAAGTCCGGGGTATGCTTCAAACTCAACGAAGCGATCAGCACCAAGAATAGATAGTTTATTTTGGTGTAGCAAGCAAGAATAAATGGAAATGGATTGTGTCGATTAAAATGTATGTGGGAAACTTTCCAGAAACCGTGATCGATCATAAGAAGGTGGGGTATGGGGGCGGTAGTAAAATAAAGCAATGAGGCAGCCTGATTTATGCTGTGCGGACGATCTAAAGTGCTATTTGAATAATCGTGACTCTGAACGATAAAAGACTATATAACATGTTGCAGTTTAAAATTACGGAGTATTTTTGTAGCTAACTTACGTGGAATTTCACCTGAATATAAAGTGTCAAAATATTGTAATTACAGTTCTGAAATTCGTGAAATATTATAAACTAAAATCGTTTGCACGTCAGTGTGTCTACAAAATCGTACTGAAAATTCAACAGAACGCATATTTTAGTTGCAGTTATTGTTAGTGTATAATAATTATGAATTAATAGGTGGAATATTATTGTCGTTTCAAATATTTTTAACGCCTAAAATGTGATATTCAGTATTTTTAATTACATATGTAGAATTTATTACTATTTTGCAGTTCTATGATTGATTCACGTTTTGCGTCAGCAAATTTGAAAGTCGACAAGGTTCCAATTTGGAATGTAGGACTTGGTGATTATTTTTATTTTGGTGCGAAAGCTCGTAATTTCTATACCGGCTCACGGCAAGCTTTATGAAGAACGGAACCATATTTTTATGAATCTTTATTATTATTATTATTATTATTATTATTATTAATAATAATAATAATAATAATAATACAGATAAATTTTCCAGTGTTTTTATTTTATAATTCACTTGGCTTTTTTGTCCAGCATATTTTTAGCAACAATTGTTATTGTTTCGTGCTGATAACGGATTTGAGGAAACGAAGGTAAACAAAATTATTATTAAAGCCTGTGACAAACATCTTGGCTTTTCAGCTAAACGAATAAAACGCAAGCTCTGACGCGACGTTGCCAAATGGTAAAGGGGTGTGGCTATGGCTAAGCAGACGTACTACAGCGCAATCGGGTGTCTGAAGATAGAAGTAGATGTGTACTAAATAAACGTGACAATACCGCTGGCCTCTCATTTGCTACCAGCATTTAAAGGGAACTTGGAGCGCCGCCTTCAAATGCCAATATTTTTACCGTGCCGTTTAGTTATTTAATCGTTGTTTTAAAAATTGTACATGTTTTGTCCTGATTAGCTAATTTAAAATACAGCTTATTGAGTATCATGTGAATAGTAACAGCAAGCCTTTAGAAACAGAGAAAACATCTTTTAAGGATCGAAATCGAAGTATGGTAAAGGTTCTTCAATTATTTCGTGTAGATGGTTATTGGACAGATGAAAAATTTAGATATTGCAAGAGATCGATGAAAGACTACTGGAATCATTCAAATTATAGGTGTGGGGAAGAATGTATATAATTAGTAGGATTGAAATAAGGAAATAGATTGTACTCTTCATGGCATTTCGTACTGATTAAAATGATATCCGAACTACTCGAATTTGTATCTGGCAAGCATCTCGACTAAGAATCGAATCCGGGACCATAGCATGAAAGAAACATTAACGATAGCCACACAATAGAACCAATGAAGACATGTTTGCGCTATTGGGGAAAGATGAACAGTTTGTTATTCTTCAAAGAAAAAAAAATATTCGAACTTTTTTTTTTTAATTGAAGTTAATAGAAAATATAGAGGAAGGAAAGGAAGATATTGGCGGATGATATTAAAGGACGTCATTCAAGAACACCAAAACAAAGGGTTTAGAGGGTATAGTGGCTTAGTGATAGTGTGCTCACCTCTGGTGTGAGAGAGTCCCTGATTTGACACCAGACCATGAAAATTTTTGGCGGACAACGTGTCCGTGGGTTTCTCCAAGAGATTCTTCAATTTCCTCGAAGGTTATCGTTCCACCAATTCAATCCTTTCATCGGGGCCGCGGTGGCTCAGTGGTAGAAAATGTTCACCTCATGCACAAGGTTGTTGGTTCGATCCCAGCTCGCGCCAAGTAAACTTTGCGGTGGACAGACTGTGCATGGTTTTCTCGGGATTCTCCCGTTTCCTCTCACTTTATTTATTTCACTGTTTTCTTCATTTCTGATCACCGTCTCCTTTAGCGTAGCCGGCATAATCGTGGGACGTAAAACTATTCAATCTACTTTCATTACTCATTTGCTTCTTTTAGCGTAAGAAAATAATCCTCGCTCGTAAACGTAGACATTTATTTTTATTTTATTTTTTTTTTCTCATTTTTCATTTCATTTCAAAACGTATGGATTAATGGGGAGCTACGAAAGCTTCAGAATTTTGAGAAGGAACCTTCCAGCAATGGCAAAATACTAGCCAAAAACAAGGTAACGGCCTTGAAATCCTAAAAAATTCAAAATGTTAAAAAAAAAAAAGTCTCCTAAGCTGATGATATTCTTTTATTAGCTTCATTAATTCCAGAAATGAATAGAATCTGTATTTCTACATTTGCTTCCAACCTTACTTTAGGGTAGCGTGTCACTACATTAATTACAGTAAGAAAGTCATCGGAACTGATCTGAAATGACACAAACAAAGCTTTTGTGTAGCACTCCAAGAAAAAAAAAAGTAATTCTCTCCTAATTTAATGTGAGATGAGAGACAATTTAATCGATGTTCGATTTTAAGATCCGGCTTAAAATGACCCTGTTAGCAGCCACACCCAGCCTGTATCTAATCATCATGATGTAGAGCGAAGAACGGTGAGATTTCCTTCTCAAACTGTTGTTTATTTTTTACTTTATATGTTTCTTTTTGTGCGTGTTAAGATCGCTCGCACGTGTGTGTTCGTGGATGTGTGTGTGTGTGTGTGCAGATATTCCAGTTAACAACAGATGCGTTCGTTCATCTTACGTAATAGAGGGAGATGAGAAAAAAAAAAGACAACTTGAGCCCAAAATAGAGGACAGGTGAACAGGATATGCTTATGAAGAAATCCGAATTAGCATTTTAAATAGTACGAATTTCGTGTTTTATTTCGACTTTTTTTTTAAGTGAAAACAATCGTTACATGAGGAATTTAAGATTTTTTTGATAGGTTTGTGAAACTAGAATGTATTATATTCCCTTCTTAAATGTGTAAAATACTCGTTTAAAATTACTAAAAATAACTTTAATTGCGTTGGTTATTGGACAGTATTATGTAGCATTTACGACACTCAAAAAAATATTTGGTAATCGGTCCCATGGTGTTAGGTATACACATTTTCGTATCTGTATTTTGCTCTTCAGTTCTTGCATCCTTCATTCATTTTTTCCCCTTATTTTTTTTTTCTTTCTTTTAAACTGATCACAATGGTAGTTAGTACATATCGTACGTACGCGACCGATGAAACTTATCCGATCCTTACCAAACTTGACGTGCTAGTAGTCCTTGACGGAGTTTAACAGCATGTGAAAGTTTGTAAAAGTTTGGTTCCCGGGTAACAATCCATCAAAGGAATGGTCAGGTTAGGATTCTCAAATTGCTAATTAGATCAAAAGTACATGGAATAAAACTGTTATCAAATGTTAATTTGAGACAAAGCAAAGTAAATTATGAGATTGTTTAGTAGCTATGTTATAAATGATGTGTATAACAAAATAATAATAATTAATAATAATAATAATAATAATAATAATAATAATTATTATTATTATTATTATTATTATTATTATTATTATTATTATTATTATTATTATTATTATTACTAAAACTAGAAAGGGTAATTTAAAGAGCGTCACACAGATTAGTTTGTATATTTCTGAGTTATTGATCAAGGAAATTACATATAGGATTTTTGCAAATGACTGGCAAACATTGAACTAACCGCAGTTTTTTTTTTTTTTTCGATCATGTTTTGTTATACATAAACCAGTGCATATTGTGTGCTACAGTAGACACTTATATTTTTCAACAAGACGATTGAGGCATTTGTCTAACCGTGAGAAGAGCTTCACGATGCTACTTTAGTAAAATGTGGGATCCTAGCTGTTGAGTCAGTGTTGCACTGCAGTTTTGACATATCACTCACTGCCTTTATTTTTGGGACGCCTTCGGATGAGTTTGACGGTACAAAGCGTGGAACTTTCTCAAAATGTTTCTATTGTGTCATGTGGTAATGCCATAGCGGTTAACAACTACTGCGACAGTTCCGGTGCGAATGTGTGGAACATCCACCATGTATGCGTGATCTAGTGCTCAGTAATGATTATCTTTTCCCGACTTTCAAGGTACATTTTGGAGGGCACAGATTCCAAAATAATAATGTCAAAGTAGCCATTGTAACGTTGGCTGAACAGTCAGGATCGAACATTTTTATGGAAGTGGCGTGGACGAGCTCATCTCATGATTAGACAAATGTTTCAATCGGTGTGGCGACTATGTTGAAAAGTAGCGAGTTAAAAATACCACACAATGTCCATTGGCTGTTACACAGTTCTTTTTTTTTTTTTTTTTTTTCAAATTTCCAAATATGCCTTGTAAACTTACTTTTGGGATTTCCCTGGTGTGTGTATATATATAATACGCCTCTCTAGAGTGGTTATTTTGAAATATTGGCTTGATTTTGTGGATTTGTTTTTAAAATCGGTACTCCTTACGACCTACCCAGCAGATTCCGTATTAGGAAAGCAACAGTAAGGTGTCAGAAATCAATACGCAAATAATTATCATTCGAAGGACGTTCTGAATACAGATAACATATTACTTGCTCCGTGCTAGAGCAACAGTAAAACCTGCACTCAACCTACATGAAACAATATCTTAGTTCAGTAACGGCTTTGCATTCAAGGTTATTCAGTGTCGCGTTTCAGTTTTTAATTTATTCAATTACACTACATTTTTTGTTGTGTGGTGCATATGTCAAGGTGATAAATGAGAAACTGTCAAGTAAATCAAATAGGAAATATGTATATAGAAATGTGTTAGTAAAAATCCAAAGGCAAACAGTTTGGATTAATACTTGTCTGAAATCAATAAATAAAAACAAGCGGGTTATTGGCATTAGTCTGGGTTTGTTCCGACATAGCTATCAGTGTTTGGCGGTATTATAAATTACAGAAATAGCGCTCCTTTTCGGTATGCTAAAGGAATTGTTTTTAAACGTTAAATATACTACAGAGTGGATAGAAAACGGTGCACACTAAATATACGTAGTTTGGTCAAAAGTTCTGTCTCAGGGTTAGCAGACCATATAAATGAAACGAAGTATGGAGAGAAAGTAATGTGTAATGCAATATATGCAAAGGTGGTAAATCAATGGCTACTCAATCGTCCCTGTGCCTGGACACAGGCGCGTAAACGACGTGACCAATCATCAATGGCATCACACACCACATTCATGTCTTACGTCAGCCTTCTGCTTTCACTACTGCAGACTTCAAACTGTCGGCGGTCCACACACCATCTCCTCCAAATAGGACCAGATCTTCTAGTCAAGAGGATTTAAGTCTGGACTGGTCGAGAGCCATTCTTCGGTAGTGATGAACGCAATTTTGTTGCGACGAAATCACTCGTGCATCGTCTTCACCTTGTGAGCTGGTGCTGAGTCCTGTTGGAACACCCAAGGTGATGCCAAGGTTTTCACCATCTTGTCGAGAATATCCTCCTGGTACACTTTGGCCCCCGTTTTCATACCTTTTTGGCAAAAATGGTGGCCAGATTTGACGTTAGTATTTTTATAGTAATGGCCCATTGGAGGAAAAAAAAAACCTCAGTAGATTGTTTCTGTATAAAATAAAGGAGGAAGAAAAATACTCGTAGAAGCTTTTCTTTTTTTTATCTCTGCATTTCTACGACCAATGGGAATGGATTATTTTCAACAGTTAAATGTTAGACACAGTGGTGAAGTGCCGAAACCGAAACTGAATTCAAAGAAAAAAAATCACTGTGTCCTTTTGGTAAACTAGCGCTGGTATTCTCTACAACAGTGCTATTCAACCGGAGGTATGCGGATCCCTGGAGGTACGCGAAGATATTTCTGGGGGCACGTAATGTTGCTACTGGAGGTCTGCTTGCAATGTCTGTTGACAGTTCACTGCAAATGAAATTCGATAACTCGTGAATTTGTGACTTGTATTTATGCTCGAAAAGAGTACAATGAAATTAGTAATAGTGCTATTTCACAACTTCTTTCATTCCAATCAAAATATTTGTGTGAATAGAGATTTTCCGCATTAACATCAATAAAAACGAAGTAAAAAACAAAAATGCTTGAATCCAGAATCAGCTCTGATTCTTGCACTATCGAAGATTCGACCAAGCTCAGTCATCTCATTAACAGGTTAGTTCTAAAGTTACTTTTAGTTTTTTTAACATTGTCCTCAGTGCATGAATTATCAGGGAGGATGAGGGGAAGCTCCTCCTCAGTAGAACTTGATGTGTCGGATATGTTTTGAAATTTCTCGTGTTAATTTTTTCGGATGTGTACTTTACCCCTTGGCACACTGATTGTCTTTTGTTGGGTCCTTATTTGCCCCCGCCCCTTTGAACAACAGAGCATGTGTGTTAAGTTTAATAAGTTAATTTCGATTTAATTTCTTTTAAACAGCTTCAAGGGTACACAATTGGATGGCAAACTGTTTCTAAGATAAGTGAGAAAAAAGGGTTGAATATCACTGATGTACAATATCATGGAATGCGGTTAGTCTTTTACAAATGATATCTACTACAACAAATTGAATCAAATATAGGGAGGATGCTTACTAGAAAACAATTGAGAAGTCACACGAGATAGGGCTTTACCCTAATTAAACAACGCTCGCCCTTATGTCGACTACCAAATGCTCCTAAAGCAACTGGAACTGACTTGGAAACTGTCGCCTTCTGTGTTCTCCAGACCTTGCACCAACAGACTACTGCCTCTTCGTGGCATTGGACCACTTCTTGCAAAGAAAAGTTGTTTCCAACAAACAGAGAGGAACTTTTTCCATAAATTTCTTCCCTCGTGCTCTCTCTTCTCTGCTAACAGAAACAAGCTATCCTTACGTTGGCCACACACGTTTTGAACACTTTTGTTTGGAGATTAATAAGCTTGTGTGTTGTTGACACAATAGCGATTATAAAAAAAGACTAGAAGCCTTCGAAATGTGGGTGTAGAAAATAAGCAGGGCGGAGGAGGCTAAAGCAGATGGACGGTTTTGTATGTTTTTATATCAAAACAGAAAAAAAACATACAAGAGTAGCTGAGAACCGTAGTGCAGCTCACACATGCGACATTTGCGACAAGTGATACGCCAATAATAGAAAAAAAAATATTATTATTATTATTATTATGAGATTCATAACCGAATAATTTGCACTCGTGTTCCAAGGTGCAATTCTCTGTGAGAATAGTACTTTTCGGCTTGACTTTATGAGCCAAGAGCTACTTAAAGCTAGAGATGACGAACTTCGGCCCAGAAAGCCGAAAGTAATGGGAGAGAGGTCCTATATGCTGACCACACAACCATTTAGCTTAAGATTATCTGGACAGGTGTGAATTACAGACACCAGGATTTTCATAAGAAAACCAGTTGAGAATACTCCAAGAGCATTGCCAGAACGAACTTAAAAAGAATGGAGAGTTGGAGCGGGAAGGTAAATATGATTGTTCCTACATGTAAAAGTAAATCTTTTTATCCACACCTTCTCTTTCTTGCAAAAGAAAATGAAATATAATATCTCTATTGACTTATGGTTCCTGAGATATGGCTTCTTAAATCTCCCGAAATTGGAAATTTTTTGGCCAATATCTGGGGAACGGTGGCCAGTTGACTAGTGGCCACCAGTTACTATTTGGTACCAAAATGTTCACAATCCTCTTAAGTAGTGATCAGCGCCAATATGATCTCTATGACTTACGGTTCCCGAGATAAGTCTCCTTAAATCTCCGGATTTTTTTTTTTTTTGGGGGGGGAGCAATATCTTGGGAACGGTAAGAGTGACACGAAAAATTCTGTCACTTCCTCAAATAGTTTTTGATGCTCTATCGAATGGGGGGCTCAAAATTGAAAAAAAAAAAAATCGCAAATAACACAGACATAGAGAATTCAGTAACAAACTTTTTAAGTTCGTTGAGAATAGGAAAGTGATTCTGTAGAGTGAAAACGACAGCCTTACATCACAGTAGTATCAGCTTCAAGGAATAGTAAATCATTATGAAAGTATGTTTGATTAATTGCGAAAGTTCTTATATCTTCACATGATTGCTCATGACTATTACATATAAAAAGAATGGTTCATATGTATTCCATTCTTATCCTAAGACAATGAAATAATAAAAAATAAACATCGGTTAAAAGGAATTTCTTTCATGGTCTACTATAATTATCCCGCCACACATGCTTCCGCGACTACGGAACAATATATGCTGATGATGAGGGGAAAAGAATTGGCTAACATCATTCGGTGGTATTTCACCTAGATCAATGAAATGACGTTGCCAAAAGGATGAGTCACCAATCAGTTGCGATGCGTGAGTCAGACAGTTACTACAACACGCATGCTCTTGTGATAAAATACTGTACAATTTCTGTTTTTCTCTCGCTCCATGGGATTTAACTACTGATCTGTCACATTATTCACAATAATGGACATTTTATACCAAGTTTAAAGCAATCCTCAGTTTTGACTAGTTTTATAGCAGGAATTTACTACCGGAAACTATCGGGGGTGCATTAGTTTTCTACGTGAAGAGCCGATACAGTCACTTTTTGTATTTGGGCTCTGGTATTATAAGTACGTTACCTCAAAATATTTACATTTAGCTGGCTTGATTTTTTTTTTCATCATATATATAATTGAAAATTGTTAACGCAAATTCTCACTGCTAACATTAAATTTCTGTATATGTGTCAGTACTCTCAGGCTCTTCGTGTGTTCTGAACTTTTTGCGTCGGCTGACAGCAGTCTTCGCATTATGTACAGTACAGTCAGTCACCAGCAAAAGTTTTAACAACCTCCTTCATACCTTATCATTAATTTTGGCACTGCTATAACAACTTCAATACAATTTTCTTTCTTTACAAAGAACTCACTTCTGAGTTCATTACTGAGTTCTATGTTCTCAAATTGTTTTCCTAAAGCTGTTGATATAAGAAGTTCTAATGGCTGGATGGATACTTTTGCTGACTTTTGTCTACACAGTCAGCGCACCTGTGCAGCACTGAGGCAATATGAGATATTGCCTATATAGTGTATGTAAATTCCGAATCAAATGAATTTATACAGTATTATGAAGTACTAACTGGACTTCGGCTCTCTCATTGACACAAAAATTCGTATAATAAACCATTAACAAGTTTATCAGGATGTTTGATCTTTGGAGCCCACGGTGTTTTTTTTTTTTTTCAGGTCTAAAATGGAACACAGTTCTTCGTTATCGTAAAGCGTTAATCTTATTCGCCATAATCGGCTTCTAGACGTATTTTACATCCGTGGAGCATACTTCCAAATCAGTATGTTGTTCTCAATCGTTCTGAAAATTGTTGCAATATTAACAGTTCTTGAAATTTCTGGCACATTTAAAAGGAAAATAAAGTTGGAACGCGACAAGAGAACAGTGTTGAGTAGTAGTATCTTACAATAACAGTATATTTCTCACTAATTCTCAGTTTAATGAATCACTGTCATCGGAGTATGACTTGATTTTTCATATTTTTTCTCTCCCTCCCTCTGTGCGTGTGCGCGTGTGTGTGTGTGTGTGTGTGCTATCATTGAATTGAAGACAAATATATGACCTCCGAGTTCAGCATCCTTTACCAGAAATTGCCCTATATTTCTTAAAACGTCATGTAAACGTCATCTTCGCAATTTATACATCTATTTTACTGAATCTTAAAAATAACTTCGTAGATTTGAAACACTTATTGAGAAATTGTGGCCACATCTATAGAAATACACAGGCATCAGAAGTGGGTTGGAGGTGTTGATGTTATGGGTGTTCAGCATCTATTAATATCTACAGAGTGCGTAACATCGCAAGAGGAAGAAGGAAGGCGTCACTTAGTCTACAGGGATGTTTTCTCTTGGAAAATGTAAACTTTTCCTCCCCCCTGTTACTTAGACATGTAGTTTGTGTGTGTATCAGTTTCGCTAAGAAAGTATGCAAGTGGAAACTTACGGAGAAGTTCTTAAACTTACAACTTTTCTGTAGACGATAAATGGTATATTCATCATAGATTGTTGCATAATACTTAGTCTTTGTTTATATATATGTATGACGTGCACTTCGAAGTATTGACAAATATTTTACTTTCATTCGATTGGCTAGCAGTGCTCTTGTCATTCGTTTCAAAATTTTAAGTAAAGGTCTAAAATCTGGTCAAAGCAAAAAGTGTAATATTAACTATATTACAGCCTCGGCAATACATCTTAATCACACTTACCATCTCATAATTTAAAATTTGTTCAAAACAAAGAATGTTATATTTGCACGACAGTGCACAGTTCTAATATGAGCGTGAATCTCCTTCCCACCTCTCAGTATATCTGTGGAAGTCCGTTTACGGACACAAGTAAAGGACAGGAAGACTCTCAAAGGGAGTGAATTTGCTATAGACAAACATACAGGGTGGCCCAAAATTAGTATACACCCCTGCGTTGATGATGTATAATATTTTAGCTTATAGGTTTATTTGCTTCGGCTGTTCCGAGCTTAAAATGTAAGTAAAAAGACATTGGAAACAAACAATAAAGAAACTAAGTCTACCTGATGGATAACAATAAGAAATTATATTAAAAGCAATGAGTCGATCAGTATGGGACTGTATACCTACTTTTGGGCCACCCTAAATGTAGTATTTTAATATATAGAATGTTAGGGTGAGTTTGTGGCAAACTTGGATAAGTGATAGATGATACCAAATTGATTTATATATATATATATATATATATATATATATATATATATAATTCTATATCCGAGTACGCCACGTTGTGGGCCCACAAGCCTTCTAAGTTGCCAACTTGCAATAGGTTTTGTCAATCAGACTAAAGCAAAGCGCCTGAAATGTCCAATCTGCTATACGTATCGACCTTAACGTCCTAGTGGCATGCGATATTAAACCAGTAGGGCCAAAACGACGCCTAAAATGTGGAATAGAAAATAGACAGATTTTTTAAAACTTTTTTTTTTTTTTTTTTTTTTTTTTTTGAAAATTTGAATGAGAATTGGAAAATTACACAAAATTTGGAATTGACCAGCAAAAACGTCTCGTTTCTAGCACTGGTAGTTTTCGAGATCTCATTGTCGAAAGGATTGTCCACATTGTCCACAAACATAAACTTTTCTTGACCACAAGCATATAAGCCACGGACGTAAATAAGGGCCCCGCACACCCCGCATTGCGGGGGAGCAAACCTTCAGGGACCCCAAATCGTGAAGTGTGACGTAGAGAAGGGGCCACACTGCACGCTGTCTGCGGGGGGCTCCAAATCTTTAGTTGTGTCACTGGTGTAAACCTAGCATTTTAATATATAGATTAATATCGTGTTACGGCTTCGGCAATATATTATTGGCTTCATCAGACACGTTTCATAATCCAGTGTCTGACTAAATCAAAAGTGTTACACACACACACACACACATACATATATATATATATATATATATATATATATATATATATATATATATATATATATATATATATATATATATATATATATATATATATATATATATATATTGGTCTAGGAATTAATTCGTGCGGTTTTTAATAAAAATTGAAGCTTTATTTCAAAAACAAAGTAAATGAATACGTTAACAAAAATATTGTCCATCGCTAGCCACTACTTTCTCCCATCTTTCAGGCAATTTACGGATTCCGTGTCGAAAGAATTCCTCATCTTTTGACGCAATCTAATCAAAGATCCATTTTTCGATATTTTCTGAAGAAGTGAACCGCTGTCCAATCAAATCGTTATTCATGCAATCGATCAAGTAGTAGTCAGACGGAGCAGTGTCTGGTGAATATCGCGGGTGGAGTAACACTTTCCATCCGACATTTTCCAAATAGGTTTTGACCGGTTTTGCGACATGTGGTCGAGCGTTATCATCTTGATAAATAAGTTTAGTATGCCTGTTATTCCATTCTGGTCGTTTTCAGGCCAGAGCTTGCTTCAAACGCATTAATTGTTGTCGATAGCGGTGTCCATTAATAGTTTCACCAAGTTTCAGAAGTTCATAGTACACCACACGTTTCAAATCCCACCATATATACAGCATAACCTTTGCACAATGAATATCTCGTTTCGGTTGTGAAGGACCTGGTTCACCTTGCTTCACGCAGGCCTTTTTTCGTTTAGGATTCTCGTAATGAATCCACTTCTCATCACCAGTTACAATTCGATGCAAAAATCCCTTCCTTTTCTGTCTTTCAAGCAGCAATTCGCAAACGGCTTTTCTTCTTTCAACGTCTTTCTTTTCAATTCATGTGAAACCCAATAAGACATCTTTTGAATCATTCCTATGGCTTTGAGACGTTTGGAAACTATTGTTTGCTCAACTCCAAATGCTTCTGCAAGTTCGTCCTGCGTTTGACACGAATCCTGATCAAGCAATGCTCTCAATTCTTCATCTTCAAATTCTTTTGGCTGTCCAAATTGCTTTTGGTCTTCCAAGCTGAAATCACCACCTTTAAACCGTGCAAACCACTTCTGACACGTTCGCTCAGCTAGAGCATGGTCACCAAACTCTTCCACTAAAATATGATGACTTGCGGTAGCACTTTTCTTCATGTTAAAGCAATGAAGAATAACTCCCCGCAAAAACACTTTATCAGGCACAAAATGCGCCATTTTCAGTTGAAGAAAAAATGTTGTTTCCGCTTCAAGCAACTGACATATACTAAACAAGATGCTCAATGACAGTAGTTTTCAACGCATGTTTGGATCAACGAAACTATGGGACAATAAGCTAGTTACGCCATCTTTTGTAAAACCGCACGAATTAATTCCTAGACCATATATATATATATATATATATATATATATATATATATATATATATATATATATATATATATATATATATATATATATATATATATATATATATATAATGCTTTGTTCGGATTTAAATTACTAAAAATTATAGATTAGATTCAAAGCTAGAATGGAATTCTTGAATTGACAAATCGTGTAAGGTGCTGACTGCCGTTTAATCATTCTAAAGCGACTAGTCAAGCCAAGAAGTATAGTTCAATTGTATTGATTTATAGTTGTTCAGCTGAAGATAAAAGTTGATACAGTTAAAATTATCCCACTATAAGCCTTTTTCTAACAAAATTCTAATGCCTGTCCATAATATGGGAATACAAGTTTTTTTGGGGGGAGGGGGCAGCGAATGTATTAACAGTCTTACCCACAGTGCAGTTTTGTCAGCTATTTCTACGAAGTGTCAAATTCATTCTCACTGTATTTATTTATTTTTATGTATTTTAGGCAATTCCGTTGTTCAGAATGTATTCTATTATATACATGTAAAATCTTAGGAAAAATATGATTGCATAGGTGTTACAGTTAAATTTAGTACTGTATCAAGGAAAGCATTCAGGTGTTCGTTGATGCATGAGTACACCAGAAAGGAAGAAGACCTTCTCTAGAGAATCTTTCATAACACTGAGGGGAAAAGTGTCCAAAAGATTTCCGCGACTTCCAATATCATTATCTTACAAATCGATATCGCATTTCGTCGGAGATATTTTTCTCCCCCTGCACAGGAATACGCCGTGCACAGAGCAAAGTAAGTTATGAATGATTCATGACGTTTCTGTCCCGAAGGACTACGAGAGAGCATTACAGGCCCTCTGTGATGACCAGCTGGAGTAGCAACAGGGACTTCTGGGAAATGGAAGATCAGCATAGAAATAGTGTAAACATGTTTCATTATGTATAATGGAACCAGTTCGTAGACGCACTTATTACACGTTTCCAAAGTGTATTTTAAAAACTTGGGTCTGAATTTTTAATTATTTTCTCAGTCGAAACAGGATTGGTTATATTTGATGTTTGCGATTTTATGCGTTAAGATTTTCGTAATTTTTATATTTTCGATCTGTCCGGTTTCTGTAAGCATCCGTATATAAATAAGCACACAAATACATTTTACTTGTGGTTATATTTTCCTAAAGTTCTTTTGTTATTTATTGGGGGTATGTATTGTGTAGCTTGAATAAACATAGAAGGATCAGTGAATCAGTAATCGTAGGAATTTATTTTTGTATTTTGAGTTTCATGTCAGTAGTTTACACATGCTGATGCAGAAGGTTCATTTCGTAACCGGAAAGAAGGGGGGGGGGGAATTACTAGGTGATAAACATTAATAAGCCCAGGGCCAGGTCACCATGACCATTGGACATACCAGTCTGGTGCCTAAATAATTTAAAGTCAAAATATTTAGATCTATGGATATTATATTAAATTTGTATTATGACGGGAAAACTGGCGCTTAGGTCAGATTTTTTTTTTAGCACTAATATAATCATCAACAACCATTGTCAATCCACTGCTGGATGACAATTTTCCAACTTTTTTTTTTTTTTAACAGCCTTCTATCTCGGGCAATTCTTTTCCACGTTACTACGAAGTGTTGCTTAATTTCATCGCGTCGTCTTATACGCTTGTTTCTTAATTTCTCCTTTTCTCTTCGTGGCGTGGGTGACCCGGGTTCGATTCTCAGCGGGAGCTTATGTGGTTCGGATTCCATGTCACTCAAAATCAACTCAACCTTCTCTCTTGGTATTCAGTTTTAAAAACTGCTTTTCTCCATCGATCATGATTTCTTCTTAAAAGATGTCCAGCTCATTGCTACCGTAATGGTTTTAATGTTATGATAATAGCCACTCCTATCACTGTCTGATCCATATAGTTCTTGTTTTATCCTTTCTGGATGATTTCTAGGGTACACCTGTCCAATCTTCGTTTTGTGGCCTGGATATAGTGAATGCCTAATTTTGATAGTATCCACATCGCTAATCCATATGCCAAAACAGGCATCATAAATTCATTGAGAATTTTACGTTTTAGATCCACGGGTGTTTAATTTTCAATCTGAAACTGTTTCTTCCGAATGCACTCCAGCCAGTATCTGTTGATTTCTTCTTCAATGTTATCCCTCACGAACATCACCTGTTCCAGATAGATTTAGGCATTAACTTCTAATAGTTCGAACTTGAAACCCTAATATTTGCTTGTGAAGTTTTTTTGTTGAACATCACTTTTCATCTTTTCCATATCCGTTTTCAACCAGATTTCCTTGCAGATCTCCGTTGTTATTTACGAAGAGAACGATGTCATCAGCGAATTCCTTTACATTTTCATACTTCACTTCCGAGATCGAGAAACGTATTGAAGTTCATTCGTGAAAAAGCCTGAAAGAAATAGTATGTCCCTGATTGTACGTCTCCCTCGTTCAACAACTAAACAATTGGTTATTTGCAGTAGGTTGTTCATAGACATTATCTATAACTTTTATATAATCTTCTTCGACATAACGTGTCTTAACGATGTGAATCGTTTCCAGATTGTTCCCGAGAGTCTCGTTATTAATGAAATGTTAATCATAATCAATAATAATAATAGTACTAGCAGCTTACATTATGCATGCACGTCATGATTAGTGTTAATATATGCAGATGCAACTCGTATAACTAACTCTCTTTGATTGATCTACTGAGAAGGTCACAGAAGCCAAGTTGAAAAGAAAGCAAAAGGTGCTGACCAAAGGCAGGTGGCTGCAACAGGTGTGACTTGTTTAAAGGCAAGTGTGACTTGGCTGAAGCGCTCACCAAATGCTTCACTTCTTTCAAGTCTCAACCAACACCCTCTCGACCATAACACGAAAACTTAAAACTGCTCAATTGCTGTTAAGAATCATATTAGTCGGTTGATGTTAGATATTTTCCTAAATGTATGGTATTCATTGTAGTATGTTGTACATTTTTCAAGTTACTTGAAAGACAGAAATCGTAAAGTACGATTTGTAAAGAATAAATGTCAGACTTTGGGTTTCTTAAGTCTTGATGTTTGAAGAATAACCAGATTTTGCTGTCATTTTAATCTATTTATTTATTTATTTATAAATATGATCCCAGATACAGCTGAACGCCAGTTTACACTGGGATATCTAACAAATTTAAGAGATGACAACATAATACAATAACAATAATAATAATAATAATAATAATAAAATAATAATAATAATAATAAAATAATGATAAGAAAGGTTAACAATACCTGACTAAAGTTTATCCACTAAAATGACGTCGCAGGGTGGAGTTATATGCAGCTTCAGAATTAAATAAATCTATGAGTGTATATGACATTTCATTGTATAGTTTAGGAAGCCTGTAGAACGTTCAACTATTGAAAGCCTGGATCGTTCTATATGAGAAAGGTATGTGTTACGTGTTTGTCTGAAGGAAATTCGGAAATATAATTCTCAGAGTAGCGTTTCGGACCTGAGTAGACATGTGTGAGTTTATACAGATATTTGATATCACTGATTTTATGATGAGTGTCATGTGTCAGGTAATTGAATATTTAGTGTTTATAATAATGTTTTGTCATCGCAGGTGTGCGAGGTACTCTAAGGCGTACTGTTGCAAGGAAGAAATTTAGAACAGAGTTTAGCCGGAATAGGTTTGTAGGAGCTGCCATTGTCCAGATAGGTGAACAATATTCCAGTTTAGGAGAAATTATCATCTTGTGAAAAGTTGCTAAGGAAGAGATGTTCCGTATTTCTGTCTATATTAAAGAACGAACTCTCAGGGTCACATTGAGCATAATTTTCCAAAGCATATAGTCCACAATGCAGGAAGTACTAAGACAAAATCGACAGCAAATTCGGCCAAGTATAGCATGATGATATTTATGTTAATTTCTGAAGCATATCAAAACCTTCAGTCTTGTAATTATTTTGTTAACTGTGTGACAGACTGTGTGTAAAGTCTAATTTTTTTGGCTTGTGATTCTCTCCCCCACCCCGCCCCCGTATCAACCAGTGATTTTCTTCAAAATTCCGTCCTAATTCTTTCTACTGTTGTATTGAAAGCTACATTTATGGGTTATTACTTCTGAAGCAAAAGAAATATTATTGGTGAGCTACCGACTGCGATATCGGTGCAAATAATACTGCAATGTTCATTGGCGTAAAACGGATGAGGGGTTAGAAATAGGAAGTGTAGCACAGTGGTGGTTAAGAAAAGATCAATGAACTTAAGGAAAATCAATTTGATGTAGGTAAATGTAATCGCGAGAACCTCAGCTAGTATTATTTTAAGGGTGGCCAACAGTCCCATCTCGGACTTTTTCGTAAAGTATCTTGGCGTATTTAGTATTATAACCACGGTGGCGTAATAAGTAAAGAGTTTACTTATCAATAGGCAACTTGGAGGCTTCGGTGGCTCAGTGGTAGAGCGTTCACCTCTGGTGCATGGGGTCCTTGGTTCGATCCTAGCTCGCGCCGAGTGAGCTTTATGGTGGACAAACACAGTGTTTGTGGGTTTCCTCAGGATTCTTCCGTTTCCTTCAACTTCCTTTATTCCACCATTTCATTCATTTCTCATCATCACCGTCTCCTTTAGCCTAGCTGGCATAACTAGGGGACGTAAAACTTAATTTCATTTTGATGAGGCAACTAGAGTTCGATCTCGGTGAGGACGGGAATGTTTTCTCGTTCTACCTTCGTGACCACCTTTGTAGTTATGAAGATAGCGTACGCGCCTTACGGCGTGGGAGACCCAAGTTGGATTCCCGGAGGGAGCTCATATGGTTCGAATCCCACGTTAAACTGTAGGTCCATGTCTCATGTAGCCTCACTATTGAACGGGAGGTGAAACTCAAATCCAATCCAGTCGTTCTACCTTCGTTCCTGTAAGGCACAGGAGTTTGCCCAGTCTGTAAAAAAAAATGGATATCTGAGAGTTAAAGGAGCGTGATATTAACTTTCATGTTTAGTATGTGGCAAAATCTGGAAAGTGTGGAGCCTTACCTCCACTTAGCCTCCTATGAGCTGTCTCCAAAGGTGGAAGGGATACTCTTTACCTAAGCTTGAATGGTAAACGCTAGAAGAATGAAGATTATATATTTTCGATGTCGACTAACTATTAGTATGTTCCACTTTTAAGAAAAGTACGAAGAGAACTTGTTGTTTGTTTTATGTAATATTGAAAAAAAAAATGGAACTGAAAATGTTAAAGTATTAAGACAGAGAAATATTAGTACTACTGAATATAGTTGCCTATAGTAATTGAAATGCTTAGAGGATAAAGGTGTTATGTTACATTTTTCGAAACGTTGAATTCTGACGGTTCATGTACGTGTTATTATGCTACATATCATTTAGTGAGACTTCGTCTCAATAGAGAGATTTGGAAACGTTGAAGGGTATATGTTAACAGACATAGTTGTCAAAGTCATTTTTCCCGAAATATACAGTTTGATACGTACTACCTTTATTCTCGAACTGCTTCAATTAAGTGGTTGATAGTAAGTTGCAAAGTTAAATACTCAGTCCTATCTTTGGACAGTGAAAGTTTTTTCACGTGTAATGGCAAAGACCAGAAACTTTTAATACTATCAGTAATCAAAAATTTTACGAACTTCGTGATTGTAGTGTATAAGTTCAATATATAAGATGAAGTGTTGAAGTAAATATAATGGCCCCATTCACACTCATTGTGGGCCACAGGCCGGGTGGGCCTTGAGTGCAATTTTTCATGAATAGTTAAATGCTAAAAAAAAACTGTAGTAATGATTGTTAGAATTTATTGGGTTTGAAGGATACGTAGAGGTTTTTTACTTGTGTCAGGAAGTTCTCTGTGGTTTTGCCCAAATGTAAAGATGAACTGTGTAAATATTAGATATTAGAACGTGGTTGGTACTAAAGGAACCCAACTTCTGGAAACTGTAGAAATCATTCTGTTTGTTCCACCTCACGCACAAAAAGTAGTCAAACACACTGGTGAGCCGTGTGAGTGGCACTTTAGCTCGTTGAATGTGGGTTAAGTCTTTAACGCGTTTGTAGAACGAACGCGTATAGGAAACTTCTTTTTTAGGAAGAGAAATCTAGACGACGAGTCTAAAAGAGTTCTTTCACCGACGGGAGGAGAAACTGCCCCCTTTTCTGAATTCAAGGCCATTCAGTTTCTGACGGTCACATTCCTCTTCTCGATAGGTGTGTTCTCTAGTTTGCGTGGCTGATTTTATGTTCCGTGAATTTATCTTCGTCAACAGATGTTTGACAGGAACAGGTATTGACAGCATTTGCATCTGCGATACGTAAAAATGGCGACTGACAGAAAGGAAATGTGCAATTATTATCCATATATGCCTCTTGCTGTAAGGTAAATCTTGAGTTAGAGAAAAATAATAGTTTTGATGTTGGGTGTTCGCACAGTTTTTCCATTGGCAGCTGATAATTTGCTAACAGCGCACAGAAAATTGAACAATTTTGTTTAATCGCGGGAAGTATATACAAGGATGTGATACGTTACACCATTTCAATATTAGGATACCTTTAAAGGTATAGTTTTCGATGGAGATATATCCCAAATTCACTGTCAAAGAAAGGTGCCTAATATTGAATTGGGTCAATGATATGATACATTTCTTCATGTAAAGTCGCTTCGTGTGCAGTTCACTGTATGTTTGGTGAATAATGGTACTCGATGAGATCATAACTTTCCGATTCTTTTTTCTGCCTGGTTCCATTGTGTAATTCAGTGTTTTTGCGGCCTTATCGCTGACTTTGCTCGCCTCCCTCTTTTCTTATATAAGTACTGATTTACTTAAAGGACCCTGTTTCTCTTGGTATGCACGGAATCATATTTTCGAATCCTAATTTCTGTCTTCGAACATATTTTCTGATTATTCTAGTTGATCACATTTCGACACACTGCTTATTTTTTATGATCAGACATGTGCGTTTGTTTCATTACAAAAAAAAAAAAAAAAAAAAAAAAAAAGTAAAGTAAATTTCAGCCTAATTATACTACATCTTTTGTAATTGGGAAAGTGAAAAAGTGGGACAGGGTCGGGAATCGAATTGGGATCTCCGGCCTACCGCATCCGTGTGCTAACATTACGCTGCCCACTTCGCACTCTGAACAAGCACATATTATTTACTTTTGTTAAGAGTTCAGCGCTTAGGCATTTGGACCACATGGTCTGTTGTGTGTGGATAATCCCATGGCTGAACACTCACCTCAGAGTAAGAAAGAGTGGTTGGTCAGGGAGCGAACGGGATAAACGAAGTGCTGCCATGTTGGTAAGTTAAGCCAGAGATTTGGGTTAGATCACTGCCCAGATTTTAATTTCATTGAAGTCTCACCTATAGAACATATACTGTGAGGGAAGTATGTTGTTTTCCTTAGTTCTTGTAATGATTTTTTTTTTTTTTTTTCATTACGGGAATTATATGAAAGAGAATCTTGTATTTGAGACTTATTACCTTTATCATGGTCGAACCTGAGATCATACTGGGGTTAGCTGTTTGACTAGGAAGAAATATTCGTGTTTAAATGGTTAGCGTTGTAGTTTTCGTTGTGTTGGTAGCACATGTTGCTTGTATTTTCGTGTTAATTTGTAGAACCACGGTTCATGAACACATTCAATGATGAAAACAAGTTTTTAAATTCCAGCTAAATAAACGAGTCATGGATAACTCCAGCAGACAATGTTAACTTAAAAGGGGAGGGAGAATGTTGGAAGGTATATAGTCCAAAGGAAACAAAAGTACAAAAAATGATAATTTGAGTAGCAAATAATAATACAGAAAGCATGCCTGACTGTCTCACTATTCATTAGCAGCTTAGTTATTTAATTTTATTCACAAGATGTATTTTCTTACCCTAGTTATTAAGTGATGAATTTTCAAATTAAAAATTAAAAAAAAAATGTCTCTTGGTAAAGTTCAAATTATATAAATACTAAATTTTACTGGTCATAATTTTGTGTTACAGATATGATCAACATATAGATATTCTGTCACAACTAACAGGCCACTTGTGTGGCAAATTAAGGGCCTTTCTTATAGTAAGGTCTTCCACCAATCTATTCATCTTAGTGTAGAAGTTATCTTGCTTTATATTGTCCATCAATGTTAATCATCGCTAACATTCACTTTCAAGCTCAGCCATAACTTCTATTACATTCCTCAACAGACATTTCAGTGTTTCTAGTTGTACATTATGATTTTTAGTCTAAAAGAGACTGATGTTTAAAGAAAGTGTATGGTTATGAAGTCATTGGTAGAATGAGAATATGGAAGTAAACGGGAGAACTTAGAGAAAATCCACTAACACGATGTTGTCCCCCACAAACTCGTATGGCCGCATATCGAAGAAGGGCAGTTCGCGCCAGAGGTGAGAGTTCCGACACTAGCCACCAGGGTGGATTGATTTAAATTACTTTATTTTTTTTTTTTAAATAAAAATCATTGATTTAAATCAAATTCCGAAATAAATTGAAGAGAAAAGAAGTAAAATCCCGTTTCTGTTCTGTTATTTCGATTATGAAAGATGATATTCATAATACAATGAGACGCAAATGTATGTACAGCACAGTATAAAAACGAGTGTTTCATGCAAGAGAATGATTAGGGAAAATCCCGTTTTGAACGGGTGACTGGACAGTTCTGCTTTCTTCTTTTCGTAACGTAATGTTTTGTAAATCGTTAACTATTATAATAGGAGCGTATTTAGAGGATCCGATTACTCTCCGAAACTTTTTTTTTATATTTAATAACTTTAGGCTTAATTTATGTATTGTATACTTCGTGCCGCAAGTTAGTTCCAATTTTTTAAAAAATCTGCCCCTGCCAAATATCTAACTTTTGTGTATACGGTATATATATATATATATAGTGGCGGATCCAAGGGGCTATAGCCCCGCCCTTAACGCTCAGGTGTACACAGGATAAAATGGGCTTCAATCGTGCTTTACACTGGATAAAACTGCAAACTATGGTTTAGCCCCTCCTTGATCATATCCTGGATCCGCCACTGTATATACTTTCACTTAAATGACATAAATAACATTTAATACTAATTCCTAATGTTTTTTCTTCAGTTCGCCACTTGTATTATACGAGGAGAAAGATTTAATTTAAATCAAAAAATCAACAAAAATTATTTTTTAAAAAAATCATTATTTTTCCACCCTATGAGTACTTCACTGACACAGTGTCGTAAACAGTTACTCTACTTATATTTAAGTATACCATTACCTTGCAACTTTTTCCATCGATACGGGAGATTCGGCTTCGATTCTCGTTGGGAGCTGACACACTATAAATCCGCGTCTCATACAGTGGATTTATGTTGGACACTAATGTCCAAGACAACAGTTCATCCAACCTTTTCCAGCATTTTCTTATTTTTTCGGTACACTTCCCGGTATCCGATTTCTTCTCCGGTTTCTGATTTTTTTTCAGCAGCATACCTACCATATCGACGTTTTTTTTTTTTTTTAATGGCTTTTACATAGTGGCCGTGCATTTGCTTTACAGTACACAATTCCTACATGGCGATTTACTGTCACTAACTCTTCAAGGATTTATAAAACATGTAGAACTATTATGAATGTAGTTTTTACATTCACGTACCCTTATACGCTTGGAAATTTTCTTCTCAAACGTAATTATTTATGTTGGGTGACACAAGAGAATATTTGAAGTAATCAAGATTTTTTTTTTTTTTAATACAAGTAATGTCACGCATCGCAGCTGTGAACACTTCCGCAAAGCAAACAATATTTACTGTTTTTTTTTCCTTACTCCGAAGAAACTGTAATGGGTTCCAGAAGTAGTGCGTAGACGGACGAAATGCAGAGGTAGATAGGAGCCAAATCATGATTCCTATCGTAATCTGAGGGAAACGTTAATTCTTTTTTTTTTTTTTTTTTTTTTTTAACAGTTAATGTGATCACAATATTCATATCAATAAGCCAGACATGCAATAGGATTATATTTCCTTTTCAAGTGATGCTTCGAGAAGGAAAGAAACCTTTGTAATGAGTTGCAAGCAGGATGTTCGAGTGAGTCTTCGTACGGAAATCGTGGAAACCTGAATCCAGACGAGCGTAGGGGAAGAATGGGCTGATCCGTGAGAAGTTGAAGGATGTGGGAGAAGCGACCCACCTGCCGCAGAACGTTGTATTAAAAAAGAGAAAGAGAAAAAAGTGGTCTTATTTTGTTCAAAAGCACTGTTTTGGATTTTTTTTTAATATGTCAGCGGGGCGTAAGGTTGTTCTTTAGTAGCTAAACCAGTAGTCACCTGACGTAAACGTGATTCGCTCTGGAGCTAACGTTATACTTGGCTTTCGATCAGTGTATCAATACCGTGTTTTTTTCTTCGTTGCCACAACATAAAAGTTTCTATACTTAGTAAATGGTTCGATTGGAGCATTTTTTTGCATTCAAATGGTGCATTTTTTGTAAAAGCGTTTGTAATATCGGCCGAGCCCATAAAGCACTTCACAGAAGTGCATTTGAAATCAATCATTAATCAGCTACGAAACCTAGGAAACTATGCACTGAAAAATTTTATAACATTAAGTTACATTACATAGAGCATGTTCTTCTTAATCATTTTCAGTGCATAAATTACATCGTTTACACAAAATATATTACATCATATTGTTGTAAGATAATCTATCAAATTGATTAGTAATATATTCTTTTAAATGCCCTAGATTTATAATTTAACCAGAAAAGAAATTTCATTTTTATTGTTCCCCATACGGAAAAGTAAGTTTGATTGAGATCCGGTAGACGCGCTGGCCATTCAGTGGTATCTCACCTGACGAATACCCGTTCATCCTTTAACACTTAAAGACCCATGGACAACTATAGTTGCCCTCTTGTTACGAGGCGTTCAGTCCCGGAGACAACTTTAGTTGCCGTGCACCCATCAAGGCCAGCTCCCGCACTTCAGCACGCAGTTGACGAAAGAAGCCAACAGCTTCATACAGCTAGTCCCTTTTGTTTTCTTTTCACTAATATTTATCACCTTCATGCCTACAGGTCACGTACTGCGTAGTTTATATGAAATGCTGTGTCAAATGTATATACCCCAAAAAGATATGAGTACTCAGAAGGAAAAAAAAAAACATGTAGTTATTTTTTTCTCCTGTTTTATAAGCCAGTGGAAGTGTGTGTGGTTGTTTCGACATCCTTCTTGTAATTTGCTTAGGCTTCACTTCCTCTTTTTAGTTGAGCTTCTGGCGATGAATACCACCGCAACAAGTCGTGGTTCTTATGATAGTGGCGTATTTTCGCCTGGAGAAATTACGGCAATAATAGATGATGGAGACTCCGATGCTTTTGAAACGGACGATGAATCTAATGTTTAGACATTGCTACAATATTAGAATAACTAGAATCTTCCGACAGTGACACGAAAACAACACTCGATGCTGTTCTTAGCACTAGTTCTCAACCATCGCGCCGCGCTTCTAAACGTCCTCGCACCTAACATGTCACCAAAAGGGACAGAAGGGGGCGGAGTGACATATTGTGATATGTAGTTTATATTTAAACTTATTTATATTTAGTTGTATGGTCGTTTGCAATTTACACGAAATTATCGGACAATATATCTTTCGATTGGATTTCCAACATACAAAAAATATTTCTTAAAGTTTGCAACACTGTGTATTCAACGGTAACAATGCTAAGTGCATTACTGTTTTTCTGTTATATTAGTACATTTTTATTCGATTGAATCTGAAAGTTTCATTCACTTTAAAAGGGTAGTTTCTGAGTAACAAAATTTTAAAAATACATTTAAAATGGCCGGGATTCAAGCGTTTCTACATTTAAATCCCCTCCGGGTCTTTAAGTGTTAATAATTTTCGATTCATTGTTACTTAATTACAGATGTGTCAATGTTTAAATCCTTAAAATGACTTGTTACAACATATATATTTCAATATTAACGAATTATTTACGTCAATATTATAAGCTATTGCTACTCCTTAACGTACCGATTATTATTATTATTATTATTATTATTATTATTATTATTATTATTATTATTATTATTATTATTATTATTATTATTATTATTATTATTATTATTATTTGGAAGCGTTTCAGTTTTCGTCTAATTTTTTATACTAAATTCTAACAATCACTGAGGGGCAGTGGCGTAGCACACTTTTGCGGCCCCCCCGCAAAGTATAGAGAAGGGGCCATAGTTATAAAGCCGATAGAAGTAAAATTGAAGTTCTACTCCTTTAAATCTTTATTCATAGCAAGACTTCGGGGCCCCCTATACCTCGGGGCTCCCCCGCACTGCGGGGGTTGCGGGAGCAGCTGCTACGATACTGCTGAGGGACAAATCTAATGGCAACAGTGAAATTATTTTTAATGAAGACATCAATGATATACGTAACCCTACAATCTTCCTTTAATAAAACCTGAAGTGTAGTCGTCAGAAACGTGGGCAAACGATCATTTTCGATCTTCTAAACTTAGTACAGTTCAATAGTGATGAAGCCCGGATGTACTCCAGACTTCATTTATGTATTTATTGTAAAAATTTAAAGCTCAAATATACTCGAACTTTTATGTTATGGGGTTAATTGACAGATGAATAACTTATTCTTGTCCATAAGTAAGGCTGCTATTTAACAGTGTGGCATCATCAGTTATCATCTGAGTATAATCTTTGAATTGTAACGTACTAGAAAAATTACAAATCAGGAAACAACTATACTCTGGCCGGTGAACGATGATTTCTGACAGCTTTGCACAAGGCTTCACCGAGCGAGCAGAAGACAGCAGGTCAACCAATCTTAGGCTCAGAACCAGTCGCGTCTCCATGGTAACCAGCGCACATTGCCAAACTTTCACTCACCCCCTCTCACCCTCAACAAGAAAGCAGACGATTCTCTCCTTGCGCGAGAAGCACATGGCAACACCGCACTCCTCAGTCATCTTCGCGAGCTGAGTTGTCAGAAATCATCGTTCACCGGCCAGGGTATAGTAGCTTCAATGTATTATATTCACCCTATTGAAGATAGGAAAGGGCCAAATATTCGGATGTAGCCATCTTTGGTCTAAACCTGAAGTAGCTGCTCCCTATTTGACTTGCCAAACCGATGTACACTTTCTCCACATGAATGATTTGCTTTATTGTTAAGTATCATGTAATTTATCAAAACCAGTGTCTTGTATTTTAAAGATTTTTTTTTCAATATTGAAATGAATATTTCTTTTCTTTCAGGACCAGTATGAGAACCTGGCTATTCACACCCAAAAAGGGATTGAGTTTTTAGAAAGATATGGACATTTTATTAGGGATAGATGCAACATAGAACTGGAATATGCTGGCAAACTAAGGTAAATAGTCTTGTTCTTTTCTTATTTTTTTCCTTCATATAATGCTGAAAAATAAGAGATGTTAGATAAGAAAGTACCGTATTTTCCACCGAGTTGATATGATGCAATAAATTGAGTAATTTGAGGAAACGAAAATTCCTTTAATTCCACGTAATAACCCTCTTTCTCGCACTACGTATAATATGGTTTTTAAAGAAATAGTGTGTGGCCGATGTGTGCTACGTGATTGATCTCGAGTTTGATCTCTGGTGGTGACACAAAGTCTGGAACGGGAGATTCGGATTCCCCTTTTAACATTAAGTCCCGTCTTATACCACGTCTGAGTTCACTTGGAACCACTGCGAAGTTCCCAGCTTGATACATTATTCAGTTATTAAATAATATTATTACAAAAATTTGAACATGATGCTACGAAGAGCAGCATACTAACTAACTCTATGGTCTATGGAGCCCGAAAATTCAATGCCGTGTTCACAAAAGCTCTCCACTGACTTCTATCTTTAACCAACTGGATCCAGTTTCTACTTTGTATTCGTGTTTCTGCGAGATTAGTCTTAATATTGTTTTCCCATCTACGTGTAGGTCTTCCTAATGGCCGTTTTTCGATTTGCCTTCCAGTTAAGCCTTTGAAAGCGTTCCTACTCACTTCCATCGTGGCTACATGACCTGCCAAGCTGAGCCTCGTAGATTTGATAGCCCTAACAATGTTTGCTCAAAAGTATAAATTATGTAGTTCCTCGTTATGAAGTTTCCGCCATTTCCTATTCCCGTTCCTCTTGTGTCCGAATATTCGTCTCAGGCAGGATCTTACGAAGAGCAGCATACACATGGAAAAAATGTGAGGTAATCTAGAAGTTCAAAACGCATTCATGCTCTCTTCATTGGTCTAGTGCCTACCCATGCACGGGTCCTGAGTTCGATTCCCAGTGGGAAAGTAGTGATCGTATTTCAGTGGTTCGGATTCCACCTTGAACTGTAAGTCCATCATGTCTCATGTATCCTCGGTACTAAATAAGCAAATCAAACCAAGTCGCAATCATGCTAAAAACATTGCGAGAGAAATTTCGTTTATTGGGTGGGTTTTGAACAGGGACGGATTAAGCGGTTGAGCTTAGGGGGGTGCTATAGCTCCGGGGCTCCAGGTGGACAGGGGACCGCACTCTGATCAAAATCTCAACTGGCTATCTACAAAGAATTATTAAGATACAATCATCGTCATAAAATAAAATATGACCAAAAATAGGGAACATATTCCCTTAACTTTCCTCCTGTACTTTCACAGAAAATATGAGGTGAAGTCAGCAGGGGCCACATATTTTTTTCTAGTTCTAGGCCTCCAGATGGGTTAATCCAGCCTTGGTTTTGAAGCTATATGAGACGCGGGTCTGCAGTTTAAGATGAAATCCGCTCCACCATGAATTCAAAATTAAAGTTGTCCTAATGTTGAACTGAGTATGTCAATATGTTCATGAGTGGAAGTCAGCGATGAAGGGAGCGTTGGATGATGGGTAATTAGATCGATCTGTATATTGGAGAGGTATAACATGTTCGTCTAGAAGGAGCTCTGAGATTAAGTTCTGGGCGTAATATTTCAGAATAAAGTTAACCATGTGTAAAAGCTGGTGGCAGGTGGTTAAATATTCAGTATGAGCTCTCTCGTGGCTAAGCGGTTAGCATATGTGCCTTTGACATGGGAAACCCGGTGGGACCTCATATGGTTTGGATAAGCTGTATGTCCACTTCTCATATAATCTCGCTGCTGAAAGGGACGCTAAACTAAAAATCAAGTCGAATCAAATATTCAGTATTTGTAAAAATTCGTCATATGGCGAGTGTAAGGAACTCTGAAGGCATATTTCGAAAAGTTCGAAACTATTCAGTCTAGAGAGATTTATAAACACTCCAATTACCCAAATAATTGAAAGAAAAGGTATTTTTAATTTCCGTTAATCTGGATAGAAATTCCAGAATAATACTTACGTTTTTTCACGATAAACCGTTGTTATATAATTGATCATTCCTAAGTAGTTTCGAGTGTTGAAGCTTGGGTAGGAAGTGAGCACGTTAGCACCATTTCAAAGCCGAGTGTTTGCGCAGTTCCTCTGTTTGCTCAGCCTCTTTTCTGGATTTTTTTTTTTTTTTTTTCGCAACTTCAGCTGTTTCCATCGAGTTTAAACGTTTGCTTAACAGTACAGTTGGGTCTTGGGTGTTAGACGAGGTCTTTGCTTTCTGAAGCAAAAGAACAAAAAAATGCAATTGTTCGTAGAACAAAGCTCTGAAACGTGATCTTGAACAAACTTCACATACATTTTAACCATCTGTTTCGTCAAGTGTAAAATGAAAAAAAGACGTTTGATTATATGCAGAATATCTCTTGCTATTGCGCTGAGGTAATGTTTCTCTATTATTAGTTCCTTGTTGCGCAGTTCGTGTCTGTTTAGTACGAAGCGGATTTTATCTTTCAGTAAACAGCGTAGCTAAGGCGAGATAGTTATGTTACGTGTTGACATGGCTTGTCGGCTTTCATCTTTTTCGAGGAAAAAGCGATTGTGTGCTGTTGACGGTAGACAAAGTGGTTTCAAAGTTTGCTGTTGAACATTTCGTCTTGTAGAGATTCGTCATTGGTTTCAGAGCGTATTGACCATTTAAGAATGTTCCCCGAATTAAAAATTTATTGCAGTCCGCACTCATATAAAAGAAGTTGCTGACTGACTGATTGATAAACCCTGAGGCCAAACTACTTAAGCAAGAAACGTGAAATTTGGATATACAGAGGTTTTTTGAGGTGAGGTTCGACTAAGGAAGGACTTTCGGAAATTTAACGTAGAGGAGGGTGAAATTGGGATTGCGCTTATAATATCTCGGAATCCCGTAAGGTTAGACACATGATACTGTATTTGGTATTTCGAGCTTTGATTTAAAGTAATTAAACAAGTGTTTAAGAGTCTTCATCCCAGCGAAATTAAAATACCACTAATTTTACAGTAATTATGTGATATCTTCAAATAGATAAAAGATAATTGAAATATGGAGCAAGAGCGCCCTAGACAATATTATTTTGCGTGAGGTACCGTTATCACAAGTCACCTAGCGGCTTTCCGTTTTCAGCTGTTTAGAAACGCGAAAATAAATGCCGAATTTCAAAATGGCTCGAAATCGAAAGCAGATGAGTCGTGATAACGGTGTCTCATGTAAAATAATATTGTCTAGGTCGCTCTTGTTCCACATTTCGATTATCTTTTATCTATTTGAAGATATCACATAATTACTGTAAAATTAGCGGTATTTTAATTTCGCCGGGATGAAGACTCTTAAGCGTTTTTAATATTTGACAGAAAGAAACGAAAGAGATGAAAAAGTAGTGCGAATGGCACAGTCAGCAACAAAAATCCTTTCCATTTGGTAAAATTTATTTTAGGAATAACGGTGGTATGGCTGGAACGTACAGAAAATTACATTCTTTTTACTTTACTGAAAACTGTACTCAAATTGGCCTTCCATTCTGAAGTTATTTGCGAAACTAATTTTATCAAACTGAAAGAACTTTTGCCGCTGACTGTACATTAAGATGCTTATACGAGATGTTCAGATTTGTACGAGACTTGGAGCTCAGACAAATTGTATATGAAAGACACAGGAGAAAATATTGCCTGCAATAACAACGTTGGTGCATTTGCTAGTCAGTGCTCCATTTAAAGAAAGTTTACATTGATTTTCACATATACAAAAGAAACGAAAGTAAGATAAGGAAGAGATAGTGAGTATTAAAATACGCACGCATACACTAAAAACATGCGTAACATGTAATTAGTAGCTCAGAATATTACAAAACATTTGTATCAGCAGTGCACAAAACCTCGCTGAAGAAGTGGAATATACAGGGTGGCCCAAAAGTAGGTATACAATAGCGTACTGCATTATATATCATTTCTTATTGTTATCCATCAGGTGGACTTAGTTTCTTTATTATTCTTTGTTCTTAATGTGTTTTTACGTACATCTTAAGATCGGAAGAGCCGAAACAAATAAACCCACAACCAGGATATTATACTTGATCATTGCAAGGGTGTATACCTACTTTTGGGACACCCTGTATTTACCGCTATCAAACCAGAGATTGTGATTCGAATCTTTGTGCTGACAAGTAATGTTGGTGTGAGTTTAACACGCTCTTGTAAGAGGCAAATTTTTAAAGTATTCATTTTTGGATGCTTGATAAATGAAAAGTGGTCTTGATTTCAAGTTAACTTGGCACATACACTTTGCGCAATTTATTTGTAGACTACCGAACAATAGATCAATTATCCAATCTTAATCTGACAATACTATTAAAGTGGAATTCAAAAATAAATGTATTATTAACATTTAATGCAATGCTAATTATAAATCCTATAACTGATTATAGTAGTTGCTAACAAATTATGTTATAACATTAGGTTATTTGTTACAGACGAACAGTCATTCTGTATGCTGTTCTCCAGCTTGTTGGTCTTGAGGGTACTTAAGCCTGTCAGTCAGAATACGATGAGTCCGGCCTCTGTTTTATTTTTTTTTTTCTTCAAAGTGTTGCGGAAATAAAATACTAAAATCTCTCTGCGGAATTTTTTATACTCTATGAAATAGTTTTTGTTATCCATATATTTTACATTAGCAAAGAATACGCCTTCAAATCAACGGCGATATCATAGGACTAGCCAACAAATTGAGTAAGAATGAAGGCAGCCTGTAATACGTTGACTAACTTACTCAGTGGTATGTCATAATTGAAAATAACGAGGAGAAACTTCAAATAATTGTATTCTTTGGTTTCTGCAATAGTTAAATCTCTTTCAACTGACCACCAGAAAAAACTTTATCCTGTATCTGTTTGGAGATGACCACTAGTAAGTCAGAATCACTGCATCTGCTAAATAACGACACGATGTATGCCAAGCATTTACACACATTAAATTTCAGTACAGCTAGACCGTAACTAAGACACAGAAACGTATCATTCAAGTTGACACTTTATTCTAATTATACCTGAAAACTTCTTTTTTTCAATACATTTTACAGAAGCTAGTTTGTCAGAATTCACTCAGTTTAATATTAATTCGAAATGTGCATAATGTGTGCGAACTATAATTTACTCTAAACATAAATAATGGGATCTTACAGTACGTCAATTGGTAACAATTTCGAACTGTAATCACAGAATATACTCGCTAGTTTGCAAGGCTACATAAGCATATACAATACAAATATTTTTAAATTACTCAGTACCACCTGTTATCAAACTTGGAACGGAGAAAAATGTTTTATGAGAATAGAAATGGATTGTGAAGAAAGAAGAAAAGAATTGCAAGAAGACATAGGTTAAGAAAATTAAAAGTGAAAAGGAAAATAAGAGGAGGAGGAAGTGTATAGGAAGGGTGTAAGGTATGAAAAAGAAACATTGCTAAAATATGAGAAGGAATTTTAGTATATGTTACTAACTGAACGTGCGCTGTTTACAAAGCGCATTAGTTCTAATATGAGCGTGAATCTCCTTTCCACTTCTCAGTATATCTGTGCATATCCCTTTACGGACACAAGTGAATAACAGGAAGACTCTCAAAGGGAGTGAATTCTTATACACAGACATATAAATGTAGTATTTTAGTATATATAATGTTGGGAAGGGGGGGGGGGTAGTTGTGGCAAACTTGGATAAGTGATACATGATAGTAAATGAAAATATATTATTCTTATAATACCATATCCAAATACGCCTTATTGTGGATCCACAGGCCTCTGAAATTGCCAGCTTGCAGTAGTATAGATTTTGTCATTCAGATTAAAGCAAAGCGCCTGAAATGTCCATCAACCCGCTATACGTAGCTCTTCTACTGGTTGCCTTTCCACAAGGGTATCAAGCTTAACGTCTTAGTGGCAATCTTAAACTAATAGGTTCAAAACGACACCTAAAATGTGCATTAGAAAAATAAACATTTTTTTTTTTCGTAATTTGAATGAGAACTGGAAAATTACACAAAATTTGGAATCGACGAGCGAAATCGGCACGTTTCTAGTACTGGTGGTTTTCGAGATCTCATTATAAACATACGCTCACAAACATATAAACCTAGCATTTTAATATATAGAAATTGTTAGTTCATATTTAATGTATGAGAAATGTTGTATATATATCATGTAACATTGTAATGTGATATTTTGAACGAAATTAAATACTATATTATTAAAGTTAATATTATTTGGTAAATAATATTTAGACTCACAGTGTTACTTTTGGGTAAAAGTTTATTTTTCAAATTACAATGTGTTAGCTGGAACGAGAAAAGAAAAGAAATATATGTTGATGAGGGATGAATTTCTCACTGTGGAACTCTACCTTGAAACTTACATCACACCTGTTTGAACGCAGTATTAGGGGAAAGGTACAAGGAATAGGGGGAGGAAAATTGAATTCTTCATTAAAATTCTAGGTTTGTAAATATATCGAACGTTAGTATGATCAGAATATAATGGCGTACATTCTTTTGAAAATGAAGAGAAACTTACATATCACGTTATGTACGTCTGTTCATTATTTTGTGATGAGTTGTTCAGGAAAAAAAAAAAAAATCTTGGTGGTGTAGTACGTTGTCAAAGTCATTGTACGACTAGCAAGGCCTTCCCCCCTTGCCCTGTGTGTTGTTATTCCGCGAAGGCAAGCGTAGGTAGGTAGCCCTTGACGTTGGTCCTAAGAAGAAGTAGTTATCGATCGGGGTGGGGCAAGGTGGGTGAACTTACGCAGTCTTTCGAAGAGGGTAACGACCAACAACTGACTTTTCCTCACAAACAATAACACTGAAATTTAGAAGTGAATTATTGCGTTCATGTGTATAAGCAGCTAGCGTTATAGTGTCGAGGGACTACTAGTAGTTAAAAGTTGACATGAAACAGGAAATGTCTGCTGTTGGAATGATGTTTTCTTGTGTAAAAGCTCTTCCAGCTGTGCAGTCGCAAATTCGTATTTTTCGTTTAATTATTCTTTTCTTTTTCCCCTTTCGTATGAAAAAGAAAAAGTTTCATGATTCTTTGTTTCAGCTGTATTTTCTGTAAGGCGTTCGTTCTACTTCGTCGATGCTGCTGTTACATTTGTACGCCGTTCATAATAATAATCGTGGGACTGACACGTGTATCTGTAAAAATGAAGAAGACACGCCAGGTGTTTAGAACGTAGTGAATTTCACACAATTTGCATTTTTTTTTTAAATGGATGTTAAAGATTGGCGGAAATTGATGAATTAGGTTGAAGCTAATTAAATTACTGCGTCAAATATTCAAATATTATTGTTTTGTTTTTCTTCTTTCTTGTTGAGAATTCTTGTAAAGTAGATCCTCCACATTGTAACGATTATGTCCAAGTTGTGAGCGAGAGTCCTATAAATGGATGATTAACCAGCCCGAATCTGAGCTAGTGTGAACCCCATTAAGGATAAGAACCTGAGCTCAGTGAACACGAGTTTGATTGAGAAAAGCGACTCCAAGCTTGAAAGAGCCAAGTCTGAGCTATCTCGAGCCCCATTGAGGTTAGTAAATGAGCTCACGCGAGCCCGAGTGAGCTCAGTGAGTGCGAGTTTGATTGAGAATGGCGAGTCTAAGCTCGAGCGAGTGCGAGTCTGAGCTAGCGTGAGTCCCATTAAGGATAGTGAGTCTGAGCTCAGTGAGCGCTAGTTCGATTGAGAAAGTAGCTCACTATTAATCCATGTGAACTGTATTGCAAGTAGTTACTAATGAATAGTAATTTACTAGGGTACCATGTAGACTACCCGTGCGAGCACCGTTGGTATTATACATATGTTGTGCTACCAAGTTCCTTACCTTTTAAATTCACGAAGTTGTGACAAGTTTAAAGAGATGTTAACCCTTACTGCTAGTCTAATGGCTAGCGGTTGTGCTTTTCACAATCGTTCACTTGCATTAATCATCCGTATCCTTTAGCCCAGAGTTTCTCAACCTGGGAGTCGCGGAGATAAGCGGAAGATGAATGAAGGACCACATTTAGTTTTAATGCATTCGCTTTTAGGGAAGTTACTGTATTCACTATATACAAGAAATGGGTTTACTATTATAGAAATAGATGAATATCGTTAGATCTCCGCAATAGGTATATTAAAAATCCCACACAAGCTTATTACAAAACAGAAATTATAAGGGGTCGCTGGCAAGAGGATGTGATAAAATGGGGGTCGTGATAGGAATTAGGTTGAGAACCACTGCTTTAGCCTAAAGGGCATAAACGTTGGAAGTTAAACTAAAAAATTTTCAATAATACATACAGAGTGAAAAAAAAAATACAATACTGGAGCAGAACTCAAATCTAGGATCTTCGGTGTACCGTACCGATGCGTTAATCAACACTACCAAACTCGCTTTCTGAACAGCCATACATTCCCTCAAAACCACATGGCTTCCACAACTTATATTGTGCTTGGACAATCCGGTGCCCATATTTATAGAACGCCTCTGACGGTTGCATTTGACATTATATTGATAAATGGAGGAAGTCCAATTTTTAACACACCGAGTTCCGGTCCAGTCGTGCACTTTTTTCCCACTGTATCATTGAATTCGTACATATAGTGGAATAGGTGTGTTTAAAAAACCCTTTGTTTTCTCCAGTTATCAATATAACAAAAAAAAAAAAAAATATTATTAGAGAAGAATTCAGCTGTATAGATTTGTCACTAACAATCAGTCAGTTGTTTTTTGTTTTTGTTTTTTTTCTGTCTTCCTTTTTAAATTCTGTCATCTCATAATAATCATTTTATGAAAATGGAAAGAAATAAAACTGGTACCAATTTTTCTGCAATATACAATTACTAACTTACAAATCAACTGCATTATAATCCCAAACATGTAGATATAATCCGTGGCCAGATCACTGCATGTATCATGAGTTCCGGGTTGTCCACTATCGGGGAGGGGGGGGGAGGCAGAAAGCCTCAATTCTCTGCAAATAATATACAAATGAATTGTGAGATGAAACTTCCAATAGAAGTTTTTTTTTTCCCCCACAATTTTACCCGAATCGTCGAGGTACGTTGTGCCTGAAATCAGTATTCGTGTGGTAGGCTCCGAATCAGATAGTCGTAAATACATCAATTAATAATAATTAATAGCAGTCTATATAATAACTCTTGAACCAGCCGTCCGATCTCGATCAAATTTTCAACATTGATCAGGTTCGGGTCTGGGATGGTTTTTATTATTTCACTTTGACGGTGGAACTTGGGGGAAATATATATATAATGACCGAAAATGATCAATATTAGGGTTGAATCCGTAGTTTTCGGGTCGCTGATATGAACAGTGACACTTCTGATGCCGTTTAAATCCAAATTCAGCCTCCATTAGTACTCCTAAGGGGGGGATGGTGACATGTAAAAATAATTGAAAATGACCGATATTAGTGTCGAATTCATAGCTTTTGCGGCCCCTAAGTTGATTGGTGACAGTTTTGGTGCCCTTTGTGTCCAAAGTGAAACGTATTCTTCCCGTCCAAAGAACGTATAACCTGCTAGTAATGAACTAAGAGCTAAGTTCTATTCATTTGAAACCCTTACTTATATAAACAATTAAGTGAAATCACATAGTTTAGTTTTAATAACGTTCCAAGTCAACATAATATATACACACTGTCTTTTCTTTTGAAGTAGACTTTAGCATGTGGAATTTGGTTGGATATACTTATAAACGTCCGGGTTCGATTCCATGTGGAAGCTCAGTGGGTCCGGATACACGACGTTAAGCTTATAGGTCAACGTTTCGTATAGCCTTGGGTGCTGAAAGGGACGCTAAACCTATTCTGACCAACCAACGTGTAACGTGCAGATGAAAAGTACGAATTTTCCATCTCTTATGATCTTAGGTGAAGACGTGAGTGGATTGATTTTACCTTACACGTTGTTCCTTTCAAACGGACAGTGAACCAGAAATAACATAGCAGTGTGATAAATTGCGCAAAGTGTGATAAGTTATCTTCAATCTTAAAGAAAATAATGTACAATCAGGTAGAAGAAACTAGAATAGGGATTTAGCGTTATGATAAAAAGAAAGCAAAGATAATGAAACAAACAAAGTATATCTGGCTTCTCCGGTTAAGTCAGTAGAAAGTAAAAGGAAATACTAAATGTGTTTTGGATTTTTTTTTTTTTTTTTAATGTTTTAGGAACTTAAAGATGCATCGCTCAGATTTGTTTTCTCACGATGTATTGGATAATTGATTCCTAATATATTCACGCTGGAAATAATTGGTTCGTTCAAACAGAACAGTCAATAAATATTAGGTATAGAAACAAAGCCATACCTGCTAACTTCGCTCACAAATTAGTGCTTAAAAGAAGAAATGGTAATCAGAAATCTCTGAAATGAGTGTCAGTGGGTCTTCCCTAGCGGCGACGAGTGTGTTCAATGCCAGATATTTGAAACAGCATTGCACTTTCTCTCATTAGGTAAATGTAAAGTATGTCTTGTTATTACACATCACTGTATCAGTTGAATTTTTCCATTAAAAAAATACATAAAAACTTTTTTGTAACATATATATGTGTGTGTTATTTTGATTCCAAGTCACTCGTTTATTTTTCTTCATTTTTGAAATTCCTCCTCTCTTAAATAGATAATTTGAGTGAGTTCCGATGTGTGGTGACAGTTTTTGTGTTTTAGGGTTACGTTATTTCCGTTGGCGAGCGCTGAGATAGAGCGCTAATTAAATTGTTTATTTAATTTATTTGACAGTCATGCACAATGATGTAATGCGACTTGAAACGAATTAAAAGTTTAAAAGTAACGTTTTTTTTTTTTCTCAGAAGTTATGCATCAATCTGGAAGTTTCGTGATTTTAATGATTTTATTGCACCTCGTTATTAGGTAAAACTGATGTTATTGTTCAACTAACCTTATTCGTTTATTTTGCGAATTTCTTATGTACTTGAAAATAAATAACTTGAATGTATGCTATTATAGTCCTGTAAACCAACTCTCTTAAAGGCGAGATGATGATGTGTAGAACGGCATATACTGTGTACAGTCAAGCTGTATAATTTATTTATTACTGCGTATTACAAGATTTTATCCCAGTTAAAACAGGCTTACAAAATTAATATTTAAAAATGAAAGCATCAGGATATTTAATGGCAAAATGCTAAGTGAATAAGAAATCAGAGGGAAAAGATCAACAGACTATTAAATCACATAAACCAAGAACATAGAAGATACATTAGAAGTCTCATATAATGTTTTTATGGACACAGGAACAGTGAGATACTTCTAGAGTAATTTTATGAAACTCTCTCCTAATAAAGGGCGTAACAGAGTCCTAATCGAAAACAATTATTATTAGATACAATATTGTTACTAAGCAAATTCAAAATAGTAACATTAAAAGAGTTGTTGAAATATTAATAACTTACATTGTTATCATATTACAATTAAATTGCTTTATATGTTAAATAAGGCATAACATTGCAAATATCTTAATAAATTACTTGTCAATTGAAATATCTATACTATAGATCATCTAAGCATGGTAAAATTGTTATAATTGATCTTCTGTAGGTAATGAGTAGCGTAGCAAAATCAATTTCAATGTTATTTTGTATTAACTTGTTAAATAATCTATACATACGTATCAAAGTTGCATTCAGATGTGCAATTGTTTTGGATTGTTTATAAATACATGGCAATCTTGTCCTCAGGCAGTTATATGTAATATTAAAATTTGATAAATGTTTGAACACTCAGGACTATCAACAATTCCATTACTAATTTAAATATAAGTTGAAAATACTTCTGACTAGCAGATAATGTTCCAGCATCAAATAATGCCTCTGCAGCTACTGGATTCAAGTAGATTTAAGCCTCAATCGTGATTCGGTACCCACGTAAATAGTACTTCCCTGTCCTTCATAACCTTGGTGTTTTATAAAAACATAGATCACAAAAACTCAAATTATGTGTAACAAAGTTGGCCCGGTGTTGTTTGTAGTACACTGTTTCTTAGTTTATGAAACACAAAGAGCGTCCTTCACCCACGCGTTTGTTCTTTCAAGTAACCAAATGGTCAGCATTCGTGCCTTTTGGTTTGAATGGTTCCTGGTTTGATACCTAGTTGTGGTGCATTATTTGGTGTTGACGAAGCATCGTCAAGTAGTTGAATAACTACTTGAATTAAGTAGTAGTGACCAGTGACCACCAATCTAGAAAGCCAGAAATGACAGCGATGCTCACCACATTGAACTAAAATGTTGTGCGATCAGTCGTCATAGTGTACCGGAAGTCATAAAATTAAAATATTAAAGAAATCAAAATAAATTGTATCAAGTCAATAACTAAAGGAACAGTAAATTCTTAAATCAAATTAAGAGTGCAATTAAACGAATGGTTGCAATCTCTTATTGTCACAAATGACAATATTTTATTAATGAAACAACTGACTTACAATGGTAGTATAGTGGATATTTTTGTAACAATATAAATTATTTAACATTGAGCATCCAAGAGTACTGAATTCACAACCAGACATAGTATGTCAGATTAATTGTATAACAAATCATTATAATTTTACTCAATGCTTAACCAAACGGAAATAAGCTAAATATTTAAACATTCAAATCTGCCTGTCACTTTCAGAGACCTCCTAATTTCATGTCACATGCAAAATAGACAGTTAAAGTTCTCTGTAGTCATACTTTACCTCATTGCATAATTCGCTTGGTCTTGACCGGACAATGGTCTTTCTTGCGGCATTTGTAATTTCATATAGACCATTCCATTGCGATTCTGGATACAGGACCCAGAATGCAGAATGAATTTTTTAGTTGCAAACTTGGTCATTTTATATGGACTATTGTCCTTGTTTGCCTTAATTATTTTTTCTTTTAACTTTGCCAAAAGCCAACATAAAAATTTACAAAATCTTAGGAAAGTCCTAATTACATTTCCTGACAAAATATTGTTGTTATCTAATGATGTAAAAATAAGTATTTTTGAATTTTAATTTACCCTGAGGTTTGCTTTCATCTTTTTCGTGATTTTATCCGAATTGTTAATTACTACTGACAAGCAATGTTATTTGACTACAGGTGATTCTTGACTGTTTTGCTTCTGCTTCCAACGATTTCTTGATTACAAGTACTGTCCTTGTGAGTTTTAAAAATAATGTGATGCATGTATCCAAAAGTTAAAATATTACAGAAAACTTAGTTCCATCTTCACCTACCAAATTGCCATTATAATTTTTATGAAAAAATGATTTTTTTAAATTCTCAGTTCATGGTTTCATTACAATAGTTCTTCGTAGATTATAATGCTAGAGATTGAGTTTGTTTGTAATAAAATGCAAGTGGTTTATGCTAGTGCAATTTCTAAAATCTTTCCTTTCATGCTTAATTTGTTCTAGACAGTAATAAATCTTGTCGAATGGTTTTGGTGATCCTCACATTTTGTTTTCTGAAAAATGGCCTTTTGTTTCTGCTCCGTGGAAACCATTGACGCTGTGTACCGCGACCGTTGAATAGCGTAATCACTCGAGTGCATTCATTGCTTTTGCTGGCAGATTCACAACCTCACGTGGTGAAGTGGTTTTGATTTTTCTTATTCTTAACCTCCTGTGGTTGTTTGGTGGTGACTCCATGACAGGCCTCTGGTGAGAGCATTTATTATTCCGTTCAAGTGCTTTTCACAAGAGTGCTTTTCGACTCTTTGTTGTTTGTACACATGGATTCTATAATCAGTTTTGCTTATTGAAGATGAAAAAATATATTTATAGTGTTTCTATATTTGGAAAATATGGTCAGAATGTTATGAAATTGAATTTGCAAGTTGTATTAGGAGTACGAGGAACATCTACAAAATAAAGACTATTTAAATATACAAAATGAAAAATACAATATTTTTTTTAATTGTTACATACCTGCTTCCCTCAGTTCTCCACATAATCACCACCTTCATTTAAACATTTGTCATATCAGTTCACAAGCTTCAGAATTCCCATTTTATACTCTTCTGCCACCAGCTCTGTCAATGCATTCTTAGAACTCTCTGAGCTTAGGGAAAAGGTAGAAATTACTAGGAGCAAAGTCTGGACTATAGGATGGAGGGTCAAAAATTTTCATCCGAGTTGATTCTTGAGTTGCAACAGTAGCATGAGGACGGACATTGTCGCGAAGATGCAAAATTCCTCCAGAAAGCATTCTTCGTCTTCTGTTTTGGATGGCTTGGCGTAGCTATCTTAGACTCTCACAGTAACTATTTGCAGTGACCGTAGTGGTCCTTTGAGTGATCATCTAGTTCAATGAACTGACGACAGAAGCATAAAACGTGGAAATTCTTAAGTTTGTGAACAGACACGACAAAGGTTTAAATGAAGGAGGTGATTATGTAGAGAAGTGAGAGAAACTTCAGGTATGTAACAATTTTTCAATAAATATTGTACTTTTAATGTATAACTAAACTGTATTTATTTTCTGGATGACCCTCGTATTACAAATAAATAATGAAAGAAAAAGGAAAATCAGTTCCAGGCTTCCCGAGCTGTACTACACGTAAGTATGAGAAGTCATATAAATGCTATATCTGTCTGTCTGTCCGTCCGTCTGTCAGCAAGTATGAGAAGAACAAACGGTAAGGGATGACGATATACAATCTTCTCATGTGGCTTTAGTGTCCCAGGAATAAACTCAATCTTAGCCTTGATCAATCTTATAAAACTGGAAACGGTTGAAATTCCATTTTAGTTTCAATATTACTCCCCCCAAAGCGAAAGGCGTAATTAACAAAATTCTGTTCTCCGGAATGAATTAAGTGTTCAGTAGGTTCTAATTCAATATCTGCTCTATTGTAACCAAAAATGCTAAAAGTTTACTTGATCCCCAAACAGCAAAAGTGGTAATATATATAGCAAGACACCGTTTTTACATGAATTTCTCGTCAATCTCTTCTTTAAATCCCTCGGGTGCGAGGGATCCCTGGGTCGATTCTAGGTCCAGTGTGCTTCTGGTGGATATCATCGTGTTGGTGGGTTTTTTCGCGGTTCTCCGGGGATGCTTCCACCAAATCGTTCATAGTCGTCCATTTTCGTTAATCATTCCTCTCTTTTAGCCTACAGGGTAATCGTGGGACCTAAGACTTAAAAAAAATCTATCACTCACCCGATTTGACATAATAGTAACCCTTGACAAGCTTAGTATGCATTTGTAATATTATAGTTCAGGTCTTTGGTTCCCGATTTATAGCCCATCCAAGTTGGAGTTTGAACTTTGTCAGATTTGCACGATAAATTAAAAAAAAAAAAAAAAAAAAATACATGGAACGAAGCTGTTATTAAACAGTAGTTTGAGGCATAAGGAAGTAAATGATAAGTCAGGTGGTTACAATAAATATTTTCTTTTAAAAAGAATGAAGGAGGACTACTTTTTTCTACAGTAAAGAAACTTACGAGCAAAGGCGCCTCGTGAGGGAAGTCATACCTGTAAAAATTAACATTTTCATTTCGCTTTAAACTAAAACAAGAAAACTTTCTTGTTGTACTAATTGTTGTATACAACAATTATTAATACATTAAATAACCTTTATTCCTTTTGTTTCAAGCGATAACATTTCAATTTTTACCAGTGGGACTTCCTTCACGGATCAGAATTGCTTACAAATAATTAATATGATGGTTACTAGTACTAAATCAAGATGGGTGAGAATACAACAAAATATAGATGTTGGAACAAGTTTCCGTTTAAAAGGATGATCTTCTAAAAATAAATAAATAAAAATGTAATGAATTCGTCTATAGTACTAATCCTCTCTTTAGAAAGTCGCACTAAAATAACAAATTTGAAAATACGGTACAGTACTTCATTAATTATTGGTATATTTTTAAAAAAGTACATATGTATGTATTTCAGTAATGAGTTTGAACTTTCTTACGGTTGGTTGATGGAAATGCGTAATTACTATGTGACATGTGAATGGCCGGATGCATGCTACGTAATCTTCTCACTTCTTCCTTCATTCTCACGTGGAATTTTATCCTCAAGGTCATCGCTGGGTGACGTGACTTTTTCCTTTTTATTTTGAGTTTGTTTAAATTCGCTAAGGGGAACTTCCCACTATTAATCAGTTTGAAAAACATGAAAAATATAAAATTTTAAACTCCAAATCCCAAATTCTGTTTATATATACTGGTGCTTAGAACCATAAGTAATAAATACATCTTATTGATCCACCTTTAATTATACGAAATAATGTAAAATTTCAGCAGCCATATACTTGATATTCAGTCACTGAATATGTGTTGATTTTAAGTGTAATTTCCTTCTTCGAAGACGGGTCTTATGGCATAGGGATATGTGAGGGTATTCCAATTTCTACCTATCTATTAATTTCCATGTAACTTATTTAATCTAAAGTAGTGCTATTCAACCAGGGGTACACGTACCACTGGGGGTACGTGAAGATGTTTCTGGGGGTACATAATCCTAAAACAAGCACATTTGCAATATTTATTTAATAATTATAGTTGAAGAAAATTCCCATGTTAACTTTTCGGATGTGCAAATTTCTCCCTATAAATAGTATTTTGATTGACACACTGATAGTCCTGTTGTTGGGTCTCTATTTGTCCCCCTTTTTAATCAACAGAACATTTGTATTAATTTTAATAAGTTCATTTCGATTTGATTTCTTTTAAACAACTCAGGGGTACACAATTGGATGGCGAAGTGTGTGTAGGGGTACGCGAGAAAAAAGGAAAAAAAAAGTTGAATAGGACTGATCTAAAGCACACGAAACAGCTGGTGTTAAGATTTAGATTTTATTTCATTGACACAATGCATTGTGTGTAGATATCAATGTAATACTTTTAATTTAATGTATATTATGACAAAATTTAGATGATGTATGTTTCGTAAAATTCAATTTAGAAGTCCGTGAAAAACATTGAAATATTTTCTTCGTAATGGTATAATTTTTGCATAAACCAGCAGTTAGCTGGATAGTTTACCATCACTTTTTTTTTTTTTTTTTTTAATGGTTAATAGCCATTTTGAAATGCGATGAGGAGTCGTTTATGGGGCGAAATAATGCAACGATGAATGGGACAATGGAAATTTCACAAAGCTATTAGGTTGTCTTGAAAATAAGTGTCTTCAAATTACCATTCGAAATGTCTATCATCCATTTTGACAGTAATGTATCACATATTCACGTGCTTGACAGCCAAGATGCGAATCTTGAAGAGCCGAAAGGATTGTGAAAATCGTGTAGGGTTTTATTGTGGTATACGATAGCGATGAGGGGTTTTTAGGGGGTTTAGGGAGGCTAGGTGGAAGGATCCCCGGAAGCCTGGAATTGGCGGGAGGGTGTGTCCGGAAGAAGGAAGGAGCTAGTTGGTGACTGTGTGTCTGTCGAGATCATATTGATCTACTTCCTCCCGAGCGTGCGTGCTCTTTTTCCTCCCCCGAAACTCTTTTGACGCATGCCTGTCCGACAATGTTTTCATGGAAGTCCGAAAAAGGGAAGGAGAGAAATATTTATGAGCTTGGCATGCCATTAACGAACTTTTAGTTAATAAACTACAGTGCTTAGGAATGTGTGTTCGTCGTTGTAGTACACATTATCCACGTGGTATCTAGTGTACCGGTTACTAATTCTTAATGGCTTTTCGTCGAAATTAACACTATATTATAACATTTTTAGTATGTTTTAAAAAGAGATAGACTTTAAATTTTAAAAAAACGTAACATCTTAGTACCTATGTAATGCGAGTACTTAGCAGCCCCACCTCCATTTTTTTTTTTTTTTTTTTTTTGTGCGTGTTTGAAAGCATTGCGAAAATCATAATACTGCATAATTTAGGGGAGATGGAAGCACCAGAGGAAAATCTTGGGTCAAACGGAAACAGATTTTTAAAATCTAATGCCAGGTATTGCACATTCTTCTAGGAGCTTTCTTCTGTCTTGTATACACATGAGACACGATTTCAGATTTACCGAAAGGAGCTAGACCGAAGAAAGAAAGAAATGACAACTACAGTGATCTCCATCGTAACCAGGGCTTTTCAGGAGCAGGGAACATACACTTTTATATGTAATCGAAGGATGTTAAGGTAACACGATATTGTTCAGGTAGGAAACTAACTCAGGCCAGGTATATTAAAAGAACATGTTCTATTTGCGGCGTAGTGTATTCTCGTTAATTCGAATTTGGAAAATCGAGCGAACGCTTATTCCCCTTGAAAACTTCATTGAACTCAATGAAGAAAATTCGTGTATTAAATCAAACTTGTGACCCTCTTGTTTGTATCATTCTTAGGAATACAGTAAAAGAGTTTTCTGTTTGCAATCTGTCAAATACTAAAGAGTGCAGTTTCTACTGGTTTTCAGTTAACCATAGGGAACAATGACACAAACACACAGTCAATCTAACGATAAATAAAAACTATGGAGACGAAATAGGCAATGAAGAAAAGAAAAAAGTGTGTGGCGAACTCATCTGTGTCCGAAATGGTTAAATATTTAATATGGTTTATTAAATGTCAACTAAACGTTATTAACGATATATTTTACGCAATAAATGAAATCGAAAATCTTATTGCCCATGTAAAAACAATAAAATCAAAGTAAACTAACGTAAGGAACTTCTTTAAATGAAAAAAGAATTGAGGTTACTGTTCGTGTATGTGGTTTTGTGTATTAAGTCCTTTATGTGTGTGCTTTTCATGATACTCGTACGTGTGGCTTAATTTATGTGAGAGGAAATGTCGTTGTGTCGTTGGAATACCCAATAAGCGTAGCCGAGATATTGCTATTTTGAGTTAACACCGATTTCTTATATAATTTTACGAGATTACCGATGATTATTAAGATGATGATTAGTTGAGAAAGAAACTTGTAAATGTTTTGTGTGGAGTATTGTGTTGTATGGGTCAGAAACATGAACGTTACGCAAAAATGATTAAAAACGACTGGAAGCTTGAGGAGAAAACAATTTTAGATAGTATTAAGAAGAGGAAGAGGAACTGGTTGGTCATTGGCTACGAAGGAACGTTCTAGAGGTATAGTGGCAGGAAAGAGAGGGAGGGAACGAAGGAGACTACAATTAATGGACAATATCAAAACAGAGAAGTCATACGCGAAAACTAAGAGATTAACGGAAGACTGTAGAACATGAAAGCTTCTCAGTTGCGGCAAATGATTTTGCCAATAATGGCAGAATACCTATAATGATGATCATTAAGAATCATAGGCGGCGGAGCGATCGGTAGATTTTGTATTATCATATAAGGAACCAGTGTTAACTGAAAATCGAAACGTTTTGGCTACGCTTTTCTTCTTTTTCTGTTTTGCTATATTGGATCACGTAAATAATATGCTAACTTAGTCTACTATATGCTAATTACCTTTTTCATGTTCAGTAGTTTTTGCTTACTTGATTTTTTTTGGGGGGGGGGGGGAGGGCAGATATTTGAAATATTTTTCATGTCCACTTAAACTTCGAATTATAAAGACTCTGCTTTATTTGTTTCTCACAAGGCTTGTAGTATTTTCTATTTTGAATATTTTGACATGTAGATATCACATGTGTTTAAATAGTCTTTTTCCTGGTGGCTAAATTTTCAGCATCGCCTTTAGTATGGGAACCTGCGTTCAATTCTATGGAAGTATATTGAGTTGTGGACCCATTTCGCGTATAGCCTTGGCGCTGCAAAGAGACTTTGAACTCTTAAATGATCACGAATACCCAGTGTGCGAATTAGATAATCTATATTGGGGGGGATAAAATTAGGCCAAAGGACATAGTCTGAAGGTTCAAATTTCAAAATGAGACAATAAATGCCTTACCCCCATATATATATATATATATATATATATATATATATATATATATATACAGGGTGGGCCATTTTAATTAATCCACGGAAATATCTGAAAAATGATAAAACATAGAAGAAATGTTTCAAGTACACGTTATATATTGCTAAGGGGGAAACCCAATTCCGCCAAAAGTACCCCTCCCGGCCCCCCCTAAATGGGGGTAACGGGGGGTAACTTTGAAATTTCAAATGGGAACATGGGTCGAGTAATACCTCGTTCGAAAGGTCTTGGAAAACTAAGTAACGCTGTACCAAAAGATGTTCCATATTGTGCACCGGTTTCAAAATGGCTGCCATAATATGGTTCGCAAACTCCAGTACCCGTAGTGTGAAAACCATGGAAGGTAAATGAATGGAACAAAATTGAAATACGTAAATATCATAGGGCATATCGAACGGTGTGGTCCCTGTGATCCCAGTGGCCTCCCTAAAGGGGTCTTGGGGGCTAACTTCAAAATTTCAAATAGTAACATGAGTCGAGTGGTACCTCGTTCGATAAATCTTGCAAAATCTAACATATTGCAGGAGAAAACGATTGATGTGAAATGGCAGTGTTCTCAAAAGGCCGCCGAAACATAGTATCCGTGTCAGAGAAAAGGTTTAGTACCCGTAGTATGAAAGCGATTGGAGATAAATCAACAAAAGAAAAACTGGAGTAGCTAACTGACGTAAGGCACATCGAGAGGTGTTGTCGGGGTGACTCCAAGGGCCAACTGAAAGGTATCCGGGGCCAACTTGAAAATTTCAAATAGCAGCTTGAAGCGAGTAACATAGCGTTACATAGACAAATTAATATCAAACCGCTTCTGTAAGAAAATTTTCGACATGAGACACCGTTTTCAAAATGATCGCAAATACATGGTGACTGTGTCTAAGAAAACGTCTAGTGCCCATAGTATGAATACGGTTAGACATAAATGAAAATAACGAAAATTAAATAGGAAAACCACGGAGGCGTTCCAAGGCTTGAGAATAATACAACAGAGATAAAAATATTAGAGTAAAATTGCCATAATGTATAGAGAGAAATCCAAGTCCTGCAAAATAATCTCTCCCTGCGATCTGTATGTGAGTGGGGTGGAAAGTAAAGTGAAAGTTCAAACGAGAACTCTACTTTAATTCGTAAATTAAGGCTAACCTTATAAATAGGTATGGTGTGGTTGAAACATTTGTTTGTAAGGATGACGCTGTAGTGACTAAAAAAAAAAAAAAAAAAAAAAAAAAAAAACTTTTGTGCAATGCGTGCTGGTTATTCAGAAAGCATTTCGGGGATATACGTACACACCGTTTCGTCCCTCAAGCTCACAATATGACATGAATGCTAATAGTTAATCAAAATGTAACTGTGGCCATCCGCGTTAACTTAGTGCACCAATTCTCTATGCATGAAGTCTGCCTTCCAAACAGCATTGGGTAGGTCAAGCGTACGCCCGAACCGTTGTCCGGTCGGACATTGAAATTTTGAAGTTAGCCCACAAGACCCCTTCAGGGAGGCCACTGGGATCACAGGGATTACATCATTCGATATGCCCTATGATATTTGCGTATTTCAATTTTGTTCCATTCATTTACCTTCCATGGTTTTCATACTACGGGTACTGGAGTTTCCGAACCATATCATGGCGGCCATTTTGAAACTGGTGCACAATATGAAACATCTTTTGGTACAGCGTTACTTAGTTTTTCAAGACCTTTCGAACGAGGTATTACTCGACCCATGTTCCCATTTGAAATTTCAAAGTTACCCCCCGTTACCCCCATTTAGGGGGGGGGCCGGGAGGGGTACTTTTGGCGGAATTGGGTTTCCCCCTTAGCAATATATAACGTGTACTTGAAACATTTCTTCTATGTTTTATCATTTTTCAGATATTTCCGTGGATTAATTAAAATGGCCCACCCTGTATATATATATATATATATATATATATATATATATATATATATATATATATATATATATATATATATATATATATGTGTGTGTGTGTGTGTGTGTGTGTGTGTGTGTGTGTGTGTGTGTGTGTGTGACATCTGTAATAAATAAGAGATTTATTAATTTAATAAATCTACCGACAATAACTATGCACATATATATATTGTCTGACATACACACACCCCACTAAACCTTTCTGAACGTGTTTTAATGTTGTACTCACTCTTGTCCCCGTAGCTCTCTAAGGTTTATTTAGTTAATAATTCCGCTCGAGCGATAGCCATGATCACAAGCATATGTTAATTTTTCCCCTCATATTGAAAGCTTCCACTTTGCATTAATACATACAGGTTGCGAAAAGAAACCTACTTCAGTCTTGTGAAAACCACTAAAATTATCAGTTAAACCGGAATTTTTTATTTATTTATTTTAAGAAAATCCAGATATTAGCCTATCAAACAAGAAATGGATTGTTGCTGGTCCCGATTTCTCACATCAAGGTCAAATCGAAGGCCAAATATTTAAAATATCTCAATTCAAATTTCGAGCTTGTGCTTCTACTTCCCGCTAAAGCTGTGCTCATCACGACTTTTTTTTTTTTCTCCAAATATCGATTCCGTGATGGGCACAGAAAGTCAACACTTAAAAATTACTTTACTGTTAGGTTGAAGATGAGTTGATTCACTATGGGCTACGTTATTCAAATAAAGTAAAACATTACACTGAAGTTTTTCAGACAACATTAATTGCGTGGACAGCAAACTGTACAGCGAAAAGATGGAAAAATGAAGGGTTAACTTTAAAAAAAAAACCCCGCTCCAGTTGAAATGCTTATACAGACACGGACAATGACACGGAGAACCAGTCGTATTAACAAATGCTGAAACAAATCTTGAATTATTCGCTTATTCACCTAAAAATCACCTTTATTAACATGTCTGCTCACTAGGAGCGTATCCCCCAGCGTGTACGTTAACATATACTTACGAGAGAATACCTATATCCCAGATTTTGAGTACAGTTTCAAAAGTTCATTTCCGTAAACTGTAAAAGCAGTGATTACTATGCTAATTATCACAAATTAAATGCAACTTTTGAGTTGCATACACACAACCTACTAGGGAATGAAGACCATGTGCTACAAAGAGTACACTGGGAAATGAAATAACATGTTATAACAAAAATTAAAATAAGATGATAATCGATACAAATATAGAGGACGAATATGACATATCCGAACTTCGCCAAGTATGGTAGAAGAAGCTATTTGTTTACTTCTTCTTGGCCAACCGCTAAGAACATTTATAAATCTATATGTGGCTTTGTTATACGCAATTAGTACATTCAAATTCACAAAAGATGACGAACTGAAGGGTACGAAGGTACAGTTGCAAGTAACAACCGTAGTCATAATAATATAGTTCTACTAAACAACGTTGAAAATAGTGGGTAATTAGGTGGTAAGTAGAAATGACCAAAACTGGACAGTTTACATCGATCATTTCGAAATACAGCTAGAAGATTAAATTTACAAGAAATAACAAAAATCAGTGAAATTTGGAGTTATACTAAGCTTAGTTTGAGGGGGAAAGCGAGCATCCCCGGTGGGGATACTTCAGCTGACTTCTTTGGGGGGGAACAAAATGTGATTGAGGGGGAAAATCCCCCTCATCCCCCCCGGTAATTCGCACCCTGCGAATACCAATGAAAGCAGTTAAGTGATAACTTTTCGTCGTTTCGTGCCGCTAGAAAGTTTTTTTTTTTTATTATTTTTTTAAAACTACCCTATGCCTTTGGATTGTTCCTTGCTTCTGCTTCTATTAACATTGCAGTCGATGTCTTGTAATTGGGTCGTGACTTCAACAAGACGTGGAAAACATAATTGAATAACGGTTGAAAGATTGCGTACAAATAGCAAGTATAGTTCCGTAAATATTAGTCGCTAGTATCTTTTAGAATTAAGAATAAACCCTATTATTTCATCACAGTGTAGTAGTAGTAGAGAAGTTCTTACAGCAGGCTTCTTCATGGTGTAGAGGTGGTAACAATTAATGAGGTAGGCTCTGTTATTAATATTTCCTTAGCGTACAACACCTTTCGTGTTGACTTTTTTTTTTTTTCTTCTTTCGTAAGATAGGTACTTAGCATTCGTTTCGTGCATTTGTTTGAATCTTCGTGCAGGTCGTACGTTGAAGAGTATTTGAAGGGATTCTGCCTTCCTGTAGATAGATCGGAATGTCCGTCCGTTGTGCTGACCTTGAGAGCCGATTAGAATGACAAGCAGACCGGGACGTAGCGCAAAAAATTCGTCTTGTATTATAATGATGCTTTGGCGGTGGAGACATTCAAAACGTTTATCATGCAAAGTAGTTGAAAATTTTATTGCACCTTCTTTTCGAAGTATTAATAATAATTTTACAATGTAAACTATAAGTACTGTAAACATACTGTACAATATATACTTACAGATGTAAATAACTCGTGGCTTTAGGGAACTCAAAAGTTTATTTGTGCAGAAATAATTGTTCGCCACTGTTGAGGCAGGTTACTAGTTATCTGAATATGTATTAATAAAACAAAACTAACCAACGCAATAAATATATTCATAACACTTGTATAACAGCTTCGGCAATTAAACATTGGCTTCCTCATGTATATTATTCATTATATGTTTGGAAATATTCAACTGTATTAATAAAGCAAAGTGACTAAATCACTATATAAATTTCCAAATCATTTACACAAGTGTTTTGATATACCTGGTGTGTCAACAAATGTATGCACATTTTAAACTGTCATGCAAAATTAATTTTCCAACCTACGGGTTAAATTTTTGAGAAAGTGAGGCTACAGTCCAATTTGAAAAATAATTGTACTTATGTTACAAATGGTGGTTTAAGTAAATGTTCAAAATGTTTGTGACTTTCAGCATCAATAAATTTCTGAGGAAGTCATGAGTAACCCCGTACTTCGTACCAAAGTGTCCTAGGAGTTTTGTGCTCACACCGTTTGAATTTCATGCCAAAGTGCGTCCAGGTTACGTGGTTTCTGACGGTATACCACATCTTTTACTATGTCCCATAAGAAAAAGTAGATTGGCATAATTTCTGGAGAGCGTGCAGGAGATTCGATTGGTTCCCTGCATCCTATCTACTAACCTGGTGCATTTTGATCCTGGTATGCTCGCACATCCCTATAGTTATGCGGCGGGGCGCCGTCTTGTTTGTAATTAAATCTGTCCATACTGTACACTGCGCGAATAGTAGGAAAATTGGAATCAGCAAGCATTGTTAGGAATTTTTCTCCCGTTATAGCACCGTCAAAACAGAAAGGCCCAATAAATCCCCTGGGAAACAAGCGACACCACACATTTACAGTAGGTAAATTCGCAGCCTTTTCAACAGTAATGTGAGGGATACCTTCAGTTCCAGTATGTACAAGTTTACGTATTCACAGTTTCATATACCAATGCTATTTTTACTTTTGTTTTTAGTATATACCAATGATTTTGTCACTTTTGTTTTAGTATATACCAATAGCGAGGGTCATTTACTGACCCCATTTTATTTCAATACATTTCAATAAATAAACGCGTGAATATGTTAGCGCTGCAGACATTTAACTGAAGTTTAAAATAAACGACTGGATGCATGATGATGTCAAATAACGTACGATGACATCACTTAGTTTCTGAAAGGACAGACAAGTCTAAAATAAAACAGTTTATAAAATAACTAAAATTCAGGTAGGCCTATATATATATAATATGAAAATTTTGGAACATAATCGCGTTCTTTTTTGTTTGGCCATTGCGTTTCCTGTAATTATTCAGTGCTGCACTGGATGCGGGTTTCTTTTATCGTCTGTTCTTCTTTCGTGTAATTCATAAATTATATGATAAATATAGATTTTTATAAGCCAATTTATTCGTATTTTTAACAACACTAAATTGGCCATGTCAAATTTATATGGTTGTCATCAGGTGAAATATATCTTGATAATAAATGTCTTAAGTGATCAAAACTGTGTTGGAAAAATTTGTATATTGTGAAAAATATTGTAGGGGTCAGTCGCTGACCTCCACCGGTGTTCGGATAAACAAACCAGTGTAACTCTAATAAAAATTAAATCCGACAAAGCAAACATTTGTTACAGTTTTGGCAATATATCATTGCCTTCATTAGACATATCATTACAGACTTTCTTAATGTGTCTGATGAAGGCAATAGCGTACTGTCGAAACTGTAATACATATTAGTGATAATTTGTGTTTTTGCTTCGGTCAGTTCTTTGAGTTTTACGTAGTTCCAAGGCTAGAATGAGCAACATTCAGATTAAGTAATTAGTATATCATTGACTTGTGCACAGTGAGGAGTTTTACGTTATTTAATGTTTTTACGTAAGAAGTTTCCATGGTCCCGGGTGCGATTCCAGAGTTGTGTGTTTTCCACAGATATGGAAGTGGTTTGGATTTTATTTTATATGATTCCCGATCCTGAATTGGACACTAAAAATTCCAGTCAATTAGTCCATTCAACTGTTCGTTTATCAATTTTCGATGAATCCTCGGCTTGTGTTTATCCTTCCAAATTAAACCTTAAAATTTATCCTTAAAAAATAAAAGTTTAAGAGCTTTATTTCATTTCATAATTTCATTAACCACACCATGCAGTGATGTCATAATGACAAACTTCATTAAGTTACATCCGAGTATCAGTTTCTTCTTAATAGATGCTGTGTTTATCGTGTATAACATCCACTCCTGGGTCTTGACTATTTACAATCACTCATATCATTCATTGTTTATAGCTCGACGAAATCTATCGATTCGTTAAACCCTAATAGTATTGTAGAGTTTAGAAAGTCTGTAAGGAAAACATTCACGAAGTAGTAGTAAGACGGGATAAATTTTACGAAACTTATTATAGAACAGAGACAAATAATGCATGTGTTGTCTTTGGTAGAAGCTTGATTGAATAATTGGGGCATCGCATACAAAATTCATTCTTCATCATCAATTGAGTGTTAGCTGGTAATATTTCGTACAACGTAGTTACACTACAAAACAATCATTGGCATTTGAAAAATGCCTCTGTAACTTTTGTCATTCATTCAGTTATGAAGAAACTGCTACCAATGTACAACTCGAGGTAAAACTGCGGAAAGATATTGTTTCTATTGCATTGCAGCGGAGACTTTTCAGTGTTCTTTCCTTTTTAATTTACTTTAACGTAAAATAATGTTATGTTGCGTACAGTAATCTCATTATAAGCAATTTAATTCGCTCTACAAATATTAGACTACATTACGGAAGAATAGATAAGAATATTTCCGTCGCCGCCGGTACTGGAGGAAGCATTAACATTTAACAAGGTTATTATCGTTATAATAAATTACAAAACATTCCATGTAGCTTTCCGTATAATAATGTCAACAATGTTAATAGTTTATAGTGCTCATAACACAAACGTTTGCATTACATTTCATATACATTATCATAAGTATTTGGTATGCGCTACCATCTTCCTCTAATATACCGTCTATGAATTAGTCTTCTCTTGCTTTCACCTCCTACCACATTCCTAATATACTAAACTCTCTCTAATTCGGCCCTCCGTAGTCCATCCTCTCAGTAATATGGTCCCACATCTGGCGTCTGCCGCATAACGTTGCAACAATCTAGCAACGATTGTACAGTAAAACCTGTCTTTAGCGGATTTGAGCGGGACTCGCGAAAATTTTCGTTAAAGTCAGGTTTCCGCTTAATGGAGGTAGACATTTTCTTCAAAAAATACAATTCAATTTAATGTCCTTCGATTATGGAAGATAGTTGAGCAACCCATTCATTAAATGCTTCAAAATTTACGTCACACAATTCACCATAAAATTCGTTAAAAACTATCTGATGTCTTTTGCGGAAACTTTTAGGTGCTTTGAACTCAGTTGTGCCTATTTTTTAGCTATCATTTTAGCGTATTCCTCTAATATAGGGTCTGATTTGCTGTGATTTTTGGGTCTAACCACTCTTACACTATTTCATTAATGTCTTAGTTTTCAGTTTTCTTAAGTTCTCTCTTTTATTTTTCCATTTCTGCAGTTTTCAAAATCATTCAAAATTTCTAATTTTTTTCTTTAGAATCTCGTACATCTCAGCTGCTCCAACGTTGAACATCTTCATGGTTTGCTTTGTCAGTTTTCTCCTAATTTTGTCGGTTGTCGCTAGTCGCTACACAAGCTGAACAAAAGTACGCCTTAAAAAAAAAAAAAAAAAAAAAGTGACAACTGACATGCTCTGTGGACTGGTCGAAAATTGTGCGAGGTGAATATATGTACTGGTTGGAAAAGGTCAACACTGTCCAGGAAGATTTAACAAAAGAACGAAGAATTTATCTGAGGCACTGTAATGCATGTGTTTGCCCTATCACAGGATGTCTAAAAAATTTTTAAACGCTGTACTCCGGAACTCAGAATTTTCTGTTAAAGGTTTATTTTGCTTTCCGTTGTCCGCATAACATAGTTTCCGTTCAATAAAGGGACTTTTACAGGTTTTCTTACTCTAAATTCATGGGATTATGAAATATGTCCGTTTAAGACAGTTTTCCGTTTAATAAAGTGTCCGTTGAAGGCAAGTTTTACTTTATTCGTTTATACTGTAGCTGCGGATATAGATACAATACTATTGTGGCTTCCGTTTATTGATGCTTGGAAAGCGGTTGGTTTCCATTCTTCATGCATGTTTACCGTGTATGTGCTTGTTCATGCAAGGTGGTGGTTTTATGTTTAGGTCCGCCAATCACGAGAGCGGAAGAAATCACGTGACTCTCCTCTGATTCATTGTCCTAGTAAGTTGGACAGCACGTTCGTACGTGTGTGGGCATAAACTTCTTCCAGCATGCATGTTGAAACAAATCTTTCATGCATGTTGGCCATCAGATGTGTCCATCTATGGCCCTCCTTTGATTTGGCACAGGCTTCAGAAAGTTTTATGGATAATAGTAATGATTTTTTTTTCCGCTTGTTAGCGCTTTTTGAAGTCTATATATATATATATATATATATATATATATATATATATATATATATATATAGGTCTTTCTGATCAGTGATCATCTTACTCTCTTCCCTAACTGCATCTTTAGTAATTCCTGCCACTTCCCGTTCACACTTTAGATTTTCACTAATACTATAGGCGTACTACCAAGTGTTGAAAGTCATGTCACCAGTTCTACTTTTTTTCCCTTTCTAACTTTTATAGTTGTCAGTTTCTTTGTTCAGTCTCTACAGCTGTTGTCTTTTTAAACGTTTATTATGATCCCATATTTTCGTTAGCTCCTGTTAATTTTCGTACCAGATTCCGCTACAAGAAACTGCGTGATTCAATCTTACTGTGTGTTGCCTAAATGGATGTTGAATGGTTTAATGCAAAGTAACACTCCTGTCGAGTTCTCTTGTTCGGATATTTTCTTTTTTTCAAAGTTCTATCCAGTGTTTCATGTACAGATTTTTTAGTAATTTTTGATTCTTCCATTGTAATCTAAGATCTCAAGCCTTCCTACAACATATCTCATTTTACTGTCAAGAACCATTCTTTAATCGGTAAACTCTACTATACCGAAAACACATTTTTATGTTGCAGGTTGTATATGCAACAGGCGTATCCTTTGCCGCTCACAATGTTTCCGTAATTAAACTTTAGTACAACGTTCTACGTAAGGGAAGAGATTTTTTAGGGGGGGGGGGGATAAATTCATTGTCAACAGGAAAATACGTGTTTTTTTTTTTTTTCTTTCAAAAGTACATTTTTAGTATTAGGACTGTTTTATTAAAACTAGAACAGTGTACAGTATTTCGTTGAAGAATTTTCTCCAGAAACACTTTTATAGAGTGAGGGATAAAATAAACCTACAAAATAGGTTTCATCATATAGTGTTTGGGTGGGCTTTAATGTATTTCTAGACTACTTTCACATCCCGTGGTTTCTGTTATTTCTCGTGGTTGCGCTGAGGTTCGTGTGCGCTCCTTTTAGGTTTAAGTATGGATACAGAATTAGAAATAATAATTGTGACGTTAATCTTCATGTGGTCGTTACACAGCTTCATGTCTTTGATAGATAAAATTACATTTTACCATGTATTTTGAAATTCAACTTTTGTGATTGTAAAGAGATACATCCATCTCGAAGTAACAAAATATCTTTTGTGGAAGTTGATCTTTCATACCTATTAAAGTTCCAATTTCTTTCGTTCAGGAAGGAACTTGCCTTTCACTTTGGTGTATCATAAACTGATATCTTGAATGGGGACAACAATACTTAATACTGTAATACTTGACGCTTTTGTTGTTCTTTGAATTTTTGTACATGACATGAATGGGAAAATTTTCAGTTGTTTTTCCATGTTGGATACGTGAAGCATTGTCATGTATCAGTGTCTGTACAGGCTTTCATCTTGTTATTAAAATGAAGTTTCTGTGTTTGTCATTAGGGAACTAGACATTACATACTCAAACGTATGGTGTAGTGGATACTTTAACGAGTGTCTGATTGGGGAAGCATACACATTGTGACACTTGTTATTGAATATGTATTGTTCCGCTTTATAAAGCGATATTTCAAAAGATCAGCTTGTATTTTCATTTGATATTGAAGTAATACTCATACTACCATGTAGTTAATGGTTAGGACATGTACTTTTGGGGATTTTGTGCTCTGCTTAGCTTCCTAGTGAGAGCTCAGAATATTACTGATAAATTAAAAAATAGCGTAATTCCGTAAATAAAGCTAGAGGTAGTGCCGGTGGGAATGGATAAGCTTAATAACGTATCATCCTATTAAGCGTGCGCCCTCTGACTGGCCATAGCCATAGCCGTCTTTAGGATAGCTATGCCATAGCCCATCATCGGATGTAGCAGAGGGAAATTTATTTTATTCTGTTCCAAAGTAATATATATAACTCTTTCGCCATAACACTTTCACATTGTGCGCACTGCCTTCTGTTTTCGTACATTATGCGGTCGTGGTAATATTGTGAGAATTGTTCTTGATTGCTCCATTTTTTTTGTATCCCCTGGCCGCTTCTTGTTTGTGAATATTCTTGGTGAAATTCGAAACGTAATTTTAACGACTACCATGGTTAGCTAACTTATTCAATTCTTCAGTTTGTTCGTGTCTTTTTGTTTCCTCTCAGAAAATTCTTGGAAACTTATATTTCGGAAACCCTCTACGTAATTGCAATTTAGCGGCCAGTTTTTGCATCCAAGGTTTAGAACAGATGAAGATTTTGCTTCTGTATTTATTATAGTAAAACCTCGAAACAATGGACACCAGTAGAACATGATTGTCCGTAAATGAGAAGAGTCCATTACGTAGAAGTTACACAAATTTGGATTACTCACAGCTCATGCAGTAATTGTATGTATTGTACACAGTAAATCCATTAGTTATAAATGCAAATCAGTGTTCGAATAACAAAGAGGATTAGTGGAAAATCTTGCACTGTAAGGAAACAAAAGGAAGCTCTGGGATTTGCTTATATAGGAATGTATTGCAAAATGTACTGCATGTGTGATAATTTTCAAGTATATATAGTCCCCATCGCTTAATTTGCATGCTGGCTATAGCTACAATTAAAAATAACGCATTATTGTTGACGGTTGTGCAAGAAAGAGATTTTTTGGGTTCTGTATTGTGTCGCACATTTATTTTCGAATTGCAAGAAGTATTTACTATGTTAAATACTTAGGAACCTGTAATACTTGTCCATTATGAACAGGTTAGTGAAACGTCGGGGGTAAAAAGACTTTCCATGTCCGTAGCTTAATTCTTTCCCTTAATAATTCGGATCATTAAGAAATGTCCTCGTGTTACGGAGGTATCCGTGGTTGGGAGATGTGCTTTAACACTATATTTACTTCTAAATTCATATTTGTCACGGTAGTAGAATTGTACCGTGTATTTCCTGCTGTAATCTTGTGAGCTTCATTTTCAGTTGTTGGTGCAATAATGAGCGCGGACCCTAAAAAGGACAGTGAGCCCCGTTTGCAAAATGATCTTTTCTGGTATCCTAATTATATTTATATTATGTATATCAAAGAAAAAGAACTAAGTCTCTATCGTGCTATCCTGGAATTTTATACAACCACTTGTTAATCTCTATCGGATGTCGCTATCTGCGGGATGGTTGGTTGGCAAACGATAATAATAATAATAATAATAGTGTTAAACGTAAGCAATTCGATCTTTGAATGAAGCATGATTTTAACTTAACCGTGTTCAGCAGACTGAAGGCTTGGGCGTAATAATAAATACATATTAATAAATATATTGCACCAATGACCTACCAGAAGTAGTTTCACTATTTTCTCTCGATCGATTGCAAGTACGAGCGATGTTGTCAACTGGTGTAACAAGTGAAAGTGTGCAGAAGAGATGATGGGAACTTTTTGTAATTTGAAGACTCACTTCTCCTTGTCAATGTGTTCAGTGAAATTTCTGTGGACAATAGTCGGCAGAATCCTTGTTGTTTCTTTTCTCCCTTCCCCCTTCTTTTAGGCCGTGGGAATGTTCGTTTCATTGTGAGAAGCGAAAGAACACTTGCTTCAGACTTGCATAAGAATTTTCACCGCAGCGTTCGTTTCTTTTATGGGGATACCAATCTTGTAGGATTGTTATATACCAAAAGCTAGAATTAAAAAAAAAAATTGTCTTCTGCAAGTCTTGCACAGAACACACACATATTAGTGAAGTCTAATATTGTTCGAAAAATTGAAAAAATTACTTGATATTAAATTTTAGAGTAAACGCTGTCATTTATATTTACTACACAAAAGGTCCAATCTATATAAGCCTGCTATCAGTGGTCCTGATAAGCCTGCTAGAAAGTTTTTGTAGCATGTATTTGTATGATCAATACATGCAGTTCCATTTATTGACATCTCGGGGTACTTCTCAATTCAAGTGGTCCTCCTGCGTTATAGCATTGGATTATCATCGGGAATATCCGGACACAATACAGGCGAGCTTGCTAATCGGAATAACATCAAATAGTATTACTAATAAGAATACTATTTCAGTCATAAATGTCTTCACTTTGCTGTTTTAACCCTTAACCTCCGACGTCAGGATTTTTCATGTAAACCCTGACGTTGAGTCCCACGGACTCCGAAATATAAACTATATAGTTTTGTACGTAAAAATTACTGTTTTTAAATTTTTATTTCTTTTGTTTATTTTTAATGCTTTATGTATATTATAATGTAATATTACATAATTGAGTTAAAAAAACAAAGGGTACACACTACATCAAAAAATCAACTAAGTTAACAACATGACCATATTTCATTGGTCGTATTTTTCATAGCTGCAAAGTTTGTTTACTATTTCTAACACAAAATTCTGTTATTTTGTTGTTAGAAAAGGATATCAGAATACACTGAAACCACCGCATCTTTAACAATCACAATAGTTTATAAACCTGCAGGGCACAAAGATCACCAATGTTTTTGGACTCTAATTCTTGTGTTTCGTCCGTAATAAAATTAATCGGTAGCACATTTAGCTTTATCACTGTCATTTTCTGATATCGCCGACTTGCTTTCATGGTCACTTTGACTGACAACCCTTTCATCATCCACATCTCAAAACAATACATAAGACAAGTCCCTACCCACATCGTTCATTATTTCTGGGACTTTCTCTGCAAATTTTGGTTCAGAATCCTTAACTGTGGACGGCAGAGACATTTTCAAAGTGGATTGTAACCAAACAATTCCTGAAAACAGTAAATCATGTATGGCACAGGAATGTTACATAAACCCCGACATGGGGTCCCACGGACTCCGTGCAAACGCTCGAGTAGCAGTGAAATAAATTTTCAGCACACCTGCCGCAGAACAGCGTTCAAACTCAACTGACTAGAAAGGACTGAGAAGGGCGTGGAGCTACACAAAAAAAGGATATATATATATATATATATATATATATATATATATATATATATATATATATATATATATATATATATATATATATATATATATATATATATATAGGGTGGTCCAGCCAATAATGGGCACAGGTCCAGTAATGAGCCCTAGCTATGGTTTTTCGATGAGAAGTTTTCTATTTCAGCAAGTACACTGAAAGCAATGCTCGGAATTTGAACATTGATTAGTCAGTTCTGCCCCGCCTTTTTATTTAGCACGTCTGTCATTCGATTGTGTGTTGGTGGGAGAGAGAAGAAGGTGACCTGGAACTATGTGCGTGTTTTGCTTGTTTTCGGAAATTTTTTAAGTTCGAAGAAGATTATTTCAGAAGAATATTAAAGTTAGTATTGTTAAAGGTAAGTGAAATACATTGTTTTACTTTATTTATGGAAGTCTTAATATGTGATAAAACGTACAATTTCAAGTGTAGAACCATTCTTGTACCGTCTAACCTGGGGTGCTCATTACTAGATGGCTATTTTATCTCCTGACAAGTAATGATCCCCCCATGCTCACTTCTGGTTCAAATGCTTGGCATGCTAATAAGGCACAGAATTGTTTGAAAATGTATCATAATGTGATCCTTATTTGCCTACGAAATATCAAGGAAATAACTTAACTCCTTCCAGTATTGGGCATGGGGGTGCTCATTTCTGGTCGGGAGGGGCCCATTACGGTTTTCACTTACATTGAAGACGCAGGAGTTTTCTATTTCGAAACTTTAGGCCTGAGGCCTAGAATAATATAGGCTAATTGTTTTGTTTCCCTTATATTAACATTACTAATTGTGGGTAATAGCTTTTCGCATAGCGCTGCTAGACCCAACTCAGTCATAAATTTCTCTGTATAAAATTATTTTTTACTCGTTATTTTGTAGAGTATATTCATTACTATAGCTAATGTGCACAGAAAACTAAAAGATGATTTTGTTTTTAATTATTCATATCTTTAACTAGTTGTCATGAAGTGCCCATGTAATTGAAATAAGAATAGCTTTTATTAAATTATGTAAATAAATCCTAAATTGTTTTCTTGATTTTGTTCCAGGATTATTTTGGATACCCAGCTTTGACAATGGAAGGCACTAAGAAACGTAAATCCTTAAATTACACCATTGAACAATTACAATCAGCGTTGTCAGCTATCGATTCAGAAATGAGCTTTAAAAAACCTAGCACAAAATTTAATGTTCCTAGTGCAATTACAGAAGAGATTAAGCAGCCCACCGAAAATCAGTTAGAAACATGGGCCCTTCTACTATCCTTACACATGCTGAAGAGGCAACTTTAGAAAACTGGATATTAAAGATAGCAATATTTGTGTTCCAAATCAGACAAGAAGAACTTCTTGTCATGGTTAAAAGTCGTAGATGACGATGAACAGTCGATACCTGGTCCTGATCCTGATGTTCCAAGTTGTTCATCAATGCAAGTGTTGAAGAAGTAATTCCTAAAAAACAATCCGAAAGTTCCCCGAACACAGAAGATCCTATGCGTTTTAATATTGATAATAGGATGTCTCAAAGCAACAACGGAAAGTTCACATTCTCAGAGAGCAATAAGAAATTATCGGAACACCAAGCGAGTGGTGCCTTTGCAGGCCATCTTTTCTGGGAAGACTTGGAGAAAGAAACCCCCCCCCCCAAAAAAAAGAAAAGGAGCGTAGGAGAGTTCCAATGGCCAATGCTGCGAGTTCTGAGAAATAGCAGCAATACTACGAAGAAAAAGAAGAGAATAAAAAAGCTAAAAGTAAGAAACCTCAAACTAAGAGTCATCCCAGTGTCATTTGCAATTCAGCAAATAAAGTGTTGAGTGAAAGTGTAAAAGTTCGAACCCTTCCTCGAAAGAAATCAAAGAACTTGCTGTCAGAAAGTGATTCCTCGTCTGAACATTTACCAAGCCGGAGACACAGATCTCGAAGTTGACCTTGTTGAAGATATTGGACCAGATGAAGATACCGGCAATTTGCCTAATATTAATGACTTTGTACTGGTTAGTGTTAACCGTGGTCACTCCAAGCAAGCAAGTGTTTCATAGTGTCTGTAAATTCACGAGCATTGCAACCGTTAAAGATAACAACAACACAGGAATCACATCATTCCAATTTCAAGTAAAACTTCTGCGTTATGAGACTGGTAATACGTTCAAATGGCCTGATCCTCAAGAAACAATAGAAGTGAAAGATTGTGATATTGAATTTACTTTGAATCAGCAATTTATTGATAAAAGAGGTAAATGTGTGTTTGGAACGGGATTCCATGGGTTTTACAATCATAAATAAAGCATCATTGATGATGCTCTTTTTCATACAATATTTCCAATAATTAGATTCTTCTATTTTATACAATTGTAGTGTTCTTTCCTTTAGCTTTTTGATAAGGGGAAAACTTTGGTGGAGAAACTGAGAAATATCCAAGCAGAACCTATTTTTTTCTACTCCACGCTATACTTAAATGAGTAATATTTTGTAAGATCTAGTAAAACAATTTAGGAACATTTACACAAATATATAAATCTACATTAAATTGAAAGGTGCTCATTACTGGCATTGAACGTGTCCATTACTGGTATATGCAGTGCCCATTACTGGACTTTTAGTAGTTCTTTGGATTTAGTTTCTACTGTGTCCAAATTACTTTCAAGAAACAAATCTTAAATAGCTGATCATGAAGAGGGATCACCAATATATGCACAAGAAAACTTTTGTTGAAATACATTAAATATTTAAGTCTAGAGAGCTAAATAATTTTGCATGTTTCGAAAAAGTGCCCATTACTGGATGGGTCACCCTATATATATATATATGTATTACATTACTCACGGAGTCCGTGGGACTCCACGTCGGAGGTTAAGGGTTAAATAACATAATACTAACTCACTCTGTGGCCTATGAAACCCGAAAGTTCAATGCTACTTTCACAGAAGTTCTCCACTGACTACTATCCTCAGCCAAATGGATCCAGTTTCTACTTTGTATTTCTATTTCTGCTAGATCCAGCTTAATATTGTCTTCCCATCTGCGCCTAGATCTTCCTAATGGTCAGTTAAAACTTTGAAGAAAGCGTTCCTACTTTCTTCCATTCTGGCTACATGACCTGCCCACCTAAGACTCCTAGATTTGATGACCCTAATATGTTTGGTAAACGATATAAATTATGTAGTTCCTCTTTATGAAGTTTCCCCATTCCTCTTGGGTCAGCATATTCGTCCCATGATCCTGTTCTCAAATACTTTGTCTGCTTTCTTCCCTCAGAGTAAGTGGACCATGTTTCGCAGCCATACAGAACAGGCATGATTATCGTTTAAATATTTTAAGCTTCAAATTCATGTATGACCAGTGTTTTCTTTCTTCTTGCATGCAGTATGTAATAAGAAAATACATTACATATACAATTAATTATAATGTCAGTTATATATGGCGTTCATTGGACAAAACACTAAAAAAAAAATAGATTATCTTAGACTCGAGAAATGGTTATCCTTCCTTTTTCACTATTATTTGGCCATGGAGCAAACGCCTGAGACATATACAACCCCAATATACAACATCGTGGTGTTGGAATGTATAACGCATAGGATATGATGCTTTAGTTTCTTTTTTTTTTTTAATTTCAACGCTTGCAGTGAACCCTAAAAAATGTAATAAAGAAATAATGGCCATGTTTTTTAAATATTCAATTAAAACTGGACAATCTACGCAAAGTTTCCAATCAATCAGTGAAAACGTTATCTTTCTAAAGCCTGTAGTTTCCGAGGTCTCATTGTCGAAAGGATTGACCACAAACATATAAACATAGTTTAAAAGAACTCGGAAGATGGCAGCACAATTCACATGCATATATTTTAGAGAAGGCTTATTCATATACAAAGGCTTTGAACAATAATTTTATATCATAAACTTTATGAAAAAGATATAGTTAACTAATTTAGACTATTTAAAGTACAAATAGCTACTCAAAATGTTTGTCTCTGTTAAACGTGAAATCACACATAACTGTAAATGAAAGATTTGAAAGCCAAAGTTGGAGCTCAGGCGCTTTTAATTGCTATTGTAGCATTTTAATAACGCATCCATAATTTGCAGACTTACGATTTCGACGAACTTCCATGTATTTAATTTTCTCTGCATTTACTTTTAAGCCCAAGTCCCTGCAAGCGTTATAATATAATACTAATAATTCTTTTGGAAAAAGGGTAGAAACATTTTGTGCCTAAATCAACTTGGTCGCTCCATTTGAGAGTTACATCCCACTCCGGTGTTGGTAGGGTTTGAGTAGCTACGTCGTTGATATATATATATATATATATAAAAAAACTTGTATTCATGGTCGCAGATTGTAGAGATGACCTATTTTTTAAAAAGAAATTATTGTTGGCGAGATGGGGGTCTTTTCTTTAGCAGAGTTGGCCGTTTAAACGAGAGCTGCCTCAGATGGATGGTAACGAAGGTCGACAAAAGGTTGCAACTCGAACATTGCCCTATTCAGATGTTGTAACAGAACATCTCACGTGGGAAGAGAGAGCAACAGTGCTGCCATCACGATATACATACTCTGCTCTGTTCTTATGTGCAATGTGTGGAGTGAAGAAGATAATAAAACGTCGTCGGCGTAGGAAGAGTTTAATTCTTTTGAAGATTTCCTTTCCTTCTCTGTAGACAGCGTCTGCCAACAGTTTCCAAACTGTTAAAATCCTTTGTGTGTGTGTGTTAAAATGTAAACATATACATACATGATTTTTTTTTTTTTTTTTTTTTGTCGTTAATGTAGATTCTCTAATTCATCTAACAACATTAGGGTTTTGTACGTTAGGTCAGTGAACGTAAACAGAACTCAAATGTAGCAGTGCAGCACACGTGGGTACGTGGAGTTTATGGGTGATGTTTACTGAAAGATGGAGTTCGGTACATATTTTTTTCTTTAGTGAATGGTTATGGAAACGATACCCGGCTTGTACTTCTCACAAACCTATTGTCAAAATGTTAAAAAAAAAAAGTCATTCTAGCTTGAAGGTACACACAAAATTAAAATCAAATAAAATAAAATTTCAACAAAGCATACATTTATTATAAACCGGATGTTTAGACATTAAAAACATGAAAAATAGATGCTTGCTAATTCAAAACACTAAGATAGACATTAAAATCCAGCTCGAAGTAGTGAAAAAAAAAATGATTTTCAAAAACACAAGTTTGACTGGTTTTGTACTGAAACCGATTTCGGTTTTCTCCAAAATCGATTCGGTTTTTCACCGAATCTGGTTTCGGTGTTCTTCAAAACCAGTTCCGTTTTTTTCCAAAATTGGTTCTATTTCTGACCAGAATAGTGCTTCGTTGTTCTCCAGAAACCGATTCGGTTTCCACAGATATAGTTTCATGTGTTTTCCAGAAGTTTTCAACGAAACCGGTTTCGGTGAAAAACATCGGTTTTGGAGAAAACCGAAATGGTTTTTCGGAATTCGGGTTTTCTAGAAACCGGTTTCTGGTTTTTATAAAACCGGTTTTGCCCATCCCTAAAAAAAAAGACTAAAGTATGCTGCGCGAAGAACAGTAAAGAGGGTTACAGGAAACGTAATTTAGGAATGACGGGGCTTGCGTGTATAATAAGGATTTAGAATACCTGAATGTATTCGCCTAGGTGTTATGGAACCCATGATTCTTGCATGTTTTGATGGAAAAGTATTAGTGTTACGTGAAACGTACATTTACGAGTGAATGGGATATGGATAGCCACCGTTAAATCACCTTTACCCAGTACTGGTGTTAACGGAATGACTTAACAAACTCGATCAAGATACGGCCGCGGTGGCAGAGTTCACCTCTGCTGCGTGGGGTCCCTGGTTCGATCCCCGCTCACTCCCAGTGAACTTTATGGTGAACAACACCGTGTGTATGGGTTTACACGGGGCTCTCCCGTTTCCTCCCACTTTCTTCATTCCACCATTTATTCATTTGTTATCACCATATCCTTTAGGCTTGACAAAATAATCATAGAACGTCAAACTGAAAGGTCTCGTTTCATTTTATTTTTTGATCAAGATAATCACTGTGGCTACTGAAAAAAAAAAAAAAAAAAACGCTTCCGTTCAAGACTTACCATGTAGAGTAAGCGACGTACTAACATTATAATATTATAAGCCCCTCTAGCACGATCATAGTAAATCAAAACGTTGTAATTATTAAATGAATAATTGCACGAAATAATTCATTAAGGTTATTAAAGAAACAATCTTATAGGAAAAATGATTGTTTCTGTGGAGAGGCTGTGTAAGGGACGAGTTCGACAATCTGTATAGTTGAAGGTTACGTAGGAAGTACCGCAGGAAACTAGTGTGGTAGAGTCAAAGCACTCACCTCTATAAAGTACAGGTTCACGTGTTCGGATTCTGGCCGCGCTATATGAACTTCACGTCAAAAATAGTACGTGGGTTTTCTTGGGATACTCCCGTTTCCTCCCACGTTATCACTCCACCTGTCGTTGTTTTAACCTAAGGTGCAGTTAGGGTGACCACAATTTCATCACTGTCCAAATATCCTTTATGCATCTGAGTTGTTAATGTCTTACATGTTCCAACAAGGATAGTTAACTTCACAGTATAGATATTTTGTTCTTTTGGTCCCTTGAGTCCAAAAAAAAAAAAAGTATTATAGATGAGTTTTACAAGTTTTTCATTTCTCTTCTTTTCATTTACAAAATTGCAAAAATTATCTCAAATTATGCTTTGCTTTCAAAAAGTCAGTTAACGTTAGAGTGTGGATTCCACTTGTTTGTCTTATTCCAATAAAACATATACGATAGATGGCGCTATCGATTTTTGATAAGATAGGAACACTTCGATTTATTCAAAAAAATAAAATAAAATGTAGTTTGGAGTGTATGAGCCATTTTACATGAGATAATTCCGCTTCACTGAAGAACAAATTGATTTTAAGAGTCTTCATACCGGCGAAATTAAAATACCGCTAATTTTATAGTAATTATGTGATATCTTCAAATAGATAAAAGATAATTGAAATATGGAACAAAAGCGCCCTAGACAATATTATTTTGCGTGAGGTACCGTTATCACGACTCACTTATCTGCTTTCGATTTCGAGCCATTTTGTAAATCGGCATTTATTTTCGCGTTTCTAAACAGCTGCAAACGGAAAGCCACTAGGTGACTTGTGATAATGGTACCTCACGCAAAATAATATTGTCTAGGGCACTCTTGTTCCATATTTCAATTATTTTTTATCTATTTGAAGATATCACATAATTACTGTAAAATTAGCGGTATTTTAATTTCGCCGGGATGAATACTCTTAAGCATGCATCAGAAGAAAGGAAGCAAAAAAAAAGAAGAAGAAGAAAAGAAAAATTTTAACGCCCACGCAGGCTAACGGCGATGGATAATAAATATTAATGGATAATCAATGTTTATCCGAGTAATTGCGGATCACGTATGAAATTGATTGTGTAGTAGTCTAGGAGTAACAGCGAGAGTTCTGGTCAATTATTCATTACAAGTTTAGTAAGGAATATGGTTGATACTACAATAGAAGCATTACATCTTGTGTTCGATATGAGTGGTGAACAATTGAGTGCAACATAGTACTTGATGGTTATCGAATTTCACAAATAGTAACAGTTATGACGACGATATATTGTTTAAAATGGAAACAAAGGAAAACCTGTAGAAGGTCGTAAAACCTCTTGTCTGTTATAGTCACATAGTCTGGGTTCGAATCCAATCCTTTACACCCGAGATTAGCGCTCTTTTTATTGAGTCATCTTGTCCATCTCTCTTAATGGATAAGGAAGCTAAGTGATTGATTAAATATCAATTAGTCTTTAGTAGTTAAAAAAAATACATAAAATTATCTTGAGCTAAATACCAGAAAAAAAACATTAACATGGCTTTTCCTCCCTTCACCTGTCTTTTTTTTTTCCTCCAGAAAACGTTAAAAAAAATGAGAAGCTTGCAACTTTAGCGATAATCAATTGAGATTTTCCTTACATAAACCTGTGCTGTCCATGCAACACATTATTCTAATTGAGCGCGAATGTCCTTCCCACTTCCTCACTATATCGTTCATAATCCTTTACAGACACAAGTGAAGGACGGGAGGACTTACAAAAAAGGTAAATTGCTATAAACAAACATATGAAGTACAATTTTAATATATAAATGTTGGGTGAATGTGACAACATAATTGATGACGTCAGATGGATTTTTTTTTTTCAGCTGTAAGTCCGTATCCGAGTACGCGGCTCTACTGATTTTGGAAGTTTCCAGTATGCAAATAGATTTTGCCACTCACAAAGATCAAAGCAAAGCGCCTGCAATGTCCGTCAATCTGCAATGCATAGCACTTGTACTGGTTGCCTAACCCAAGGATATCAACCTTAGTAACGCATAGCGACAATGTTACCCTTACGGGCTTAAAACCTTGAATAGAAAAATATTTTCTACTATTCAATAACGGCACTTCTTTCTCTGTCTCTCATTATTATTATTATTATTATTATTATTATTATTATTATTATTATTATTATTATTATTAATGAAAAGTGGCAAATTTACTCAAAGTTTGAAATTGACCAATGAAAACATGTTTCTATATTGTGTGGTTTCCGAGATCTCGTTATCGAATGGAATTTACCACGTATCTAATATAGATTAATCGCGAGCAGTTCATTGTTAAATTTATTGTCACATATTCAGCCATTTTTGAAAGAAGTCATTTTCACAACAGTCTCTCTGAGAAATAGTGATGAAGAGCAAATATTATTTTGAAAATACATTTGCAAATGGAGAGATACAATTATATTGTAGTTTATGCCCCACGATTATGTCCTGTAGGCCAAAGGAAAGATTATTAATGGAAGTTAATTATTATGAAACAACCTGTGAAATGGGAATGCAAAAGGAAACGGGAGAACCTTTTGAAGATCTACAAACAAGGTGGTGTCCACCGCGAATCGAACCAGGAACCTCTCGCACCAGAATTGAGCGCTCTGCCACTTAGCCAATTTGCAAATGGAGTTATAGAATCATTTCCGAAATGTATTGAAAAATGTGAAGAGCTGTGACTTGAAATGTTAGTCTAAATACAGCGAGTGGTATATTTGAATGATTTGTGCCCGTACTTTAGAATCTGGAGGTTTTCGTTCGAATTCCACACGTAATCATTTCAGTTGAGATTTTCCGTTAATCCTACCAAGATTGTGCTTTTTAGATACGTAACTTTTAACCATTTTTTAAAAGGAATTCTTTTTTTGTTTCTATTTCCAGTGTAAAATTGACCCTTGTACTTCCGATACTGGATAGGACATTCTTAGTTGCAAAAGGAAAAGACATTTTTAAAACACTGTTGCTTCATCCTTTTTTTCCACACCTTTCGTACCCGATTACATAGTCATGTCCTGTGGTGAAGTTGTTTCTAAATCGTTGTTGACCAGAAGATATTTCAACATTCATAGATCAAGAGCTTGGCAACGCTGCAGAAAGCGCCCTCTGGGTGAAGCAATGAAAAGAGGATATCAACCTGGGACCGGTTCGCTCACCTTCACCCAGAGCCAAGCCCTATTAGGAGAACTTACTGTCACATACACACGCACACATCCAACTGCATTCCTTGAGGTATCATACGGAGACGCCCACTCAAATGGTAAAATTGTTAGTTGTAGTGGTCTAATTCCGGACTACTATCGGTAAATCACTAGGATTGGTCTGTCAAAGGCTCCAATTTTAGCGTGAAATAGTGCTACGTGCTTACAGGTACTTTTATAATGTTTTGTCGAAGTGTAAAAGATGACACGCGCTAATATATGTTTCTGAAGAATTCGTGTAATATGTAACACCTCGTATTTCCGAAAGAGATGTTCCACCCTTTGTAACTACTTTATCGCTCTGAATCCAGGAAAGATATGCATTTTTAAATATGTTAATGTACCATTATATAAAGAGTGTTATTTGAAACAATAACAATTTAGTAATAAGAGTAGGTATATAATTTTAATTGAGATTTGGCTGAATGACTAACGTGAATGTTTACTGTTAGCGTGGTCCCGAATTTGATTGCCGGTGAAAGCGCTTGCCTCGGATTACGCAGCAGCCTCGGATGCAGCAACTATTAGCTATGATTCCATTTCATATAGAGCGGTCCCAGGTTCGATTCTCAATGGTGAAATTTAGTCGCAAAAGTGTAAAAGCTTCTTCAAGCAGCATCTTGACTGAGGTTTTCCATATTCACACCAGTGCCGGGATGGTGCCTCACATACGGGTCCCAGGCCGCTTCCTTCGTTCCTCAATCCTTTCTCCCGTTCCTTTCCTCGGATAGTGTGATCACCGAGGGACGTTTTCCTTCATACGTGGCGGGCTAACATGACCATAAATGCCGAAAGCCCAGAAATCTTAATTATTCCTAACCATTTCATGTACTAAATTCCGTTTGATACAACCTTGGTACCGAAAAGAGACAAATTCCAATAAACCAAAGTAAGTGAAGCAAACTTGGTATAGGTTGTTATGACGTTTTCTTTTACATTGTCATTATCACGAATAAAGAGTTTTAACTCCACGCTGACAATGTATGAAATTTTATCTATGTATTTATTTAGAAAAATAATTATTGCGGATTGATGTGTTCCGTCATGGACGGTATCCAAAAGGAAGCTTTTGGCGCTAGATGTGTCAGTGAAATTGAGTTCGTTTTGATCAGTTCGAAAGATCTTTTCACAAAGTCATTGCTGCTGAGAACAACATACATTACAATAGGATTTATCTAGTAATGGAAATTTTAAGCATTGTTAGTAGTTAGTAATCCGGCGCTTTCACGAATTCGTTGCTCCCCTGTTTCAAGTATTCTCGCTTTTAATTGAGGCTTAGCTTGAATTTCAAACCAACTATAAGGAGATTAATGTTAATTTGTTTTTCACAGATCTTACATGATAAGGCTGCTGAAGGTATGAAAGGTAAAGGAAGAAAGACAAAAATATCTTGGACTCTTCTGTTGTGCTTTGTACTGTAATTGAATGCAGTTCACAGCGTATAGGTGTAGATCTGTATTAGCTTTGTTAAAAATATTTTTCTTCGGTTTTTCTAATATCCGAATAATTGTTTGAATAATTATTCGGCATCTGAACAATTATTCGAAAAACGAATTTCGTTGGAATATTCTTGAATTTTAACAACATTAGTAGGCATGCTACGCATTCGGATATGTCCGTGTGGTGTGAATGACAGAAAGTAATCGTAATGTCTTTTCTCACGTTTTCATTTTTCTTGCAGATATATATTGCGGAAATCAAAGAATAATGATAAAATTTCTTTGTGACTTCTTTCCACAGGGTAGTATTCAGTAAACTAATTAATATTTTAAAGATGGTCTTCGATCTTGTCCAGCATCGTCGTTTAAGCCACTGTCAATCAGCGAGAGCAAAATGCTAGGAAGGGCGCCGTTTCTTCAGGGAGCACACAAACTGGAAACTTTACTAATGCGACTAAACTCGCTTCAATAGTGTTGCCGCGCATGGTCTAAAAGCTTGTTCGGAGTTAATAGCGAGAGATGACGTCCGAGAGCACTTTACTTATAAACACTGGTCTAATCCTATGACTTCATAATTGTTATGAAAAGTGTTCTTTGACCATGAAATTCACGTTAACAACAAAAACTATTCTGCAAAATAGCATTTCTAATGCTGTTCTGCATTATCTTATATATAAAAGAGAACGCACAAATCCTTTGTTCCCTCATCACGCTAATACGGCTGAACCAATTTCTTTCATTTTTGGGGGGTTATTAGGATTTGGACACTAGATGGTTTTTATCATATCACTTTAATTTTTAATTACCAGTGTCTTGAGATAATTGACCATTCAAGTGTCCATAACGTACAAATCCTTTGTTAGTTCATCATAGGTAAAAATAAACGTATTTATATGCAACCCGCATGACCGTGTCACTCGGCGGGTTAACATAAATGACAGGCGATATAATGTTAACATTTACTGCAATCTACTATGGTTTTTATCATATCACTTGAAAGCGAAAAAGTAAAAATTATCTAAGTAACAACGTTTATTGCGTTCCGGGGTGACCGCAGCGAAGCGGGGCGGGTTAACATAAATGACAGGCGATATAATGTTAACATTTACTGCAATCTTCTATGGTTTTTATCATATCACTTGAAAGCGAAAAAGTAAAAATTATCTAAGTAACAAAGTTTATTGCGTTCCGGGGTGACCGCAGCGAAGCGGGGTGAACGCTGCTAGTTGTGAAATATATGAATAAAAATGAATGTTGGATTGATAACGCTTCTCATTTCCATGGCATGGGCACTAGAGAGTATTTGGACCTAGAGAACCGCCCATTTAGTCATGTGAGAGGAAATTATAGGAATTGTATTTCTGAACTTTCGGTACTTATGGCCATTTAGCCCGTCATGTATTGGATATGACATTCCTCGGCGATCACACTACCGGGGGAACTGGAAAGAAGTGAAGGAAAAAAGCGGCCAGGACGTTGGTTATGTACCATCCCAGCATTTATCTGATGTGAATGAGGGAAACCCAGGAGAAACATCACTCAGAATAGTGTCCTCACCGGCAATCGAACCCGGTACCGTTTTAGTGACTACGCTTCGTAGGGGCCATATGACAGAGGCCGGGTGAACTTCAAAGCGCATTTAAAGGAGATAGGACGACAAAATGGATCGAATTAAGTTTGTTAGCTTGGTAGGTAGATGCCTCAGCGACTATTCCAAAGTATCACATCTCATTATAGATACGAGTTTAGGTGTGATATCATGAAAGTTTATTGTAGCACTGAATTGCGTTCCAAATTGTTGATTTAAAATAAAGCTTTAAAGAAAATGTTTGTATTTCCATATCTCTGCTTCCACTAAATCAGTAAATCTCCCCAATCCTCTGAAGAATCCAAACCTTCCACGAATGCAAACCTACAAATCGCATGCCTCAAACATATATACTCATTTTTAACTTACCGGTAATTACAATATGAAACTTTTGAATTAAGTTCTTTTTTTTTAATTACTGGACTATAGATATATACATAAATATCACTAGAACATAATACATACTAATATACATAATACATAATACATACTAATATATACATAATTAGAACAGAGTAAGTGGAAATGAGGATATACCAATCATTTTCGGATATCAGAAAATTGTTTCAAACATTTTGGTTGTCTAATCGTCTGTTCCAGAGTTTTTCGTTGGCATTTGGAGAACGTGTTGTCATTACTCGTACAACTTCTACTTACTCAAGTAAAGATATAAAACAGCATCTCTCAAACTGTATTACGTTTACTACCGACAGTACCGATTTCATGAGGCACAACTGTAAAGCTTTTGCTTCCACTAGAGTCGACGGCAACATTTTTACTACTACTTCGATTAATATATAGATAACAGGTAAATCTCTTTCCTACTACAGGATTACAAAACCTGAGATTTTGGAATCGAAGTAAGTAGTTGTTTTCTTATTTTTTATCACATATATTAGTCGTGTAGACTGAGCAAGATTGTATCCCTAACAGTAACTATACCCGATCAGCAACGTCACTAATATTCATGCTGCAAGGACAAAGTTTCCGCATAGATGCGACAACATACATTCGATTAGCTCGTGGGAAACTACGTACAACTCGATCTTCAGAATATGATATGTTTACTACAGGGAGCTGCGCATTAAGCGATATACGTTAATATGAGTAATAAGCTTTACGACCACAGTATTCAAAACAATGTCGTTATAAGTTGGTTACATTCCTGTATTTTTTTCTTCAACTGAGTAACTTCTCAGACATCTGTGCGACCTCCAAAGTGCTTCCGTTTTCACGTGTTTACGTAAACACAAAGTTCCTTTTTCCTACTGACATAACACAAGATATATAATTACAAAACTTAACAGATGGTACATGTTCTTAAACAGTCGTTGCAACCGGTAAGATGTTCATCTACGTTGTTGGGAAATTGAAGTTCAAGGTCTGTATCTTTCCTCTGAGATTGTTCTAACCTCCTTTGCAGAATACGTATGCTCCCGTGTAGGCCAATGATTAGCGCGTCTGGTTGTTGGTTCGATTCTCAGTATAGACGAGTGCAGTTAGAATTGTTTGAAATGTTTTTAATGTTATCTGAATATTCGTGTTTAGTGTTCCAATAATAGTTTGAATAATTTTTCATTATCTGAGTAATTATTGGAATATATATATTTTTTTTATTATCGATATGTTCGAATAATTACAGATACACACACACACACACACACACACACACACACACACATATATATATATATATATATATATATATATATATATATATATATATATATATATATAATATTTTCTTACTCACTCACTCACTCACTCACTGAAAAGTTCTGTGCACTGGGCCCCAGGGCATGGATTCGATGTATTGTGTTATCCAGAATCCAAATTTCGAAACCTCAGGACTATTGACCATGTCAATTTGGTTTTATGGCGAAAAACGCATGTCCTTCCTATCCAAAATCACTCAAATTCCTCGCTCATAAAAAAAAAAAAAAAAAAATGCACGGTCAATCGTCCTGAGGTTTTGAAAGTTGAATTCATGTAACAAAACACATCGAATCCATAATCTTTGATCTTGCACAGAACTTTTTTTTTCTGTGGTAGTGTATTCTTTTTATCCAAAATCGGTCGTTTTTGGCCCAAAACACAAAGAGTTGACAGTGGTTTTCTGTGATTTCAAAATTTAGATTCTGTGTAACAAAATAAGTCGAACCCATACCATGGGGTCCGGTGTACGAAACTTTTATTTATTTATTTATTTATTTATTTATTTATTTATGTAGCTTTGTTATTTATTGTTGGAATAATTATTCCAATTATTTTTACTCTCGAAATAATTGTTCGAATAACTCATTATCGGAATAATTGTTTGTATTATTTGTTATCGGAATAATCATTCAAATAATTATTATCGAAATAATTGTTGAAATATTTATTCATTATCCGAATAATTATTTGAATTATGATTTGGATTTTAACAGCTAGCATAAACTAATTTTTGATATTGATTCAACGTTATGGGATTATTACACCTTGGTCGAAATGTATGAGAGTCCTTAAGGGATAGAAAACAGAAGAGAAGTCCCATTCGAGCAGTTTGTTACATCGAGAAGGCTTCCTATCGTTAGTTGGACTGATTTTGTTGACAACCTCATTTTCGAACATCAGTCCTTCATTGTAAAAATAAAAAAAAAGTAAAAAAATTAAAAAATCATGGACTAGTTGAGAATTAGATTTAAAAACACCAACTAGGGATGTGTGGTATTTTGATCGTTCTATACTTTTATCGATATGGACTTTTGATATCCAAATCGGATATATCACAGCCTTAGCTAAAAGTAGTGGCATTGGGGCCTATGTTGTAGTCATACATTACATAAGCGTACTTAACATATTCTATTTGGTAGACCATAATCCTCTGTAACCAGTTAGTTTATATGTGTCTTTTCGCAATACTTATATCAACAATTAGAAACAACTGGGAGCTAGTTCTTCTTATATGAATAGTATGCGTCTGAAACATTCAGATCAGAATGGGTGATTCATGTTATCAGTAACAGATAATAACTGTTGTTAAATTTTATTTACAATGCGAAAATAAATTAACGCAAGTAAAATCCTGTCTGGAGGTCATTGAATGCATCTGAACTGTTCAGCAAAAACACCTTAAGAGTTTAGTAGCCTTGTTTGTGGTTGCTAACGTTTAGTATAAATCTACAACGTTGAAATCTACAAAGTTTCAGAGGCATCTAGCAGCAGACTTTTCTGCGACGATGAACCGTAGAACTTCTTAAGGTTTAGTCTTGACTTAGAGTAGAGAAGCATCTTAAAGATAATATACACAAACGTGCATTCATTCGACTGGACTTGAAAAGTACACAAGGAAGCAACACCTCAATTTGCGTGTTGGCCGGTTGTTTCCCTCCTTGTTTCCTCGTGGAAAATTGCTCTATGAGTAACACTATTTTGCTGAACTGGCAACTCATGTACTATACATTACATGTCTTAATATTCCTGGTATTATTATTTTAATGTGCACTTATATTCAGACAAACTTTGTCACTCTTCTCCTTTAAAAACCATGTATTTTGTAACCATAGATGGAATTAAACAAACGTGGATTTTCTTTAGATAACTATGATCATTATCCAAGCCAAAGCATAACATTTCCTATACGTTTAGGAGAGTTCGGCCTTACAAAGGAAGGGGTGTCAAGCTTCCATTATTATTATTATTATTATTATTATTATTATTATTATTATTATTATTATTATATTTTGATGAACGTCATCTGTCATGTGACAAAATCTCACGCTTTAATACCTGAAGAAATTTTGAGTGATTATTGAGTACAAGTTTCTTAATCAGTCTCTTGAATTTGACTTAATTATTAAACGTCCAAAATGTGCAAAACTATACAGAACGATTTTATATTAATCCTCTTCGAGCAAAAACAATATAAGCATTTTTTAAATGAATTCAGCGTTCAAAGAATAGATTGTGTCTTCTGCCTTTGTTCAAATCTGCTAAGACGGAAAACTACAATTTTTGAAATAAAATGAAATTTGTATCGCTCTAGGATTATTCCCATCAGGTTAAAAGAGGACGGATGATAAAGAGTAAAGGATTAAATAATTGGTGGATCAAAATGTAGGAGGAAACGTAAGAATCCCGAAAAAACCACAGATATAGTTTTGTCCATTAAAAACAACATGGCTTCGAATTGAATAAGGAAGTCCTCACACTATTCTTTTTTCAGCATTGATAACCTCGGATAAACATTTTCTCTTCGAAAACTTCTGGGTGAAGAAAAATGTCATAATCTGTAGTAATGACTAAATGTTAGGGAAAGAATAACATTTGATAATAAACGTTACGTAAATAACGTAACCATCCCATATTTATTAAAAAGTCCAGGTATGTACGCATATTTGGAAAGAATGAAAGAAAAAGATCATCAAATGTTTAAATCTCTGCTTTTCTCCTCTCCATTTACTAGTGTAGCAGAACCTCGTCCGAGTTTGTTCATTCATAAGAATGAAGGTCCTTTTATTGTTTCTTCCCACTTGTAACCCATACAACTAAAATGTCAAGTGATCTTTAGAAGCGTAGCAGAGTATCAAGGAAGAGGAAAGGAAGGGGAAAAACACTAATGACCTATGTACGGAAGTTCTCCTCCTCAACTCAAACAGATAGGGCTTTCCTTCCGAACGCTGCCTGATAACCACGTGCCTACGTCAGTTCCTTGCTTCTTCTTCACAAGTTTCGTGTTAAATCTGGCCGTCGAAAAGAGAATGTGTTGTGTCTGCTAAAAAGTACTTCAGAGAGAACCACTTTTTCAAGTGCTCTCCAAAGATGCTGCTTACATTTGGTGGGCGAGGATTCTGGACGAAAGACGAAGTTTCTCCCTCTCCCCTTTCCTTCACGTTGCGCCGTGTTCCAAATTAGGAGATAATCGAATTAGCATTGCTCTAAATGGAATTTTCCGAGAGATCTGCGTTAGATGTTATTTTTGTTTTGTTTTGTATGAAGTGAGTAATTGCTAGTAGCATAATATAAGTATGCTGCAAACTACGGCTGTGAATTATTAAATTCACAGAAATTAGCAAATCTGGTTCGGAAATTTCTGTAATCGACAGTTATATAAATAATTTCTTTACTTCAAAATATTCTTCCGGGCTCCGGATAGGAAAATGACTATTCCCATACGATTTCGAAGGTACTATTTCTATACTTACCCAATTATGGCTAAAGAAAATCAACACGGTCCCAGGTAACTGCGTATGGAATGTGGTGTTCAATTCTGTGACTGAAGTTTCTCGAGTATTTGCTTGGGCTCAAACAGGGCCGGCGCTAGCAGTTTTGCCGCCCTGGGCGGTACTTTCACATGCCGCCCCTTTAACCCGCAACCTTATTTTGACAGAAAACGTTCAAGTGTCACGAAAAAGTAGGATGCCCCGTTTAAAAACATGTATGAAATGGAAAAATAAACAAAAAATTGAACTACCTCTCTCGAATGATTACGTAATATTTAAATGACTCCATATATAACACAATATTCAGTATGCTTGATTTCGCTGTATACCTGTGATATACAGCAGCGTATACAGAAAATAAAATTTAAAAAAAAGTGCTTTAGTCACAACGAAGAATTTTAATTTTTAAACTTATTTTATATCAAAAGATGTTTCCAATAGAGTTGATTGATTGAGTTGATTTTTAGTTTAGCACCCCTTTCGCCAGCGAGGCTATATGAGACGTGGGACTACTGATTAACGTGGAATCCGAACCACATGAGCTCCCGCCGGAAATCGAACCCGGGTCTCCCATGCCAAAGGTGTTTCCAATAGAGTATGGAGCATGAAAATAATAGTGAATAAGCTATTACGGCAAAACTAAGTGATTGACCTAAGCCTTATGATGTACTAGAACACAATAGTAATACATGAATTTAACATACCTTAATTGAAAGAAACTTTTCTTGCTTTGATATGAGCAAATTTCTGTATAACATTCGCGTAGTCCAATGTTTCAGTCAATTCGTATTGATATCGCTAGGCCACTCAAGACATGGAAGACGTAGGTAGTTTTAAATAAGCTTAAGTTTCGAAAACCTTCTTTCTCCACTTGCCACTGTTACCGGTAATGTTAACAAAATCCTAAGTGCAACACTAACATTGGAAGTAAAGTTATGTTCTTTAATTAATTTTAAAGTTTCTTTTGTTGAACTTTTACGCTTAACTATAGCGGATAACACTCTTAGTTCGTCTTTCAAATCACTGGGGTTAATATCTTTCGATTCTTCGTGTGTTAAAATGCCGGCAAGTTCAGTACCTTTTCAGACAAAAGTTCAGGTGACATATCTTGAAGATTACTCATCTCGTAATGAAAATCGAAATACTCGATGTGTTGTTTAAGTTGCTCAGACTTTTCTCTTAAAGCTAAAACAATCACGTCTAGAACTTTGTAATAAAAATCGCTCTTGTATCTTGTTTGTGGATCTTCAATAGCTTCATTCTCTGCCTCGTACTGAAATTATCCCTTCCTCTTTCTACTTTGAGCTTGCACTGTATTACCTATCCGTGGGTCATCCATGTCTAATGCTGATGACAACTCCATCATATCAACAAAGTAAGATTGCAACTTTGCATCATTTCTGCTCCTCTCAAAGTATTCAGATATGTTGTTTCTTGAACCCAACTGCATCCAACACACGAGAATCAATGCTTTGGAGACTTTTAATTACTATGTTTATGTGAAGAAAAAAATCATACCAAATAACTAGTGAGTAAAGGAAAGGAAAGTTATGCAGCTGGTTTGCTATACACAGAGCATCGACGGCGATCATTCTATCTGTTCTATTGCCATTACTTATTTGAAGTAAGGCATCATAAACTTTCCCTGTTTGATACGAGGAACTCGTATCTGAATGGAGTCAAAGCATCAATTCGGCTCTCGCATCTTGTGGTGCTCAATGGTTTTAAAGTGAAACTGCTAATATGTTCCTTTAGTATGGCCCAATGTTGAACCGATGCAGAAAAAAATTCTAACTTTTTTAGCTATACAAAAAATGGAACGGCGTACTGAAATGCTGTGGCTGCATCATTAACGACAAGGTTTAGTGAATGACTATCGCAAAGAACATAGAAGGTTCGGGGATTTATTTCTAAAATTCTCTTCTGAATACCTGAACGTTTGCTTTTCATATTGAAAACATTGTCATATCCTTGGCCCCTTATGTCTTTGACAGGAATGTTAATTTCCTTTATATGTTTAATTATTACTTCTGTCAGTCCTAGACTAGTGGCGTCTGTTACCGCTACGAAACCAAGAAAGTGTTCTCAAATTTTTACAGGGCATTCTCCATTACTGTATGTAATTTGTACATGACCGATTATTGTCATTTGCTCGGTACCAGAAATAGCTGGCGTACAGTCTAGTATTATACTATAATATTTTGCAACTCTCAACAAAGACAGCATTTTACTTTTTATTTGTTCACTAAGAATCTGAATGATTCCAGTTTGGACATCTTTTCCTAAGTAATGGCGGTATTTATTTGGTCCTCCCATGGGTCTCAAGTGGGAGTGTACCTTTTGCATACTTGGAGTGGAGCGTTAGAACATTGTTGAATGGAAAAACATATAAAATATACCTTGATAATCTTATCCACCCTAGCTGAAAATCTTATCTACGTCGCTGCAAGGGAAATATTGAACGATACCTGTTTGATAATTGAAAATAAGGAAAAATGCTCTGAATTTCCTGAGTGAGTATTTTCCTAAATGTGAGTGAAGTAACTTCAATTATATTCTCAGATAAACACAATTTTATTTTTCCATGTGGGCCCATTACGAAGCATTATATTTTGATAGTATTCTTTTCCTTTTCAATTTTTGCCGTCCATTAGTCTTGCCGCCCTGGGCGGTGGCACGGCTCGACCCCCCCTCGCGCCGGCCCTGGGCTCAAAGAAGAAGAAGAAACTAAGACAGTGAACGAAAGAACAGTGAAATATCAAACAAGACACTATCAATTTCTGAAACATTCCACATAATATATGTGAAAAATGAAGTTTTTCGAGTACTATTAGACTTAGTATAAATTGATGGCACAAAGGTGTGATGGAGAGACTGCGTTTCTTTAATAAGTTTTTCTTTCGACTAAGGAAAGTACTTATTCACTAAATATTCTATAAATATGGAATATTAAAGTTGACTCAGATGTTGAATAAATTAACACGCAGTAGTTTCATTTTCATATTTTATTATTATTATTATTTGTAATTAATATATTGTGTGAAATTCAAATGTAAAATGAGACTTTTCGCCTCTTCAGGTGGATTTTTATAACATTTCTGGTTGACACCACTGGTACAGAGATGGTAATTTTGCATTTAGACTAATGAAATGAAATCTTTTATGTTTTACATCTATCTTTATGATTATGGCTGCTAGGCTAAAAGGGACTGTGATGATGAGAAATAAATGAAATGGTGGAATGAAGAAAGTAGGAAGAAACCGGGAGAACCCCAATAATTAAGCACAAGCCCTATATAATCTGATATCAACCTAGAACCCGAGTCCGAGCTAACTCGAGCCCCAAATATGATTGGTATGTGCAATCATAAGCAAGTGCCAAGCTTCACTGAGAACAGCGAACTTGTACCTCGAGAAGCAAAAAGTCCCGCCTTGCATTTTTAAATTTTCCACAATATAGCTACTAATTACAAATTATATATATAAATGAAACTAGACCCTACTGCATGTTATTCAGTAACTCAGCAAATTTCGATCTTCCATATAAATTACAAAAGAAATAGCATCATGTTAAGAAAACTGTTAGCTTATATTTTTAGTATTAGCACTATTCTTGTTCTCCTAATAGTAGTAACCCATTCTTTGTGTATTGCTACTGTAGTACACATATAAACATTAACAGAAAATTCTAATTTTATACATTAAGTGACCTTACAATCCACAAATTCAATGCAATGCATCTCAGGAAACATCTGCAATTGTTCTCAGTGGTGCTTTTTTTTCTTTTAGTGCTTGACTGTATAAAAATGCTTTGTAAATAAATATTTTCCTTAGTCGACAGAAAACAAACATTTTGTTGACAAATTCAGTGTCTCTATCCCACTGTTGTCATCAACTTATACTGAACCTAATAATACTCGAAAAACTTCATTCTTCACACATTTCATGTGGAACGTTTTGGAAATTGATAGTGTCTTGTTTGATATTTTATTTTCTTTTGTTCATTGCCTTTTCTTCTTCTTTCTTTATATAGCAGTGGAGATGCTTCGTTCCTTAGTGATTGCTTTTTGAGAATTACAGATTGTTACGTCACTTCACAACAGTAGCCTCATTTCAGATTTTTCGGAGGGGGAGGAAACTCTCAGATGCACATTAAAGTTTCAAGTTTTTCACTAGTATGTTGTTATACTATTGAATAAAATGGCATATCAATAGTATACCATTGACCCACTGCCCTCCCCAAATGACGCCCATGTTCACAAAACACTTCCACACTAGTATGAACTTCACCGATAACAAAGAAAAAGCTTTAGAGCAAAAGTTGATAATTAACTCTAATTTCGCACATATTGATGACTCATTAGTCTACTTCCCGCTCCTAATGAAATATTCCATATATTGCCAAATTCGACGAAAATTCCACTTATTCCTTTGCGAAAAATTGCCCCCCTCAAAAAAAATCCCACGAAATGAGAATTTTTCCATTGATTGGCATCATTATTCTGAACTTGAGTCGAAAAATTAACCTAAAACTAAAATTTCCATATGTTACCCTTGATATTCATAGATATGTTACCCTTGATATTCTCATAGGTATCAATATCACCATCGAACGTTGAAAAATCAGTGTGCATTTACTAGGAGGGAAAGTGTTCTTATCGTCATTCCTTCTGTGTCCTCAGTTTCTTTTCCGAAGATACAACTAGGGAGGATTCTTTTGTTGTAGGTGAAGGTCTTGGGCTATTGTTTTGGTTGATCCAGCTACGTCCGAGAAGGTGCATATCTGCAGATCAAAAACTGTGTAATCCACAGAATAATCGCCGTATATAGTATTATCTGTGTTCAACTAAAATTCACAGTCTTAAAACGAAAATAGTTTTAATAAGCCTCTCACATTTGCATATTTTATTCATACATAGCACGCAGATAAAAATCGAATCCATTGGATAATGTAGATCTGCAGTGAATATGTCCAGTTCAATTAAAATTCAGTTCTTTAACTATTCGGGCTTGCCAATTTATTATTATTATTATTTATTTGTTTATTTATTTTCTCGAAACTGAAGGAAACAGAAGTACCACGGACAATGTTGCCCATGGCCTCTGATCAAACCAGGAACCTCTCGCAGCAGAAATGAGCAGTCTACCACTAACCCATTGTACCCTGGACAGATGCTCTTAGTTCTGAAGAGTCTGCGAGTAATCGCCGCAGTGAATACGATCAGTACCCGGCAAATTTCGAATAGTTTAAAAAGGCCTGAAGCCTCCTTACAACAGCAATTCGTAGAAGCATCATGAACACTACTTATGGTGCATGTTGGTGCATTTAAAACGAATTTATTTACCTATAACAATAATAGAATGCATTTCAATCGGTAGTCAAATATTAGCTGTAAATTAATAAAACGGGAGATTTCGTTGCGGCGGCCCCTACTGGACACCAGTTCATAGCCACCATGTCTTTTTCTTTCATCCATTTGACCCGAAGGAGAGTCAGTTCGTGATATTTTCCAAGAAACTGTTTGTGTTTTCGCTGGCGTGTCTTTGTTCTTTCTAGTTGGTTGGAATCCTGGATGTCGTGCAGTGAACTTGCTGTTGTAATTACGTTCAAAACCGGCATTGCGGTGGAAACATGTGTAACTGGAGGCGTTTGAAGTCCTCTTCTCTTGGGTGGACGAGATTCGAAACAAGAGGAAACCAACTCCTTCAACAAAGAATACTGCTGACGACAGCTGCAGGGGTAGTGTGATGGACATGCAAAGATATTTTCGAAACAGGAAATTTACATTATTATTTTTTTTTTCCTTTGTACGCTTGCATTTTTAAAATATTTTTTTACTGCACCAGTTAATTTACTTTCCTATTTTTTTTTCTAAGAGAACTATTGCAAAACCCAAATTTGTAACATATTTCATTGTTCTGTCTATTGTGTACAAGATTCAATTTCAGCAGAATATTGAGGGTCTTCCGATTATCCAACTGTTTGATAAGTAGCGAAAGTTTTATAGAATAGTGATGTCAAAATTATTCGAATATTCAAATATTCTTTGAATCTTTGAATAATTATTTGTTATCCAAATAATAGTTCGAATAATGAGTCATTCTAATTTTAACAGCAGTATTACAGAACGGTTGTATCCCACTGTCTGTCGTCAGATATCAGAGCGATAACGGTAAAAGCAGGGTTGGAAAACATACAGTTTTCCTGAAAAAGAACAAAACATGTGTTTAAAACATGAAAAAGGTGTTCAAAATGTTCTAAACATGTTTTAAAACACACCAACAAATACGTGTTTAAAACATTTTGAACAGTTTAAAACACGATTTTTAACATATCTCAAAATCATGTAATATATTTATTAAGACTTTTTTCTTTTATCAGTGTTACCATCAATCAACCACTAATTTCCTATGAAAACTACGAAATCTTAACTGTGCAGTTGTGAAGTTTTCTGGGTCAATTTGGCTATATAAAAGGTAAAAGTGTGTTCCCATTGAAGATAAGCCAAATACGAGGTGGCTCAGTGGTAGAGCGTTCACTTCAGGTGCTTGGGGTCTCGGGTTCAAACCCTGCTCCCGCCAAGTTAACTTTGTGGTGGACAAACACCATGTGCGTAGGTTTTCCCGGGGTTCTCCCGTTTCCTCCCACTTTCTTCATTCCACCATTTCATTCATCTCTCATCATCACTCTCTTCTTTAGCCTAACCAGCATAATCGTGGGACATAAAACTAAAAAAATTTCATTTCATTTCTGAATTGTCTGCATATTTTAACAACCAATAGCGCCAGAGGCCGTGGTGAACAACATCGTATCCGTGAATTTTCTGTGGTACTCCCGTTTCCTCCCACATTCTTACTCCATCATCATTCATTTGCCTTAATCATCCTCTCCCTTAGCCTAAAAGATATAATCGTGGGACGTTAAACTGAAAAATTTTATTTGATTTTTAATAATAATAATAATAATAAATCCATTTGTTTGATTCTTGCTTCGTGTTAACGTTTCTTAACAGACAAGCTTAGTTTCGTTGTAATCTGAAAATAAAAATAATTTGAATACACTATGTAGTAGATGGATTGTATGTATATATTCAGCGTTTCAAAATTGAAGTTAAGAAATGAAGTGAAAATAAGTTATGTAATTACGTGAATATCTTTAATGAAACCCTGCCAAAATTCATTATTCTGTTCTCTGCTCTAAGAGCTCAATACTGTGATATCACCTGAGTTCCCGATTTCATGTACACCTTGTCTCAAAAAGGTTGAGCGCATTCTTTATTGGTGTTTTGAGGCAAAAATTTTCTAAGTCCAGCTTCGGGTATCTTCGGGAAAAAGTAAGCCAGGTTCGAACCTCCAAGCCAGCCTTTGCAATCGGGAAAAAGTTTGCAGATTTGTTTTTCTTCTTTTAAATATAATAAGACTTGTTACCAAGTGTTTAAAAAAGCAACATTGATTGAAATACTTAATGATACAATATTTCGAAACCTTTTTTTTTTTTAATGTCAGCACATGCTTGTTTGTCATTTAGCTCTCCATACGTAATGGAACATTTAAATACGTTAAAGAATCTTTCCATATGTAAAAGAATGCTCAAAGTTAAGAAATAGAACATAATTATCGCCTGAGTACTAAAATAAAAGTCAAAGTAGAACAGAAACAGCGTTTGTAATGGATATGAATGTCATAATTATCTTGAGATACGTTATACATCGCTAGAAGCATAGTTCTGGAAGTCCTTGCGTTAGCTCATTGGTAAGCTGTCGGATTTCAAATCTTACGGTTGAGAGTTCGAATCCCGTCTAGGTTAGTCCTTTTTTTTTAAATTATATTTTCCGCAATGCATGAAAAATTATATAAAATAATTACATTAGAATACATATGTTGTGTATATGTAACATAATCATTGCAGAACATAGTAATTATTATGTTTAAAATATAACATCTGAGATAATTTTCACAGTAGGTCGGTATTATATATGAGGATGTAAATACAACTTAAGAAACTCGTTCAATAGCAATAAATAAGTTATGTAGTGTATTTATTTGCATCTATTTGTCATACAGATGTAACTTCTCAATATTCTCATTACAGCATGTCATTTACATTCGTGAAATACAATATATTCCTACGGATATAGAAAGTGTATAAACAGAGTATCCAAAGTCGTATACTGCTTCAAGACACATAACTTTTCCCGATCCCCTTAACGTCACGGGAAGAAACACAAACTCTCTTTAGAACGGAATGTCGTTACTTAGAGTCTCATTCGAATACAATGAATATGCTTTTGTATATTCATCTCTCTCTCTCTCTTTCGCTTTGTTTATGTGTGTGTGTGTGTGTGTGTTGCGGAATATCCCAAGTTGAATACAACATTTGCCAAGTATATGAGCATCATTGTCATCGAATACCAGAAATTGAAAGTCGTGTTTCTTCAGGTTGGGTTTGCGTGTTCATGTTAGCTCACTGGTAGAGTACGGACTTGCCAATAAAGAGGTCTTGAGTTCAAAGCCCACAGCTAATAATCATTCTTTTGTTAGTAGGATTGCACAGAAATCGGATACAAGGAGTGGTTTACTTCTAGAAATATTTTCAGAAGCGTTTAGGTAGCCCTGAAAAGGGCTGTTTTCGGGAGTTAAGGCGGGGACATTAATATTGTGTCCAAGACCCTTCTGAATTTATTACACGCTCCATTCTTCTGGGCATGGAATCTATTACATGGGTGACAAATCTATCTCCTTCCCCTACCTCCAGCCATGCTTCGGAAACAAGATGCCACAGGTCATCCTGAGTTCTTGGTGGATCTGCCTCAGGCCAACTTTCCCTTAGAGTACGCTTCACTTCTGCCCACATATTTTCCATGAGATTGAGGTCTGCTCCACGAGCGGCCAGTCGATTAAATCAATCTCAGGATGCCCTGCGAACCATTCCTGAATCACACGGGAAGTATGTATTGGCGACTGGTATTCCTGGAACTGAATTACACCATCAGGCTGAAATACTCGTACAGATAGCACCATGATATTACTGATAATGTCTAAGTACTGAGCATTGTCCAGATGTCCTTCAATTCTATGAAGCTGTCCTGCTCCGCGACTGGAAATCCAACCCCAACATAAAATAGATACATGGCCACTGCGATTGCAAGCAGCCACATATCCATGGTCATATCGGGTGCCTCTCGGACGATACACAAAACGGCGTCCCTCCTTTGATGTTGTGAATATGGATTCATCTGAGAAAACTACGTTTTCCCAATTGAGACCCACATTCGCCTGTGCAAACGCGAGACGGTAAATTTTGTGGTCGTCTGAGAGTTTTTCCTTCACGGCAGCAACACGGCCACGTAACCCAGCATGACGAAGCCTTCGCAGAGCTGTATGCTTTTTACCAGGAAAGAGAGAAACTTCCCTTAGCTGTCTAGACGTCCTTAGTGGGTCTAACCGGGCTTCGTTTACTAATCTCGCATCTTGGGCTTCGGTTGACACATGCGGACGACCAGGAGATCGTAAATTATCAGTCTGACCTGTAGCACCATATTTCCGAATCCATCGCCTTCCTGTAGAGGCCGGGACACCTACTCGCCTGCTAGCTGCAGTTGCAGAATAACCTTCCAACTCCCATAAAGTAATTACTGCTGTACGTCTATCCATAGTTACCAATGTTCTGAGCTGTGAGAAGGAAGCAATAGGTAAAAGATAGTACCTGACGTGTGATTGGTTACTTGCACGACACGCCTATTGTGGGGAACAGCGTTGCCAGATCTAGCATAATGATGCTAGATCTAGCATAATTTGCATGTCTCTAGCATCTAGCATCTTGCTTTTAGCATCCTGCCCAAATCTAGCACAATTTCAGCAAGTTTATCAGAAAGCCGTAAAACCTGGAGATGAGAAAGAAGTTGGTCGTGGGAAGAAAAAGAACGGCAGAAATGTATCCTCTTCCATTGATTCATACAGTCGGTAAACCTCACAGGCAGTCTTATTTTCCGAATAAAGTTCGAAACGTCTTTGGGATTTTTTGTGGCTCCACCCAAGGTTTTCTAATCCTTTAATTCCGAGGCATGGGCGGAGCTCTGGGGGCCATTCTCCCCCCAACTTTTTGACAACTTCACCATCTTTATTTCTGACTTCATGATCATATTTATTCCTGAAATGACAGCTCCGAGACCGACCAAAAATCTGCCGCCCCCCCCCCCTAGCAGACGATTCCCAACTCCCCTTATGCTGCGAAGTAATTTTCTTTCAAAATATGTAAACAAAAACTTTGCATTCATTTATACGATATATACGCCATTGAGTCTGGCAACGACTGCATTAATTTAGCTGAGTTAAAATTTTGGTGCGTGAAGTATTGCATTCTTGCTCTCTGTGTATTTTAAGTTACGTTATCGTATCTCAACTTCGTTTTTTAAACTCCTGAATTAGTAATTATGAGGATCTAGCATAATTTGACCGAATCTAGCATAAGTTCGATCAGGTTTTGGAATAATTCCGAGCTGTGAGTCTGGCAACGCTGGTGGGGAACGACTTGGTCAACGACTCGCGAAAGAAATCTGAAAATGGTGTGCCGTAATAATAATATCAAAAACAGTTTTTATAAAGGAATATTAATACATACGAAAAGCTGTTTAAAGAATGAATTGTTATACTGACTTTACACGTATAAAAACATATACCATATACCAAACAGATTGAGCGATATGATGATAGCTGTTTTGAGACAAAATCTTTCGAAGTCCAACTTCGGGTACCTTCGGAAAACAGTAAACTAAAGCTGCTGGTTCGAACCTCCAAAGCCAACCTTAGTAATCGGGAAACGATGTACAGATATGTTTTTCCTTCTGTTAAATATAATAAGACATGTTGAAATGGTATTAAGTGTAGAAAAAAGTAACATTGAAATACTTAATGATACAATATTTCGAGACTATGTATTCACACTCTCGTTTCGTCATTGTGATTTCCATACGGAAAAGAGCATTTACGTATGAGCTCAGTTATATTTCAGAAGCAGCTTCCGAAAAGCGGTCATGTTAGCTCAGTGGTACACCACCGAGCTTTTAAATCGTGCGTTCGATACCCGTTCAGGTGAAATTCTTTTATGATATTCTACTTTCCTCAATGCATGAAAATTATGTAAAATAGTTACATTACAATTCATCAGTTGTATATATCAGTTGAATATATATATTCATATCATCAGTTGTATATATCAGTTGAATATATATATTCATATCATTTCACGACATAAGTAATTCTTATCTTTAAAATATAACATCTGAGGTATTGACAGAACGTCGGTGTGTTATGTGTGAATATTGAATACAAATTTAAAAAATCGTGTAATAGCAATAAATAAGTTATGTAATGTATTTATTTGCAGCTACTTTCATCGCAGATAACTTCTCAATATTCGCATTACAGCATTTAGGTAGAGCATATCGAAAATCGGATCGTGGTCCAAGACAAAAAACTAGCTAGCCCCAAACTGTCACGTAAGAAATTCGCGAATCGCAAAAGTAAAGTGAAGAGATTGAGAGCGGTAATTCCTTAATCGCTCTCTCTCAACTCTCTCTTATCTGCATTTATACACATAAAAGTGTATGTATGTATGTTCCAACATAACTCATGTATGCCTACGGCAGGGTTTCTCAACCTGGGAGTCGCGGCCCCTAGGGGATCGCGAAGATAGGCGGAAGAGATAAATATAGTTAGAATCTAATACCAGAAATTATTTTTAAATATTATTTTTAATTTTGTTCTGATAGGCATACTTTTGTTTTTTATACACACTGTAAAGAACAATAAAAAAATAAGTCTACTGAACATTTTCAAAGGGTGTAGAATTCGTGTTACTATTCGGTTCAAAGTCTTGTCGTCGCGAATTCTGTCGAGAAATTTGAAGCTTAAAATATACAAAACGATAATCATGCCTGTTGTTCTGTATGGTTGCGAAACATGGTCGCTTACTTTGAGGGAAGAACATAGACTGAAAGTATTTGAGAACAAGATCCTTAGACGAATATTCGGACCCAAGAGGAACGGGAATGGCGGAAACTTCATAACGAGGAACTGCATAATTTATACGGTTTACCCAACATTGTTAGGGTCGTCAAGTCTAGAAGGCTTAGGTGGGCAGGTCATGTAGCTAGAATGGAAGAAAGTAGAAACGCTTTCAAAATCTTGACTGGAAGACCAATCGGAAAACGACCATTAGGAAGACCTAGGCGCAGATTGGAGGACAGTATTAAGATGGATTTCGCTGAGATACGAATACAAAGTAGAAACTGGATCCAATTGGCTAAGGATAGAAGTCAGTGTAGAGCTTTTGTGAACGCGGCATTGAACCTCCGGGTTCCATAGGCCATAGAGTTAGTTAGTTAGTAGAGTTGTTTAAAAATGAATTTAAATCTAAGAGGTATGATATAAAACTAATGAGAACTGTATATAGAAATACTAGAAAAATACACATGCAACAAAACCTGCACATTGAAATAAAATTAAAATTAAAACCTAATGAGACACCTAAGCATGGTGTAATTTCACTAGTTCAGCAATGTCCGGTTCAATCTTCATGACGAACATTATCAAGCCATTTTCAACTGATAAGCGATTTCTTATCTTTGTTTTAATGTTTACCATAAAAAACACACTTTCGCACAAGTACGATATAGCAAATGGAATAATTACTTTTAAAGCAGCAATCCCCAGACCAGGATATTCTTCTCTCCTCATCAGGCAGAACTTGTCCAAGTCTTCGTTACAAAAAAACAGTTGCAAAGACTTGTCGCATGATCATTCTATTATTTGGTCAAGAAGTTGTGGGCTTAGATCGGATACGTTAATGGCCTCTTCAATGAAGGAGTTTAACATCCATCTTGAACCAGCACCTTCGTCGTTGGGAATATAGATATTACAGTTACTGTATCCACTGTCAGTGCCGGGCGCCGAAAAAAGGGGCCACACATTTCGGAGGAAGTGTGTTACTCATGTTAGGAAAGTGCATGTGCACATGTGTAAAACAGAAGGAAAAACGTAATAAAATGTGCTCAAAATTAAGGAAAGGTAGGGTTTATTTTGAAAATGTTATTGAGCTTCGTGCCAACCATGGTGGCGCTTCGTAGCTAGTCTGTCGACGTCACTCATATATACGGTGACATCGTACTATACTCTCGCCCCGGGCGCTGATTTTCCATGGCACTGTTCACTATAAACAAAAAAATGGATTCTACTATTATAGAAATAGGTATGTTAAAAATCCCACACAAGCTTATTATAAAACAAATTATAAAAGGGTCGCTGGCAAGAGCGTGTGATAAAAGGGGATCGTGATAGGAATTAGATTGAGAACCACTGGCCTAGAGTAATTTTAACCACATTTCTTATAGTTTCGAAAAGAGTGCTGTCGGGTTACCTATGGTGAATGGGAGGGGGATACATATAAAAGATTGGTAGAAAATGATCGATATTAGATTCATAGTTTTCGGGGTCGCTTAGATAAATAGTGAGACTTTCAATTTCGCTTAACTCCGATTAAGCTCTCATTAGTAGGGATGGGCACGAACGACTTTTCTTTGAAACTCGACTCAACTCGAAACAGACATCTTTGAGGTCTACTCTTGGACTCGGCGCGAAAAATATCTTCCAACTCGACTCGGATTAGAGTCAAGTCGAACCAAAACGAGCAAAATCCTGTGTGTAGTCCTACCTGGACAATACATAGACAATAATTATTCTATCATCAATTATACTACTATTACTACAAATAATAATAATAATAATAATAATAATAATAATAATTATTATTATTATTATTATTATTATTATTATTATTATTATTATTATTATTATTATTATTATTATTATTATTATTATTATTATTATTATTATTATTATTATTATTATTATTATGACAACACCGTGTACAAACATGAACAATAGATGGTTAGTAAAGGAATACTAAAAGCTAGTTGACTGTCGACGTCGGTAGTCATGAACTCTACAAGGCAAAGACATCGTTCATTACTCTAAGCTGTAAGCGTCGGTGGACTACACATGGTCAACTATTGACCTCTCGCCAGAAATTGGTGGTCTCGCAGCGACGATCCGTGGTGGCCCAAGTTCCATTTTGAAAACTTTACTACCAGCAGCAGAGACGCGATGAAACGCCAACGAACCACAAAATTACTCTCCCAAAATATGTCAAAATGCCTATATGTGTGATTTGTTTATATTTAGGTGAATCAAAAAACACAAAACAAATACCCGGGGTGGACGCAAACTATCAATATTACGATTACTAGGAACGTGTTCTTCTGACTTCTCCACGGAAACGATCATAAAAAGCTTGGTTGTTGAAGGATAAATCATTGACGTCTTAATTTAGCCAATCAGACAAACCCCTACATCTCGAGTTCTAGAAGGTGATACCGCGAACCGTTTCAGATTTATTGCTTCCTGGTGGAGTACTATCCATGAGCAAAATTTGAGCATAATAGCCGACATGCATCTTCGGTGCCTCTTATCTTTAGTACAATTTTAACCAGAGATGGTGTGGGTCAATGAAAATTTGATCCACGACCCACCATGATTCACTATCACCCACCACCCAAATGCCCCATTGGCCCACTCTGATCCATCAACCATCGTGATCCACTCTGACCCACCACCAACTATGAACCACTCTGAACCATTGTGACCAACTCCGACCCACCAAAACCCATCGACATCAACTCTGACCGATGGCCCACGTCCTCCTCTCCATTGGCTAAAGAGGTTACACTTGTAATAAAACAAGACTGTGAAATTATCACTTATCGGAGTTTGAATTTCTACCGTTAATGGCTCAAGCACCTCTCTGTTACAATACTGGTGGGTCTGACCTTTACGATATATAATGGCAAAGTGTTTCTCATCTTCCAAATTAAAATGAATTTAAATTTATCATATATAATTATTTCTTTGTTGCCTTACAGACACATTTCAGTAGAAAATAGGGTGAAATTTGAAAGTTTCAAATCAAGGAAAAGTAGACCAACGTAAAAAAAAACAGAGAGAGAGAGAGAGAGAGAAACTAATTTTCTATATAATTAAGCATGCCGTACTAATTGAAAATGCCCATGTAATTAAGTTTAGAATACAAATTTTATGGCCATTTTTCTCTAACTTTATGGCTTGATTGCCTTATGCTCGGAACGCTCCATATATTAAACACCAGCTTCAGCAATTATAAATAGAAAGCAGTGGGTATAAAATTCAAAAAGAACTTTAATTTGCATTACTCAATTTCAACTAATATCAATCGTTTTCGATTATTTTTACAAATCAACCCACTACCAATTTCCAATATATAGAAAATGCACCCCCGTCCCCCCGCTCATAAAAGATAATTTTAAAAAATGCCAGGACATATTCTCTTTATTTTTAATAAAGAGTTATATGCTGAATTTCAGCTCTCAGTTGAACGGCTTGTGAGATACTCAATTTTTCGCTCATGTGGTTCGGATTCCACGTTAATCAGTAGGTCCACGTCTCATATAGCCTCGCTGCTGAAAGGGACGCTAAACTAAACTCAACTCAACTCAATTTTTCGCAAAAAATTCGGACTTCTACTCCCCCTAAGGATATGTATTATAATGAAAGTGACACGCGTATGATAACTTCCCAGTTGGGATTGGAGCCTGATTATATACCAAACGTCAATTTATTTGACTTTGCAATTTGACCGTGATGATTACGCAGACATAGTTACTTTCAATTTTTTATGATACATATCCTTATTTCATATGTTACAGATGATTCAAAAATACTTTTTCAAGCAGTTAGCTCCTCTAGAATCTCACAGGCTGCATCCCAAAATCCAACTCCTACTATCCTATGACAATCCAAAAGTGACTGAACTGTTTTTATTAGGAACAAATGACAAAACAAAAATGGAGATCTTGAAAGTAAAATGTAGAAAAGCTCGGTGCCCCCAATAACTACATATTTCTCCGCCCCTTCATCCCGAACTTAAAAATAAAACTTAATTCGAATATGGTTAATTAGTGAATTTATTACAGTTAAATTCCACTCACTACATGCTACAGCTACAACTATGTAACAAAAAATAACAACTGTGAAACATGTTCTGAATTACTATTAGATTTCTTACGCTATTATTAAACATATTAGAATAGTAAAAGAGGATTGTTCGTGAAATAGTATATTTGCTCTTGATTTATAACTTTTTCATACGGAAAAAAATAAAATATTATTCAAGTTTTAAACTTTGCACTCTGCAAATATTATGCCCTCTAGGCAATGGGACTAATGTGAAATGTGGACTATTGTGGACTAATGGGAAATGCTGCACTGTTAGCGGCGCTGAAAACTTACGATTCGATTCTAATATCGAATGATTTCGATAACTTTATGTCGCTACGTAACCACCCTGGGTGCTAATGGGAGCTTAGTTGGACTTGAATTGAAAGTAGAACCATTCACCTAAGCGACCACGAAACTATGGATTCGATACTAATATCGACCCGTTTCTAGCATTTTTGATATGTATCCCGACAGTACTCTTTTTCCAGACTGTAAGAAATGTAGTTAAAATTGCTCTAGATATATCAGAATTATGTTGAAATACACACATAAATCCACTTTTATATTCTGTATAAATAGAGAGTGAGCGAGCGAGCGAGCGAGAAAGGGCAACTGAAGGCATCACCACTTCCACATTGCAAAAGCATATATCAGGAATTGAATTGAAAATCTATGTAAAGACTTTCTGCTGTGGCATGCTTCACAAGGACAATTCCAGTCTGCTCACGTGACCTTTGGGGTTCATGAATTTTTTTGTGAGCGTTCCGACTTTGGATTCTCTGTTTATACCTTCTGTTTATGCATCGAATAACTTTTCAAGAACATAAATGACATTCTGTATTATGAATGTTGAGAATTACCCTCTATATGACAAATAGCTGCAAATAAATACACTACATGATTTATTTATTGCTATTGAACGAGTTTTTTAAGTTGTATTTACATCCTCATATATAATACCGACCTACTGTGAAAATTATCTCAGATGTTATATTTTAAACATAATAATTACTATGTTCTGCAATGATTATGTTATATATACACAACTTATGTATTCTAATGTAATTATTTTATATAATTTTTCATGCATTGCGGAAAATATAATTTATAAAAAGGGTTAATCTAAACGGGATTCGAACTCAAAACCTTATGATTTGAAATCCGACAGCTTACCAATGAGCTAGCACAAGGACTTCTAGAATTATGCTTCTAGCGATGTATAACGGATCTCAAGATAATTATGACATTCATATCCATTACAAACGCTGTTTCTGTTCTACTTTGACTTTTATTTTAGTACTCAGGCGATAATTATGTTCTATTTCTAAACTTTGAGCATTCTTTTACATATGGAAAGATTCTTTAACGTATTTAAATGTTCCATTACGTATGGAGAGCTAAATGACAAACAAGCATGTGCTGACATTAAAATAAAAAAGGGTTCGAAATATTGTATCATTAAGTATTTCAATCAATGTTGCTTTTTTAAACACTTGGTAACAAGTCTTATTATATTTAAAAGAAGAAAAACAAATCTGCAATTTTTTCCCGATTGCAAAGGCTGGCTTGGAGGTTCGAACCTGGCTGACTTTTTCCCGAAGATACCCGAAGCTGGACTTAGAAAATTATTGCCTCAAAACACCAGTAAAGAATGCGCTCAACCTTTTTGAGACAAGGTGTACATGCTTAAAAAAGTTTTATTTACGTATATGCATGGAAAATAGTTTTTTAATATTTCAGCAAAATAAATTGTAGTTCTTAATTAAATAAGATAACGCTGTAGTTGATAGCAACGCTGATCAAGACAGATTTAATCATTTCATTATTACTTGTGTTCCCAGTTCAGTACCAGTAGCAGAAAACCAACCATTTGTGAAATGAAACATGTGCATTTGTAGGAACATGGTGTAAAAAAAATAAGTTTCTTTTAAACTTCCAAATGAAAATTGGAAGTAAAACCCATAGAAACTTTCGATTGTAATTTTAACGTTGCATTTCTCATTTGTTATAATGGAGGGTCGACCCCCTGACATGCAAATTTTGAGTAGCGAAGTCTTATATTTTATGTTGAAGACAAGGGATTGCAATTCCGTTCTAGGAAAATGTGGTATTGATCAGGGAGGATTTTAGTTAACATATTCATTTGTATGTAATCCCATTGAACTAATATACTGGAAGTACGAGAAATCATAAATTTACTAACTTTTCTATAGTTTGGATTCCACGTAAGGTTGTAGTTCCAAGTCTCATATAATTTAGTACTGTAAGTAACATTCAACTTTAAAGGAATCAGTACAAACTAAAGGATGCTGTATGTCGTGCGAGGTTGTAGAATTATCTTAATATCTATTATTTCCATAAGTTTATGAATTAATGGGTGTGGCTTGAAACATGAAGGGGAGGCAGTCACTTATAAAAATGATTGTGATATAGCATGTACATTTGTCTTATTGGAGTGTGAAGTGAACAAGAAATAGAAACATCGCAGTGGTAAACTTGACTACCTTGGATAGATCGGATGCACTTTCGTATCTGACAACACTTCCTTTTTCTCTTTTTCTAACTTACTGACTGGCAGAACGTGATTGCTTCTGTATTGAAGTAGGTCTATAGCATGGCCTCATTTCTTCTATTACTTTGCCCTTGGTACTCTGTGTAATTTTAGAGCCGTTGCCTGAGCATGTATCGTTCATATCGTTACTATGAGCTGCGGTGAAAAATTATTCCTCAAGCTTACAGGATGCAAATACTGATATAATATACAGGACCGGATTGTCTAAGGGGGTGCACCAATAACTACCAAAATAACCAATCACATTGAAACTCTTCGAAGTGACATGTGACAGTATTTCTTACACCTGACAACACTGATGCATAGAACGGAGGAAACTATTTTAAAGAGAGTCGCAAGGGTCGCGGATATATATAAAATATGTAGTAAAAACTGTTTTATGAAAAATACATTCTGCACTATTATTAACGTTTAACACACACAAAAAAAAAAAAAATCTCAAATGAAGAGATCGATCGAAGAAGAAAACAATATGGGGCGTGTAAATTTCCATCCGTAGTTTTCGAGAAAATCGAGTTTTTTAAACCTAAAAATTGATGCTATATGGTAACTACTCCTTCTATTAAGATGAAGTTTTTCATCCGGAAATTAGCAGTGGCACGACAGCACAATGTATGATTAATAAGGTTATAGATGCAGTGTATACATACTATCATTTCACAACATTAAGTCGATTAAGAGACCCGAATTTGGTTTCCAGTGGAAGCTGATGTGGTTCGGATGTCACGTTAAGCTGTAGTTTGAAACCCTGTGACTTCTTCCTGTGGGGTTTCGTTAAAGACAACGTTTATGTACCACCACTCCCACAGAACCTGGAAGAGTTGAAGAACCGGATCCGTACTGCCATCCGGTGACGCAGTGACGCATGACGCAGGACATTCTTGCCCGAGTATGGGAGGAATTTGAGTATCGATGTGATATTGTTCGTGTTGCTGATGGAGGACATATAAAACATCTATAATTTGAACTTTGAACTGTAATTTGAACTTGAGAGATTCGTAAATGTGTGTGTAAAATTTCATATTCGTATGTCTTAAAGTTTAATAAATATATGCATTCGAAATACGTATATTCTTTTTGAAACAGGGTGTACTTGCGAGGCTTATCCACTGATCAACTTATTGAGCCATGTATTGGAAACGTACCCTGTATCGCTTTCACGAGACTTTTTCTCTCTTGACCATATTACCCACGCACCCATATTACCCCGAATGCCTCATCTCATATTACCCCATCTTGCTATATTTTATTTACGTTGCAACACTGTTCGTACGCGATTCTGCAGCGTGCGCCATGCCTTGCAAATAAAGGGAAACACCTTGGACTCGACACATCAGTAACCAAGTTTTCGTAATTGTTTTATATATCTGGACAATATCTTAAAGTTTTATAGGTGCAGAATAAAAACAGGCATTTTATAGGGCAAGACAATTGTACATCACTTATCTTCAAACCATTAATATTCTCTTAAATTTCTGTTTCCACGTTTCATAAAACTTACAGTCGCAACCAGGACTCCAACAGTGCTTCCAACCCACGCAACAAGAAATTTCATCTTGTACTTGCTGTGCTACGAGGAGGAAACCTTATTTCCACCCATATTCCCCCTATTTACCTTAAGTGTAGTTTCGATTTGTTACAGGTGCAACAAAAGATACGATGGTTTTCAAGTCCCGCCAGATTTGAAAGACTCATGGATTCCAAGGGAAGAGTCATGTTAACATTGTAAAAGTCTCTCAAACTTTAAAAATTAAACGATAACATATAACTTGCCAACGTTAAATTGGGATTCCGGAAGCGACCGCAAATGAATTTGGGCATTAATGGAGTACAGTTGAAGGTTAAGCAGTAAATAGCTGTATGCTGTTGTCAAAGTTTGAGGTATAAGGAAATATTATTAGTAGTTTACCGTGTTGGAGCGACTCTTCGTTTGAATTCCATGAAAGTTCCAGTCCAGTGGACTCTTTAAAAAAACCTGTAATGTTTCTTGAAATTAATATGGGATTTTATTAAAATTAAAATGCAATATCCATGTATCATTGCGTACCCTTATCTAAGAATATCCAAATATACCAACTTACTTGGGAGGGTAGGGAGGGATTGGAGACCCGGTCTCGTTTCCAAATATCTTCTTGCTACATCCCTGAGAGAGACTAGTGTTGCAATTCTATGAGCTGTGGTGATGTAGATAAATACCAGAATTGGAAAGCAGGCACCGAAATGTGCACTGGCAAGCCATTACTGTTGGTTCATTTTCTTCTTTACGGTTTTCTCCAGTAGTGTTTTTTTATTGGTCTGCAGAAATCCACGAGTGGCCTTGATGGATCAGGTCCAAAGGAGAAGAGTTACTTTCTCTGTGTGTAACATCAAGAGAGAAGAGATGGGCACGAATTGCTGATCATTCTCACACAGCATGGGAAAAGCACTGGGCTCGTTTACACGGGCTCAAGCGTGAGATACGATTCACAACATGGCTTACAGCCAAACCATGCAAGCATGTCGAGACATCTGGTTCTATCTTGCAACGACAGGTGATACAACGCTACTGTTTGCAATTTATGGACACCTAGAAGGCAAAAATAGATGAATTTATAAGAGCACACATGTCCTGAAGTTGATATAAATCTCTGTAGATTGTAGCCAATCTTCCAATCTCTGGTGGGTAATGGTTTCTGCACAAGGAGGATTTCAACGTATGTTTATCAATGTTTGGGGAAATCGTAATCTTACGAAAGGAAATGGCAGTCACGCCGTTTCGTTGTTGTGTACAGCGTGTAAATATTTATGTTTGTGGTTTTCTGTTCTTCCGGCTAATAAAGACGACGTATGTATGCATCCATAGGTACACATATATGGAAACCTCATTTTCTCCTTAGCGCTTGTCACCGGCTGACATGGTCAAAGGGTCCAGTTTTAAGGCAGTCGGCTGGTAATTGTAAGACCTGTCTGTTGCGGGTTCGAATCCCGCTGAGGGTTCGGTAGTGTGTTGTCCTTTCGTAATTTCTCATCGTCTTTATGCTCCTGAATCGTCAGACGAAAAATCTGAAAGTTCAATAGCTTACCTATGGCTATGTACAATTAGCAACAAAAGTTACTTCCATTTGGGAAATTTATTTTGGGAATAACAGTGGAACGTACACCGTTTCACTGAGTTTCAAGGCTGGAACCCACAGAAAATTACATTGTTTTTAATTTACTGAAAACTGTTCTCAAATTGTCCTTCCATTCTGAAGTTATTTACGAAACTAAGTTCATCAAACGGAAAGAACTTCGTCGCTGACTATACGATATAAATGTTCACATATTATCTAATAATGTGGGTTAAGGTGTAATAGTAGTAGTAAATTTTTAGCAAAACTTTTGAGACCTCTGTGAAACTTAAAAGGTGACGTCGCATACAGTGTGTGGGACCTTTGGTCACGAGGTTCTGAGTTAGATTCCCAATGGGAGACCATTGAACGGATTACGGTGGTTGAAATTTCTCCTTAAGTGTCTTCATCCCTGCGAAATTAAAATACCGCTAATTGTACAGTAAATTATGTGATATCTTCAAATAGATAAAAGTTAATTGAAATATGGAACAAGAGCGCCCTAGACAATATTATTTTGCGTGAGATACCGTTATCACAAGTCATCTAGCGGCTTTCCGTTTTTAGCTGTTTAGAAACGCGAAAATAGATGCCGATTTTCAAAATGGCTCGAAATCGAAAGCAGATAAGTGAGTCGTGATAACGGGTTCTCGTGTAAAATAATATTGTCTAGGACGCTCTTGTTTCACATTTCGATTATCTTTTATCTATTTGAAGATATCACATAATTACTGTGAAATTAACGGTATTTTAATTTCGCCGGGATGAAGACTCTTAAACTGTAGATCCTCGTCTCATATAGTCTCGGCGCTTCAAAGGGACACCAAACAAACAAACCAGTGGCTCCTGACTGACGGTTGTGATTCCGGGACTGTATTGGGAAGCAAATTAGAAAAATATATTTAGGTGTAGCGGATCCTTTTTCTTTTTACTGAAACTGTTTGGGATACACCGAAAAAAAAAAATGGTAGTGTAATCAGAGTTTATTGTATGTTTTCAGCTTAACTCCGATCATAATAAAAGAGAACAGTGATTGGTGTTTGGAAGTTGAATGTGAAACCTCATTGCAAACTTGATCGTCTTAAATGGTATCAGCGGATGACAATAGAGAAAGAGGTGAAACATTTCAGATATGTTTGGAATGCTTTCCCGTTCATATAATTAACGTCACTCGACCCGACAGATTGAGAAAGTTCTGGTATTTCTTTCTATTATCAGACACCAATCAGAATTTATGTTGTAATAATAAAATAATCATTATAATGGTATTTTTTGTTCCTTGTTTATTATAACGTATTTGTGGTAACTTTTACGGCAGCACTTCTCAAATTGTAGTCCGTGAACCAGAATGGCCCTTGACGTCCGCTCTTTTGATTCTCTTAGGTAAACATAAGTCCAAGAAAAGTAGAGAAAATAAAGTGAATTGTGAAGCACATATACAGGTGTAGACTAGGGATGACTAATTCCGGAATCCGGAAAGTAAAATCGAAAAAATCCGGATTTTTTCCGGATACCGGAAAATTTTGTCCATCCCTAATATAGATTATATGCAATTTAATAAGGTAAATAAGGGCCACGAGGCTCAGTGGTAGAGTGCCTCATACGAACCCCGGCCAAGTAAATTAGTGGTAGACAACATCTTGTCCGTGTTTCTCGGAATACTCCCGTTTTGCTCTGTTTTATTCCACTAATTCTTCCATCATTTATTTGACTTTCATGACCCATCATCCGTCTTTCTTAACCTAACGGTCATGTTTGTGGGACGTTAAACTGAAAGGTTCCATTTTTTTTAATAAGGTAAATATACAAATTCTAGTAGCTTAGTGTTTGTAATCAGTATAAAATATTCTTGATATGTTCCAGTTATTTATTTTCCCCTATTAATAAGGGAAAATATATATAAATTAAGGGAATTTTAATCACTGTACTACTATTTACAAAATATAAGTATTCTGATGTATGCTTAAAACATTAAAAACGAAAGGGAGAAAGAAAAAGGAAATTCGCTTTGAAAGGAGACAAGAGTAAGGTGGTGGTCCGTAGAACATTTTTGACTAATAAAAGTTATACCCGTTTGAGAAACGCTGACTGACCTCATAAAAGTCATCGTTGTAAATTTGGTATTTTAAAGAAAAAAATCCACATGTGTCGATATGTAGGTGGTTTAAAAAAAAAAGTGTCCTAATCGAGAATTGTTTCAGATTGTATTGTGAATCGCATCGTTAACTAAATATCCCAGTACAGGTGGTGGCGTTCTTTTGTCTGCCAATGCTAATTGGATAGGATGCCTTCGTGGCAGGTGTTCTCAACTGTCCGGCAATACGCTAGCTCTTGTGTTGTCCCTAACTATAATTTATATGTATAGAAAATACTCATTTCAGTAATATAGCTGTTTTAGAATTGGATACTGTTACTAGAAAATTCATAAAATTATTTATTTATACAAAGTTTGACCACATTATAGAGGAGCCAGCAAGAGAAGGTCTCTGACAGCTCGCAGCGGTGTTGCCATTACTTACGTGTCAAGGCTTTTTCGGTACATGTATAATAAATAGCAGTTTTCTTAATGGTGTTAAACAGTGACCCGTGGTTGGTAACACCAGCATTCAAGTAAGGTCTCAATTTTCCCTCCGCGCGTGGTGAGAATCTTCAGGGACCATCTCATGATGGCTACTCTATAGCAAAATCTTTTAGACATGGTAAAGCCATGTTCAAAAAGATGACCACATATTTTTTGGTGGAAGTTGTCCCTTCTTTGAGTGCAGTGACTTTCGTATTTGTGTTTAAAGTTTCTCTTTCTTCAGCACCGAGGCCATATGAGATGTGAACCTACATTTAAAGGTGGAATCTGAACTACCATAATGCGTTCAAATTTTAGTATTATACAGGGAGTCGAAGCTGGAACCACATGCACAGAAGACACTTGTGTTAACCACTAGACTTGCCCATTTGTCTTGCATGAAAATATTTAATTTTCCCTTTGTTCATATTCTGAATCGACACATGTCGCGGTTAAAATTCGAGTATTCAAACAGTATTCGAAGTAGTTGTTCAAATAATTTTAACAGATCCAAAATATGTCATATCTGAAATATCATATCTGTCGTTTCCTCCATCAAATAAATGTCACATGATAGTGTCAATCCGCATCAATTATAAGGCAAGCATGAAGTTGTGCTCTCTATTTATTATTATTATTATTAGTAGTAGTAGTAGTAGCAGTAGTAGTAAAAGTGGATCTGAAAAGGTAGGGGGATGGTAGGTAGCGGCATGACGTCACGTAGTCTCCCTGCCTATCTTTGCCCATTGTAAGTTTTAGGTTGAGGGACGCCGTATGTATTTTTTGGAGGTGGGGACGGCATCCTCCCGTGTTCCCCCTCACTTTTACCCCTGATTATTATTATTATTGTTATTATTATTTACTGTAAAATGTTTAGTTTTAATAAACCCAAGGTTACCAAAGTATTTGAATAAACGAAAAGGATATATATAATTGTTAGTAGCGATAAACGATAAGGAGAGCGGTTCAGTGATAAAGCGCTCATCCGTAGTGTGTGGTGTCCATAGTTCGAATTCAACCCGCGACAAGTATGTTTTATGGTGAACAAACACCGTGTGCCTGGATTATCTCGACGTTCTCGCGTTAATTCATACTTTCTTTTCATATACTATGTCATTCATTGTTGTGGGACGTGAAACTGAAAAGAAAAAAAAATTGAAAATTCAAAATGCAAAATTTGATAAATCAAGGCATTACTAACTTTACTTGCGTTGAGTTAAATATATGTATTTTTAAAGTATGAAACCTAACAAAATAAATTTTCCGCATTGCCGTTGTAGAGGAATGGCTGTGCTTGCCACTAAAAGGTCAGAATCTTGATTTGAGGTGTTTATCAGTTTTATTTGGAGTAACTTAATCAATGTTAAAAATCACATATGGTTTAATCCTTCTTTAAAACCCTTAACGAGTTTTCGTAACCATTTGGCTACACCTTTGTTTGATCTTGTGTATTCCGTTTGAAGAGTATCAGGTATTGTTCGTTATGATTATTTGTGTACTTACTTTTCGCGATGGTAGCAGTTATTGCCCCTGGTGACAACTCTGGTAAATTTTTCGCGGGAAGTTGTCTGTGGATATGTTGTTTTCCAAACAGTGCCGGAAGCAGTGAACCGTTAAGGGTTAAGCATATTTACACTCAACATTTTCGACCTATTTGGTGATGTTTTCTTGAATTAGCTTCTGCTATTAAAATACATTGTTGCTACTTGCAAGGAGACTGTTCTGTTTCTTCTTCTATCTTCTGAATTCCTTTTAAATGTTTCATTACGATGAAGGATTGGATTTGGAATTCAGAAATGATTTGAGTGACAGTGAAGAAGCAACTGTGGAGTGAAGGTTTTTTTGATTTGACGTCTGGACAAAATTCAAGAGCTTATTAAGTTCAATATTTTGGGCAAGGGAAAACAAAGATTTCTGTGTTAATGCGTTTTATTGACACCGTCTGTCGTTTGCATAATGCATACACACTTAAAATTGAGTAGAGATCGGTGGCTCAGTGATAAAGCGTCACTTTTGCTGGATTCTCTGGTTCGATTCCAGCTCGCACCAAATAGTCCTTGTGGTGGGCAAGCACCTTGTACGTGCGGTTTTTCGGGATTCTCCCGTTACTCCCACTTTCTTCATTCTATCGCCATCTCCTTTAGCTTACACGACTTACTCGTGGGACGTAAAACCGAAAGATTCCACTTCATTTTTAAAGATTTTACATTTCATTTTTAAAGAATTGGGTCTTCAGATCTTTGCAGCTAGTTCAATATATGCACACATACTGGAAATGTTTGCATCGTTATAAATAGTAATTATATTTACCTATGTTAGTACTAGATTGTTCTTCGAAGTGTTTACACATTTGCATCATGAAGAAAGTCAATTAGAAGAAGTATGTAGTAGCCGTATCCTGTTTCGTAATGTGCTTCAGTTTTATTTATTTATTTATTTATTTATTTATTTTTTAAAGAAAAAATATCCACACTGTTTACTCGTATCAGGTTGGTGGGCGAAATAATATTTACTGATACTTGTTAAATACGGAAGGAATTTACTGCAGATGGACTGCAACAAATATATTTAAAACGTATAGCTAACATGTGGAGGTATACTACTGTGTGCATGTTAATTCAATTAGTACAGGAAGCTTGATACGTTTTACTCTAATAAGGAAGTTATTTGACATTTTACGGTGAGAAGATGGTTGTGAAGAGTTACACAGACAATTGAGAGCGTAGGATATGAGAGATGTAAGATATCAAGTTGTCACGTCACGATTAAAAAAAGATAAAAGAACATAAATCTTTTGTTTTTTGCTGCAACAAGATTATCAATTACTACTAAAATTATAAATTAGTTAGTATTATCATATAAAAAAAATTGATTGCTTACAAAGTTCATTGTATCGGAGAGTATTTTAACTTTTCTCGTCTATTGTCTATATGCTTAGAGATTCAATCAAAACTTCACGGTAGAACATTCTACGTGTACTGTTTATACGTGCGCTAAACATGTACACGAAGAAAAATATTTTTTGAAAAGGATCTGAATAATATGAACATTTCAAAGCATTGTTTATCTGTTTTGCGTTATTACACATGAATTTAAGTACATTAATATTCTTCATAAAAAAAATAATAATAATAGAAACTGATTAGCTATACTTGTGGGTGCTAATCGGAAGGTTTTGGGTTATCCTATAGATTTGTCAGGGGTTTTGCTCGGTTCTTACAGGTGAATACCAGAGAAGTAAATCTCGAAGTCTGTGCTTGGAAGTAAGTTAGATAAACTGCTATATTACTAATTAATATTATGTTACAGATTCAAGGTCAGGTATTAGGGAAGAGATGATAGTGTGATAATGTAGAAGAGAACTTACAGTAGAAAGATTTTTATTATTATTATAATTATTACAATACAGACAAGTATGTTTATCAGTGCAGCCTTAGAGCAAAGCTAAGATGATCTGTTTACTGAAGTTTTTTTTTTTTTTTTTTTAACACGTCTGATCTCCTTTTTGTGAGTCTGGGAACGGGGAAGAATAATAGGAAATTACTTGTAATTACGTATACTTTATGAAGCGTTGTTGCTTCTTACAACAGTTGTCACTGGATAGGTCTGAAGAATCGAAGTGCAACTGTAGAGAATTTGTAATCATCGTAAGTTTCCAGTTAAGACATGGTGAATGTTTCATTAAAATTGTGGCAGTAGTTTTGAGTGAAATAAATGCACAGTACTCCACTCTTTAGTATCTGTACTATTCCTTCCGCTCCAGATCTTTGAATCACCAATTTCTTGTAAACACATTAGAATTACATGAGGAAAAGAACTGCTTATTTTATTTCTGTTCTATTGGCTAAAATAGAAAGTATTTCAGGCAGTTCCATATACTCCTGGAATACAGTCTGGTGGATGAAGTCGGTCACAGAGACGTGCTACTTAACTATGGATATTTCTTGAAAATGCTGCTTAATTGAAATAATAGTGTTTGTAATGTAAAACCAACGTAGTCTTAAGTTCAGTTATGCACAAATCATTTCCGCCTATGTTATTAATGAAAGATGCGCGAAATATACACAACATTCAATTATAGCAATTGAGTTGCGTAAGTTACGGGATGAAATTCCTTAATATCGGTACAGTTGTTATTCATTGAAGTTCAGCTTCTCTTTTCAGCGGCGAGCGTATATGAGACAGACCTACAGTTTAAAGTGGAATCCAAACTCAGCGTAATGCGTTCAAATTTTCTGTAATCCTTTCCCACCGGGACCACATGCATCAAAGGCGCATATGCTACCCACTAGACTAGCCAGCATATTGGCGTAAGTAGTGAGTATAAGTATCCATCCATTTCATATATAATCTTATCCATATATATCGGTAGATAAGGAGAAAGCGTCAACGAAACATCGAAAAATTGGAGAGTTACTTGAGATCAAGAAATTTATTATTTCTTGTATGTAGTTGTGACAGGTAGTTATGATTACAGCAATTTAAGTTGGTGGGTGGACAAACGTGTGTAGTAACAGTCGGAAACGACTTGCTTCCTTTAAACGAATCTGGTTATTGTTCAAGCAATTTTCGTTCGAAACTAGGAAAATGTCCAGTTTTATTATTATTATTTCAAGGATGAAGCAAAGTGTCCAGAGATCGACTACCAAACTTCAACAACCGATCGAAAAACCATTTAACGTAATAAATAGAGCGATCATTGGCATATATGTGGAGAAAAGAAGCTGGGTTGAGCGGAAAAGGAATGAGTGTGTGTTAGAAATGGTGGGGGAGAAAGAGAATTGCGCATTGGCTAAGAAGGAACTTTATCATGAAGGGCATGCTAGAGGGTTTGGTGGCAGGGAAGAGAGGGAGAGGGCGAAGAAGTCCACAAGTAATGAACGATATCAAAACTTAGAAATCGTACGTGAAGACGAAGAGGTTAGCGGAAGACCAAGGAGCATGAAAGCGCCTCAGTTGCGGCAAATGACCTTCCAATAATGTCAGAATACCTATGATGATGATGATGATGATGTATATATGTATTAATGAGTAGTTTCTTGGTAGGATTTACTGGAACTACGCTTTCGTAGCAGCGGTCTTAACTCAGTACTCTATGAAGCACAAAAGTACGGTTTCTACTTAATTTGTATTCAAACAGTTTCTGCTTTTCGCTGGTAGTTATTGTTTCTATCCCTCTCCCCTTTGTTTTCCACCAAAATTGCTTAATTGTTGCATTGCACTTACCCTATGCAGCTCCGTTCATTTGCTCCTTATAGGGATTATGGTAGGATTGTAGCTCTTGCACCAAATTACATAATTGTAGCAGCGTATACTAAACCGATATTTTTAAATATATATTTTTTCATTATTTTAAAACTAGCATAAAATATTGTAAGTTATTACGACTTGTTTTTACAAAAGTACATGTAAAACATAAACAAGAGCTGGTGGTCGGAGATTGTGTGTTAGAAGGAAGAAATTAGTTTGAACTAGTTGCTGAAGGTTTTAACATTTGTGTGTCTGAGAGTTTTATGCCTTTACACGATACACTTAATTGATGGTAGGAAGATAGTCCAGAAATTCCGTATTACCTTGCTTGTTGGGGAATTGTATGAAATATCTTCTCCGTTGTTATATATATTCTGTTTTATGTTCGCTGAGCTGAACGTAAGGCCCGTGCTGCCGCATTCTTGTGTTGCCTCGGGTAAGTAGGCAGGTGATTGGCCTTCTCTTAGAATATTACTAAAACGTGGGCTGGAAACAGAACGCGTGGCCGTTGAATATAATAAATTTCAATACTGTATAGGCTGGATAAAAAGGTTCTTAATTATTTACTTTTCAATGCTAAACTAGTCTACTGGTGTTTATTACATTTCTTAAACGTAATTTTGAAAAATATCGTGGAAATTTAAGTGCATTTAAAATTCTTTTGTTGACAGAATGACAGTTGTAGGTTCCTGATCGTACGAGTGAGTGATACAATCACAAAATAGACCTGCTAGTGAACAATGAAAATATACCTAGTATCTGTAGCAAAATCACAAAATACCAGGTCCATAATATATGCGAATGGACGGAAGAGAGGGAGAGGAAGACCTAAGAGATTGGGTAGAAGACGTTGGGGAAGAAATACAAGCAATGGGATGGGAAAACATAAAGCTAGAAACAGCATCCAGTGGCGAGGTGCTAATAAGAATGCCCTAACTTACAGTGGGCTGTAGCGCAAAAGATCTTATGAGTGATGATAGGTAAATTTTTGCCTTCCACTCTATAGGGCTTTGGTTCGAATCTCACGGCTAACTATTCTTACTGACATTTTACCAAAGTTATTTTCTTTTCCATCGCCTAATCAGCTAAATATTTAGTATATTAAAGGGATCCTGACTCGTTCATGTTCCCACCAATGAAGTACAGCATACAGTTAATTCCCGGTGTTGTAACATTGCAGATATAAACACGTGAAAAATATGACAATTTCTATTAATTGATACGTTAGAAAAGTACGTAAATAACTAGCCAATTTGTCAAAGAAGCAAATAACTTATGCTATTCAAATAACACACTTTCGTTTTATATTGGAATAATTAATTAATTATTCGAATTTTAACACTATTACTCTTTATGATGATTTCAGAAATACTTCAAATACTTTCAAATACATCTGAGATCTTTATAAATAAATTACTTTCTTATATTCTTTGCTTCGTTAAAAAATAAAAACACCTACGAATTATAAATAAAATATTTTTTATTTTCATTCATCACTTGATTTTGCTTTTTTAAGAAGTAGTCAGTGTATACAACCAATAGAACTCATCTATATCTTAACCAAATTTGGCATAGATGTAAACCGCGAGTTGCTTAGTGCGTATCTAAAATATCTTCGTGTACTATTTTCGGTTCCCGATTTATAAGCTTCTAATAAAGATACGCTGAAATCAGTGAAGAATGAACTACAGCTCAACGTGGGATCCGAACCACATGAGCTCCCACTGGGAATCGAACCCGGATCTCCCGCGCCAAAGGCGCGTGCGCTCTCCACATAACCACCCTTTATGGAATGTAGCCTGAAGGAGAGTTACACTACTAAAAGTTATATATAATTGAACAGGTTTAGAAGCGTTAAAAACTTGTATTTTATGGTGAGAAAATCCGGAGGCTAAAAACGTTCGAACTACATACCCTTGAAAAATTTTCAAATATTTATTTTAAAAGGCAAAAAGTCGTGCAGTAGTGTGTGTACTCTCCTCCAATGGACAAGATGCAGGCCATCCTCTTGAACCCAAAGTGTAAATAGCTTTTCCGAGATCAGTGTTCTGTTTGTTTATGTATGCGAGACTTTAGAACGCTTGCTTATCTTCTTTTCTGCTACTGACGTTAATATTTCCTGCCAAAATGGTTCCAGGAGTCCACACACACACACATTTCCTGTGGTAGTAATAATTCATCGTGCGTATAAGTGAAATACTGGTGGAATAATTCTGGACGTTTAGATATGATCTTACTTTTCTCAAGTATGTTTCTATCAGCTACAAATAACAGAATAACATTGCAATGTATTTTATACTTTAATCTCTCGGACCATAGATGGTAATGTCAAGATGTTGTGCTTGTATTGACATATTCTAAAATCTTCAATAATACGTATAAATATTTTAGAATTGAATTTATAGTTCATTTGTAAAATAGGGAATGACGAATGCTTTCATGATTAATTTTGCACTCATTTGGTATCTCACAGCACGTAAACGGTCTGAAAATATTTAAAATTTAAAAATTTGCTCATGAGCACATTCTATCACGTTGCAAAAGGATACAAATGGGTTTTAATATTTTAGTTCGAAACATGGATCTGTTTATTTATTTACTAGCTGAACCTACCTGCGCTCACTATAAAGCGCATCGTTCACATATGAGCATGAATCTCCTTGTTATTCCTCACATCAGTACATGTCCCTTTATAGACACAAGTGAAAGACGTCTTGATTTTTAAAAAATCGGCAAAGAGTACCATAAAGGGGATATTATTTTCTGAATATCTCGCACCGTTTGCGAGATTTGAGCATACTCCCGTAGGAATTTCTAATTTATGTGTGACTAGCAGCGTTCACCCCGCTTCGCTGCGGTCACCCCGGAACGCAATAAACTTTGTTACTTAGATAATTTTTACTTTTTCGCTTTCAAGTGATATGATAAAAACCATAGAAGATTGCAGTAAATGTTAAAATTATATCGCCTGTCATTTATGTTAACCCGCCCCGCTTCGCTGCGGTCACCCCCGAACGCAATAAACTTTGTTACTTAGATAATTTTTACTTTTTCGCTTTCAAGTGATATGATAAAAACCATTATAACGCCTGTCATTTATGTTAACCCGCCGAGTGACACGGTCATGCGGGTTGCATATACATACGTTTTATTTTTATACCTATGATGAACTAACAAAGAATTTGTACGTAATGGACACCTGAATGGTCAATTATCTCAAGACACTGGTAATTGAAAATTAAAGTGATATGATAAAAACCATCTAGGGTCCAAATCCTAATAACCCCCCAAAAATAAAAGAAATTGGTTCAGCCGTATTAGCGTGATGAGCGGACAAAGGATTTGTACGTTCTCTTTTATATATATAGATAGATCAGTGTTTTCTTTCTTCTTACATGCAGTATGTAATAAGCAAATACATTACACACACAATTAGTTATAATGTCAGTGATATGGTGTTCGTTGGGCAAATACACACCAAACAATATTCATCTTAGACTGGAGAAACGGTTATCATTTGTTTTTCATTATAATTTGGCTATAAAACTAATGCTTGAGATATATATATATATAACCCCGGTATACAAATATAACTCGTAGGCTATTCAACACTTCCATTGTACCCCTAAAAAAATGTAATAAAGACTTAACGGCCATTTTTAAAATATTCAATTAGAACTGGACAGTCTACACAAAATTTGCAATCGATCAGTGAAAACGGCATCTTTCTATAACCTGTGGTTCCCAAGAACTCACTGTTGAAAAGATTGGCCACAAAGGTATTAACTTTTCTTGACCACAAACATATAAACCTAACATTTTAATGTATTGATAAAGGTTTGTGTCAGGTACAGAACGGCTTTCTTCATACTTTCAAGATCATTTTGCAATAATCAGTTTCAGTTTAAATAATCCAGCAAACTTAATACATTTTTAGAGGCAGATGCAACCAAATTTTCTGCATGAAATTTAAGAAGTATTCTACTTATCATTTGGTACATTTTTTAATTGATAGTGATGCAATTTGTAAGACGACATAATGCTTTGTAAATCGCGATTATAGGGAAGTTGCTTATTGTTTCTTTCTTCCTTTCTTTACAGGAGACTAGTGAAAAACTACCAACCAAAGAAAAAAGACGAGGAAGATTATCAGTAAGTATTTCTTACCATGTGCTATTACCCTATATTCCGATTAAAATAAGTACTATATTGACAGTGAGAGATGAATAAGGGAAGTGTAAGGATTGCTGTAAGAACTGCATGTAGATTTTCTGAGAACATTTGACTTCTGCTTTGCATCTTGGGATGGAACAAATCTTTACTTGGCATTGCCAAACAGAAGTAATTCTTTGACTCCTTCGAACAGTGATATGTTCCCGCACACTGCTGTAATATTTACAGCACTGGTTAGTTACAGATTTTTCGATTATTACATATGTGTAAATAGAGGTTGACATTCTTTAGATTTAATTGAGGATCACAGTGTTTGTGAAAGTAGCTAACTAATAGAAACAGGAGAATGGATTCGAGAACAAAGTTTTCGGGGAAGTTCTAGGTACAGTGAGCGACAAAAGGTCTTTCCGTTTGTTAAAAGTTATTTTGGGAATAACGGTAGTATGACTGGAAAGTACAGAAAATTACATTCTTTTTAATTTACTGAAAACTGTACTCAAATTGATCTTCCATTCTGAAGTTGTTTAGGAAAATAATTTCATCAAACGGAAAGAATTTTTGTCGCCGACTCGGCAAAAAAGGGACAAAATGAGCGAATAGAGAAATTTAAGCAGAAAATTGTTATACAGTAGGAACTCGATTAACAGTCACCCTCTGGACCGGGATCATGACGGTTAAGCGAATAGACGGATAACAGAAATATCGTTATAAACCTCTACAGTAAGTTGATTTAAAAGGTTCTGGAAGAAATAAATAACCTTATACAAGTGAATAATACTTATAATGATTGAACAGGACCAGAGTAATCCGTATTCCTTCCATGTTACACTAATATAGGTTCGTCTTGAAAATAATTCATAACAGTTTGGAATTTAATTTCTGGTATCTTGAGTGTTTCAAGTCCATGCTTTTCTCCATAAGGGTTTCAGTACTGTACCAAGTATTTATGTGGAAACTAGCATGACCGGAAGTGACGCATGACTATTTCAGTCCATTTCACTTACACTTTATTCCGTGCTCTACACGGCGCACGGCGTCAATTACGGCACATTTAAAGTACAGTACTGTCCGGAGCAGTGACGGATAATAGAGAGTGACGGTTAATCGAGTTTCTACTGTACTTTGTTTTGAAATAATGATCTCATTTGCTCACAAAATATTAATATTTCTTTGAATTAATTCTGAGAATTAGGGCATAGGGCTTTTGAAAGGGAATTGGGTAGCCAGATAAACTTTAACCAAGAATATTAAATGTGATTATATTTAAATTGAGATATTTAAGGTGGGCATGAAATGTCACTTAAATATGGAATGCACTGGTGGTATATATAGTTGGGAAATTCTTCTAGAAGGAACCTTGAATAGGACAGGATGTGGTGGGAGATGATATGAATTAGATTCTTAAACAGATAAATAATAATCCTAATTGATTTGAACCGGCATAAGATAAGTTTCGTTTCTACGGCAATGGACCGTTGGTATTCCTTAACCCATATAGTTAGTTAATACAACTTAGCAACATACCATTCGGCCTACTGCCGTTCTACACATACCTGCTATATTCACTTAGAAGCAAGTGCATATTATTGACTGTAGTCACTAAAATAATTTACAGAAGTTGAATATAATCTAACGTAACATTTCAACATAGCCGATGCAACATAAGGGACTCCGGACAATCCAGATGTACTACAAAAGGCTGTTTTGATAGTAATGCGGAGTTCTTAGGTATAAAAATCTGGAGATTTCGTTAGTGTGAAACTAACTTCTCAAATAATAGTATTCTGACAAATTGCTATGTTTTGTAAATACTTTTGAAGATATTGAAACCACTAGTAAATAAAATTCTCACTTCATAACTCCAGTTCGTATCTGTTCTTATATTGTTGTTACTAGTATCACGTGAACGACAATTCTATAAAATACCTGATCCGTGTACATCGCTGTCCTAACAGCTGTAGTTCGTCTGGATTATATATGCTTAACGCAACATCCGAACTACGATAATCCCGAATCTTTGAAAGATGAGTTCCTGGGAGCTTTATTTATTCTGAATGAAACATCTTTTTCAGTATATACCGTAGTCTTATGTTATTTACAAACCTTGACTCCACTATGAATAAAGCAAGGAGCGTTTGTACCAATTTCAGATCTGTACTAAAAATATGTGGATGTGAGTTTTGAGCTTAAATGCGAATGCTTATTTCTAACTACAGTTATACAAATCGCAAGAGTGCGGGTAGTAAGTCAGAATATTTAAAGGGAACTTGGAATTTGCGGCGACCGAGCCTAATGGGATATCTTCTTTCTTGTTGAAGCTCAGTTTGCGTGCTGCATCTTATAAAACTGAAAATTTGTGATGACCATGCGAGCCGAATTCATCAGAAGTCATTTCTTTGGCTCTGATTAACTTAACCTTGTTCCACTTCGAAGGATTGTACTACCTCATAGCTCCTAATAGAACTCAGTTACTAATATAAGGGGAAATTGAATCATTGCTGAAACACTCCCTACTTTAAGGTATTAGAAGTCTATTATACTATTACATGATGCTAACGATTGTATTTAGTAAGCATATTTTTTATTTTCTAAGGAGATAGTTCATCAACCTACTACCCGCAATGTGAATTCGTGTTGTTAGATGTTCGGGTGGTCAATTCTACTATAAAATCGTCACTCTCGAGGTTAGATCTCCGTTTTGCGTTAAGTTTTAGAACGGTATCAAACATTGTATTATTTATTGCAGTTCGTTGGAACATAAGTCTGTAGCGCATTCAGGCGAGCCTTACAGATCAATTTATTGTATATTTTTCTTTATTGTTCGTATATAATGTAAAGCGATGCAACTAAGGAGCTCTGTACGTACACATACCGGCAAGTTGACGGTTAGAAGATACCAAATTTCATGAGACCTCCATAAACTAAGAGGTGACTTCTCATGAATTTCATCATGGTTACCAGGCAGTCTTTTCAGAAATTGTCACAGGTAATTTCTGTGCTACGGGAGTGAGCAGCTACCGTTAATAACTTAAACGTGGACAGCATAATAATCGGGAATAAAAATTTACCCTATAAAGAGTGAGACATGTTTATGATCAACGTATCGATAAGGTCAAATACAAACTATTTGATAAAAGATAGAATTTTTACCTTCGCAACCACACACTTTAGGGGCTGTTCACACAAGAGGTGCTTTATGCTTAGGGAACATTTTTAGAATAACCTGATACGTCTAATTCATGTCATATTGTCACGTACTAAGTTTATCAAATTCATTTTGTGCACTAAATTGAAAGTGACTATGGGCGTTTCGATTTCATATTATTTAGTGACATCCATATAGAAAACCAACAACCAGAGTTGAACATCTTCGTCAGTATGGAAACTGCCATATAGCGCAGTTTCTGGTGTCGCAGCGTTATTACGTGCAGTGATATAAGACAGAAGGATGTTTCGTCTTCTGTTCCATGTCATATATGGCTTCCAACTAAGCAGGATAAAATTATTAAAAAATCAAACGTTTTAACATCCATATTTTACAATTACAGACAGACCTAATTTCTCACTTAGAGTAGTACCAAAGCATCAAGTGCCCTCTCCTAAGTTTGAGATGCATATTAATCAATAGTAGTATAGTTGAGGGGTGTCATTTACGGAGAGCACAGGGCCTCCTGAGTTTGAGAAACATGTGCTTTTTAATATATTGTAGACGAATATGAAACGTGAAATATAAGGTGGACAATCTTGCCCCACTTCCCCTAGCAAAACGAAATGATGCTATTGGTATATCTGTATTCTTTTGCTTTTCATCTATCTCACAGTGCTGGATCAAAATCATAAATGCGCCTTCATCGATATTCAAACTGGGAACCACGTGTTTTGAAGGTACACGAATTACCAATTTTAAAATAAGTTAGTTTTTTTTTTCAGGTATACAGAATATAAACTCAATGAATAAATCATTATTCCGAACAAGTTTTTTTTTTTCTTAACCTAACAAATAATTATGTAACAGTTTCTCGCTTCCAAAACTGAAGAACGGAATTTTTAACATATTAAGAAAAATAACAGTTTATTTATTCAGTAAAAACCCATTATTCATTGCATCAGAGCCGAGTATCTATAAAAATCCGATTTTATCTTACTATGTATGGAAATTGTCATATCCACAAACATTAACTTCCTTCCTTAGCACGCACCCACCAACTCGCGAACATGAAATTTTCCTCTGCATAATGGTAAACGTAACTGTTGGCGGTCGACAAAATTGGAGGAGGCTGTGTGTGCATGCACTTACTCAAAGTAAAGTATATTAAAGCGAATTTTGCATGCAGTAGAATACAGTTGTTTGCTGGCTTGTGTGAACAGCCCCTAAGATATTGGTGTGCAATTTCGAAGCTCTTCGTCATTTTCAAAGGAAACCGTGCATTGTTGAAAATAAAATAAAACAGTAAGAGCTCCCATCAGATGGGGGCGAGAATCAGATAATATGGTGGGTGTGATGGCTTACTAACGATCCAGATTATATATTCTGTTCCGTGATTTGCTGTATGTGGACGTATATTTTCATGTTGCATTTTATCGCGCTACAGTGAATGTTTCTGCCACATTAACTCGGTTCGATTCTGCAATACTGACAATACAAATTGATCTTTATATTGGAGTCATGGTGACTCAGTGGTAGAGCATTCACCTTTGGTTCGAGCCCAGTTTGCCCCAAGTGGGCTTTGTGGTGGACATACACGGTGTGGGGTTTTCTCGGGGTGCTCCTGTTTCTTCCCACATTTTTCATTCCACCATTTCATTCATTCTCATCATCACCGTCTCCTTTAGCCTACCCTGTATAATCATTTCATTTTTTGTGTTTGCTACAATTAAATTACCGTACACAATCAGAAATTCACAGTTACATCAAGCTACCGAATATTATGATGGCAAGACGTCTGAAACACTGTATGGGAAGTATGTGCAAAATATTAAAGAACTGTAGTTGGAAAGCCTTTGGGAAAGAAGCCTTTATTTAGGTGGACCATAAGTTAGGGTAATATAATATTATCTCGCTGTTACTCTTTTCAGGGTACTACCGAAAGGAAAATGATATAAATCACGGAAAAGTATACATTTCGGGAAACAAGGAAACTAACTTACGCACTTATAATAGTTCAGCATGAACTGTTGACATTTTCATGTCATTTGTTAAATATATTCAGCCACTGACTAGAAGCTACTCTTGCTAGCCTACGTAGAACAACGGAACTGGAAAGCAAACAAATTATACAGGGTGTTTCAAAACAACACCGACAACGTTTGGTAGGTGATTCCTGACATCAAGATAAGACAAAAAGTACAGACCAACCTGGGTGCACAAATGCTTCCTTTCGGAGTTATAGGCTGCCAAAAACATGAAAAAATAAACTTTAAAGGTCCGTAGCTCCAAATCTATGGGACCTATCGTAGGCGGGTCAAGACTTCATTTAGGAACCAACATGTGGGCTATCCAAATATCCATGTTTCAGAATCCTAAGGTACTCACACAACAATTTTTGGAGAGAGAGTTTGACTACGGTCTCATAATTTGAAGTATTCACAAAGTACCTCTATAAAAATTGTTACGGAAGTACCACAGGATTCTGAAACATGGATATTGGAATAGTTCACATACTAGTTCCTAAATAAAGTCTTGACCCGACTACGGTAGGTCCCATAGTTTCGAAGCTATGGACCTTTAAATTTCATTTTTTCATGTTTTCGGCATCTTATAACTCCGAAAGGAAGCATTTGTGCACCCAGATTGGTCTATACTTTTCTTCTTATCTTGGAGTCAGGAATCTCCTCCCAAACGTTGTCGGTGTTTTGAAAACCCTATATGTAGTGGAATCTGATAGGTAGAAAATAGATTACAGATGCGAGCAGTCCTTGGTTCGATTCCCAGTGGGGCGCTCGGTCGAAAAAGTGTGAAAGCTTTTTCAAGCCAGCTATTCCCAGTGAGGTTTTCTTGGGCTTTCCTCATTGACACCAGTCAAATACCAGGTTGGTACGTAAAATACAAGTCCTTGGCCGCTTTCTTCCTAACATGACCACAGATACCGAAAGCCCACTAATCTAATTTCTAATCCTAGATCATCACGGAAGAAGCATGAGGCCATCGTTCATTTCGTTGTCATGACCGATTCAGTTATCTCTGTGATGTCATTTGCTTTTAAGCTAGAAATCACTATGACGTGGTGTAAATAGCGGAAAATTAATACAGTATTTCATAAGGAAATATGAAAACTACATTGTGAATACAGGAAAATTTGAAGAAAATTTAAAAATCGGAAAAATGTAAAAACGCGGCTGTTCATGTTATTAGGGAAGATGGGTACCAATAAGCTTATTTGCATTAGTACAGACTTTGATCTATAGCCAACCTAAAGCCGATTGCTCACAATGGGGCCGCGTACTAGATTCTAATATACTTTCGGCTTGTCAAATACAAATAACACATTGCAAATTGACTCGAATCTGGGGCCTACCAAAATTGCTCCCAGTTGGGCCTCGAACCTTCTAAGCCCTGATTGGATCCAGTGTACGTTTTCTTCCTGTTCGAATATATATATATATATATATATATATATATATATATATAAGCCATATAATTATTTTGTTGAAGAAAATTGCGAAAGTGACATTGTTCGTTGTTTTTTATGAATATTTTTGAGCAATGGAAGAGTAATATTAATTGTGTGATGATATGGCGTCTTTTCCTCAAGAATTTGTTCCAGGAAGACTTTTTAGCTGTTTGTGTGCTGGCATTCATATTTATTCAGTAATGTCATCTGTAATTGATGTGCAGCAGTGTGAAATAGGCCTCTGCTACGAATCGATGACTCTTCCGGATGCCGTAACAGTTATTTCACTATTCCATACTGCTGTGTAGTGTATTCGTCACACTTGAAGTTCATAACATAATACTGGATGTTTAGCGCAATATGTGCTGGGGGAAGTAAGTTTATGTCCTTGAGTAATACGGAGATCGTGTCTGTGTAGGAGGTAAGGTTCTAGCCCACTTATCGTAACGCAGCTAAATGCAGTTAAGCCAGTAGAGCAGGAATAGGGTGCTCAGTTTATTTTCCTCTATTTCACAAGAAAGGTACGTGGAAAATTGAAAAAGTCAGGATTGGAAGTGAAGGAATAAGTTGAGAATTATGTTTAGGGATATCGCGTCTACAAGAATGAGTAATTTTATCTTACACATTTACCTACTCCAATTAATGTCGTTCCGATGTAAAGCTCGTTCATTGACTAATGTGTTTAATGTCACTTTTTTGACTTGTAATATATGACGTAGATCCGCAGGTTACGCCACCGGTAATCGAACCTCTTTCTCTCATACGCTAGTAAGCTCCGAGTGAGCTCTCTTTAATACAGATAAACTGTTGACTTCTTATACTTAAAAAAAAAATAAGTGATTTAATGACTGTAATTTGTGTATTTGCATCACTACAAAAAATTAAAATTGGATACTTCAGAATGGATTAGTAAAAATGTTTGACACAAGTAGAAAACTTCTGAGGTTCAATACATATGAGCATGCTAAAATTTTCAAGTATAGTCATAGTATAAGATAGGAACTAGATTCTTTCTGATCATTTATTTTACAATCAAAATTGTATCATCAATATTATGTGTGGAACCGCATTGGGTTGAAATTCTTCTTTGACTTCGTGGTTAGTACTGAAGTTGGTCTTTAAGAATGAGAGTAAATTGAGGTAGATCCATAATTTGCAACAAACTATAGAAGAAGTGAATCATGCCTTTAGTTCAAAATCGTATATAATACAGGCACCAGTGTTCGGTATGACTTAAAGAATCAGAGGAAATTTAGAGGAAGCCTAGGTTGATGAGAGAATAATAGGTAGTGTGATATTAAGTGGCCAGTAGCTTAGTCGTGTGTCAAAATAGCGTTCATGTTTTGTTTGAAGCAGGGCCTGGTTCGATGTCCGGTTGGAGTTCATATTGTTCCGATCTATAAGTTCTAGATTTGCGTCTCACCTGGTCTTGGTACTGCATTTTCATAATAGTCATCAACTTTGCATTATATGCATATATAAACAACTGAGAAATGCCTTGTTCGCGTTATGTGACGTGATATATTCATAACATGTTCTCTATTTTAACCAGTTCATTTCATCATACTATCCAAAGTCTCGAAATAAAATAAAATTTTTAGTTTTACGACTTACGATTATGTCTTTAGCCTAAAGGAGAGAGACGATTAATGAAAGTGAATGATTATAAAAGAATTGGTGGTGTAATATCGTTGAAGAGAACGGGAGAATCTTGAGAAAACCTACGAACACAATGTTGTGTACCTTAAGTTCGCGTGGCCAGGCATCGAATTAGGGACCTCTCGCACGATACTTTCCAAGTTCTAGAGATTACAGAGTTTGACTCGTTCATATTGAGCCGAAGTCAATGTGCAGCCCATCGCCATGAGATTGCCACAAGACAAGCAACAGAGCTCCTTTGTAGCTAAGCGGTAAGCGTGGGAGACCAGAGTTCGATTCCCGGCTGGAGCTCATGTGGTTCGGATTCCATGTTAACCAGTAGGTCCCGTCTCATATAGCCTCGCTGCTGAAAGGGACGTTAAAAACTCAGCGAGACAAGCAACAATATCTCGTTAGTCACACAGTAGAACAGTGTGGTCAAGCATAGTCTGATGTCACCGAAACTGAACAGATTCTGAGAGGAGTTCATTGTGGCCCTCTGCCCCACTAAGCCTACGTCGTCGCGCATCGTAGAAATGTGCCAAGTGCGTAATTTTCGTGTAGATTGTACCACTCTAAACCGTATTGCACAGAAATATACAGCACAGAGTGACATAGTTCTGGCCCACGACACCGATGCGCAGCTCTGCCGTGTCGTGACAAAACGCTGTAACTTTGGCGCAGCAGTTTTGCGAAAAAGAGCCGTAAAGTTTTCATCCGAAAATGTGATCTGTATCGTGTAGAACCAGTGTAACTAGGCAATAATGGTCAACCAATCAATTTTCACCAAATTTAATCACACAGCATTCATTTACGTAACATTACATGTAACCACGTGTTTCCAAAGTCAAGATACACTGGTTCTACACGATACAGATCACATTTTCGGATGAAAACTTTATGGCTCTTTTTCGCAAAACTGCTCCGCCAAAGTTACAGCGTTTTGTCACGACACGGCAGAGCTAGAAACCGACCTCTCATGAAGAGGACTCCGTCGTTGTTGCATGTGGTTCGGCATATGGCGACTCCGAAAATCCCCCTCCCCCATAGTGTGCGATGGTCAGCAAATGCCGCACACCGTAGGCGACAGTCAGCCACTCCATTCACAGGGATGTTCGCAAGAGCAGTGTGCACATCCTAAAACCGTATCGTGTGGCTGGGCGAAAAAGGAACTACATGAGGTTGTATGAACATAATCTCGCTGGTGATCGGTGGGAGGTTGTTACCCTTGGTGAAGCGTGGATTACTTCACAGACTGTGGTAAAGTTCGTGCCATTACATACAGAACTATTGACGCCAAGGTGCGAAGCACGTTCTTCCGTCAGTGTGCAGGCGTTTCCCAAAACTGTTCATGCTTGTGGCTGGTTTCTTGTACAGTGGCAAACTATGTCTCCGAAAAGTGGAACAAAACGTCAAAATCAACGCTGCATAGTAGGAGACTCATGTCCTGACTAAAATGTACCAGCACGAAATCCCAACATTGTACGAACAAACGTGAACTAGGTTGAACTGCACCAATACAAGGTATCCAGACACACAGCAAAAACATAGCTGGAATCCCATCGCCGTATAGAACAGGAAACTGGGTTGTGGCATTTCCCTTCTCTGACATCCCTGTCAAGAGTCCAGATTCCAGCCCAATGGACTTCCCAAGAGGCGCCTTTTCCATTATCGAGTCCACACCATCTCCGACCAGTAGTAGGCCTGCAAAGAAGAGTGGGATGTATTAATAATGCAATGGTTTCCTGCAATGGAGACTCAGATGTCGTACAATAGTCAGTAGACCGGTGATGAAAACACGGCATATCCTAAGTATGTGGCACGTTCAAATTCGACTCAATACAAATGAATCAACCTCGGTAAATGTAGAATTTTCTTTCTTCTTCACTTGTTTTGAAGAAAACCGTAAAAGTAGCGCAGAAGGGACAGAATGTGTGTATTTAGGCGGAGACACTTTTTAGTATTCATACCCAAGCGGAAACAAAGATTTAGATGATTTTTCTTTTGTCAGTTGTTACATGTAGGTATTATCTGATTGATGAGACTTCCCAAGTCAGTTGTTCGTAATTTTTGTCTTTTTGTCACGGCTAATTAAGTAGTATCTAAAGTCCAAATGTGTCATAAAATCTCAGAATTCTTCGACGAAAACCATTTGGAAAATGCAATGGTTTGACAATACCGAATAACTATAACCGTTGAATACATACTGTATGTCATTTTAAGCGTTAATGTTCAATTGTTCAAAACCGAAGGAGACTGACACTCATGAGTAATACAAATGATGAATAAAAGCCAACCGGTAGCAGTTATTTTTTTATCTTCTCAATATGCTGGCGCCACAAAAGACGAACAATTCCAGGTATATGTTGTGTCGTGTGGGATGCCAGACAGCTAAACAGCTTGCGCGTGGGTTTATGTGGATTTGCGAGTTTTCAGGATCAGTCACTATTTGTGGGCGGTTGTATTTAAAAATATTTTTTTTTTTTAAATGTTAAACTATGAAGTTAAATTCTTAAATTGAATTATCGTAGGGTTACTATATTTCTCTTATTCCAAGGCGGTACACTTTGGGTGTTAAACTTTCCAAATGCGGACAATTTGGTGGGAGGCTTACTTTTCCTTCTTCTGTCGGTGGAAAGTTCTACACGTTATTTTATTCCTGATGGATAGGGGCACGAGTTTTTCGCAAGTTGCAAAATCGCGAAAGTTTTCCTACAAAGCCGAGAGTTAGTTTTCCAACGAACTACATCAGATTGAGTAAGGAAATAGGTATTTCAAAGTCGCGACAAAATGCGATAATTGACATTTTGAGCGAAATGTGCCGCAAAACGCGACAAATTGCGAATTTTTAAAAACGCCAATTTTAGTTAAAATACAGAAATAAAAAGTACAATTTTTCAAAGTGGAGAAAAATTGAAACTTAAATAACTTGTGCCTGTCAGCAATATGGCTTCCAATAACGAATACTGAAGGATTTTTTTTTTTTTTTTGTTTGTTTGTTTGTTTTTAAAATACAGCTTGGTAATCAATGGTAGAAAGCTACAAATGAAAGAAGAAAATATTGAAACATACAACATGCTGCACTTTTCATCAGAATAATAATTTGCAGACGAGATATACTAGAAGATATTGCACTAATGTATTGTATATCCATATATGATTTTTGCATGTATATATGTTTTCGGTGTATAACTAATACAATGTGTGGTGTTTTGTGATGGCAATCATGTGATGATACTTTGCTAGTGTATTTTAAGTTTTTGGACTTGTAAAAGAAGAAAGAAGTAATTTGTTGTTAGTAACTGCTTAAAGAATAACTTCATTGTCCTAAGTAGCATTATTGATTTATTGCTTATTACTTACATTGGGCTTACATTAGAATTTGTATAATTTATATTAGAGTTTGTAAATTAATTTACTTAGCGACAAAATGAGAAATTTTATATATCAAAATGCGTCAAAATACGAAATTTTTAATTTCAAATTGTGAAAAACTCCTGCCCCTACTGATGGATGTATCTGTAACAGGTATTTGTCGAATGTAAAAATTATGTCTTTTTCATTTGTGGTTTATGTATGTTTATTGATTTTTAAAAAAAATGAAACTTAAGTGGGCCGCTTAAAGGGTCCATTCAATATCAGTGTTACTATCAATTAACCATAATTTCCTATGAAAACCACAAAATTTTAACTGTGCAATTGTGAAGTTGTCTGGGTCAATTTGGCTATATAAAAGGTAAAAATGTGTTCCCATTGAAGACAAGCCAAATACGAAGGCCGCGGTGGCTCAGTGGTAGAGCGTTCACCTCGGTGCTTGGGATTTCGGGTTCAAACCCTGCACCTGCCAAGTGAACTTTGTGGTGGACAAACACCGTGTGCATGGGTTTTCTCTTAGTTCTCCCGTTTCCTCCCACTTTCTTCATTCCACCATTTTATTCATCTGTCATCATCACCGTCTCCTTTAGCCTAATCGGCATAACCATGCGACGTAAAACTCAAAAATTTCATTTCATTTACAAGCTTAATACGGACCACCGTGTATATTTATAACTAGATGTGACACTTCAATAACAAACAATGTACTATTACTCTTGTTACTAATTGCAGCTCTATCCAAAATAGGTAGAAAAATCAATTCATATGCGTGGATATATATCTAAGATTAACTACTTTTAAATGAACAAACATTGCAAATATAGAAAATAGTTGGACGAGTGCATTCACCTTTATAAACAGGATGTTTGGAGTTTTGTCTTCAGTGACATTCGTCGTGACTAATCCAAGGCTTTCCTTCGATGAATTAGTTAGTATGTAGTAACTTTTTCTTCATATCAGTGAACTCATTGAGGACAAGGTATATAGGAGTACACTCTATCTATTAAATTTTGATGGAGAGGTACTTTACACCTTCAGTGTAATAATACACCATAATTTCTTCTATTTTTGCATTACATGTCAATTATAAAGTGCAACAGTGGGTTACTTATTCTACGGTTCTTTGTTATATATAGCTTCAAGGCCAACATAATTAAAACATAATTTAGAATTGCATATAACTTCTTACACAATCAAACTTTGCTTGTGTATGTACGAGAGTAGGTCAGTAAGTATCTGCAATTTTTATTATTTATTACCATAAAAGTACCTGGTCCACCGTTACACAAGGTTTCGGATGCCCTCTGCCAAAAAGGTTTTTGGTTGCGCAGCAAGCCCCGGATGCACCGCTCCCTTGACTTGTTAATTGGAGCTGAATCGACAGCCTCTGAGAGCATCTTTAAGTGAACCAAACAGATGGTAATCTGAGGGGGCGAAATTGGAACTGTATGCAGTATGCTTTCAACACCTCGAAACGCAGCGTCTGAAGAATTTGATCGGTATGGGCGGCGGCGTCTGATTAGAACAATTTCAGTCCGTTCTTGGTGGATGAGAGCCATGTTGCATCCTTGAACAAAAATCAAAACTCATTGCATGATGTAATATGCAATGTTTGCTTCGCAAAATGTCATTACTAATTAAAGTTAGGTGAGAAATAACTTCAGATTCGTATTTCTATTGGAATTTTAGCGTAAAATCGTGTGTCGCATACCCATTTCCCATTTGAAGTATTGGACTTGAATTCAAAATGGCGGATTTCAAGATGGCTGCCATGATGCCAATTGGCGCCATCTGGTGCGCTCCCACCTCAGTTACCCACAGCCAAAGTGTCGTCATCTTTCAAGCCGTTTCCAAATTACAAGAGTGGTACAAGACTTTTAGTCGTAAAAATGGGATGATGGCGGTGGGTATATAAATTAAAAGTAGTAAACAGTACAGTAGTAGTAACAGTAGTAGTGGTAAAGAGCAGTAAAAACAATAAAATATTAGTGTCAATAAAATAAGTACCAGAAAGTGGATTGTCTTTGTGGAGCAGTTGTTAAATTGGCTGTTTGATAAAAATAAATAAATAAATGTAATCTGGCGTGAAAGCACTTATGTTGATATGTTTGGACGTACAGGGTGATCTGAATGAAATGGAAGCTGTAGTTTTGCGTCCTACGATTATGTCCTATAGGACACAGGGAATTCGTAATTAATAAAAAGCGATGGATAATGAAATAATTGGTGGAATGAAAATTGGGAAGAGATGGGAGAACTGAAAAATCCATGGATACATTGTCCAACTCAGTCACATGGCTGTGGATCGAACCAAGGACCTTTCTCACCAGAGGTCAGCACTCCACCACTGACCCATTGTGTAAATTACTTTCGCAGTGTTTCGAAAAATATGAAAAAGTTGCAGCGGGTTGATGAGCTCACGTGTACGTTAAAGATATACCGTACATAATGAGCTTGTCATTTCAGCAGAAAAAGTAGTTTCGATTCGTGTTCATTGAAAATGATGATAGGATTCCTTTTGTTATATTTATTAAAGGCAAAATGCAAAATATGCTGGAAAATTGAAAATAATTTGGAATAAACTGTAATTATACAATATACAATATTTTTATACAACTTGTAAAGCAAGTGGGTTGACTTCTCGCCAGCTGTCTGTACCACGCGCAAAGACAACATGACAAATCTGAAAAACAGTTGTTGGCACTCCCGAGATTTATAACATAAATAAATCCTTTAGGGAAAAAAAAATATGAATCACAAGTATTCGCGTAGTCCTACTGTTTTGTGTTTTGCTAAAAAGCTCACATGTTTTTCATAACACCACGTGCAACTAAGATGTGATACGTTGTTGAAACATGAAAAGTAAGCCTTTTCACGTATGTGTAAGCTTGCAGCGTGATTCAAATTTAAAACCAAGGTCATACACAGTCACACCACACATGCAACGAACATTGAGTTTGCAATGACAATGACAGTCGGCTTACATGCGTTTGTAATGTATACATTACACTGGGGCCGGTTGGAGGTGCATAAACTTTGTAGTCGTCAACAAAAACACTTATCCCCTTTCCCCTCTGCAAGTTTTCATGTTAATAAGTCAACAAACGAATTTTAGTAGTTTTCAGTGGCGTATATTCAAACCTTAATACACGTAGTTTCAAGTTGGATTTCTATTGGAAGCACAACAGACGAATTTATTTACAGTTTTCTTTGTCGCATATTAAAGCGTGTAGTTCGGAGCTCAATTTCTGGTGGAACCTAAAAGATTTCCGTATAGATTAGTGGCGATCCGTTAACTGAAACGGTGATAAGTTATTCAATGCTTGAACTGTAGTAATAGAGGAAATCAATAAAAAGCATTTTTAAATATAAGACTTCTTACCTCTGTCGTAGAAAATTCGTGGATTCGAGTTTGAATGCAGTGGGCCTTTTAACCTTATCCAGATCCCCTAGTTCGCAGATGGATGAACTACGGCCCGCGAGCCATGTGCAACCCGCTGAAAGGTTCTGTCTGGCCCACAACATGAATTTAACTTCACTTTTAATAATCAATGCCTCCCAATTTAAACCACAATTATGAGAAACTTCTAAAAATGCATGTGATATCCCCTTCGTTATCTCTGAATTATTAGTTGTGCTTAGTTAGTGGTGGATCTAAACCAAAGCCGGGGGCATAGGCCCCCCAGTTTTTGAGTGACAAAAATAGTTCAACCTATTATATATATATTTTTGAAAGTTTATTATAAAATCATAGTTTGAGGTCTGGCTGCCACCCCCTGGACGGTTTTACTTTCTGGATCCGCCACTGTGCTTAGTAGCTAGGCTATTACAAGAATTTGTAAAATGTATCAAATTATGTTGGCTTGCTTAATGTTTTTCCTTGTCCTCCTCCTAAAAGAAAAAAAAAAATTGCCCAGCACTGTCCTAGTTGATCCCAAATAAATTTTCCGAAAGTCAAATAGTCAATTTGTTTCGTTGCTCCCGAAATTTGTTGATTCGTCGTATTTCATGGTGATTGGTAAGCAAAATCGTTGGCTCACCATTTCTTCTGGAAATAAGTTTCAAAAGCACTCCTAAAATGACTTATGCAAAGTTCAGACGTGGTAAAATGTCATTTTAACATCCTAAAACGGTATATTTGCTCTATACCATAAAAATCATTAGATAATAAATAAATAAATAAATTAATTAATAGAGATATTAGTTAGACGTATGTGATTATCACATTCTTGTTCCGTCTTGTGTACTAATAACGCTAATGATCATTTGCATGGGCCACGGTGGCTCAGTGGTAGTGTTCACCTCTGGTGTTTGGGGTTCCTGGTTCGATCCCAGCTCGCGCCAAGTGGAATTTGTGGTAGACAGGCTTATTAAAATACAGAGGTTTTGAAGAATAATTTTAACACACAAACTTTATGGAAAATACTATTTAAACAATTTATTTAAAGTACATACACATACTCAAAATGTTTGTCTCTGTTCGTGAAATCACAATGTTTGTCTGTGTTCGTGAAATCACAGACAACCGTAAATGAAAGATTTGAAAGCCAAAGTTATAGGTTGGAGGTCAGTCGCTTTTAATTGCCATTGTAGCATTTTAATAGATAGATACTTGGACAACTAGAAAAGATGGAAAATACTAGTAACTACCATGCATCACCTACAACAGTAAAGTAAGGAAATACCTGTAAATTAGTCACCCTTATACACCTGTAACACGAACAGAAAGAAAATGCTTTTGTATTAGTCACATTAATTGCCTTCAACAGGAATAGAAAGGCAACACGTGAAAACTAATTTTTTTTTCTAATCTGCATAAAGTGTTAGATTGTTGGCCTGCCTTATACATGTATAGAAAATTGAAGATTGCCCAAACACTTTGTGTGTGAATTCTGTAATAATGACGTGGTTGATGAATACCATAAATGTATCCTAATATGAGAAAATACTCTCGTACCTCAAATCAGCTCAAGTTTTACCAATTTATTTAAAGCAGAGCCAGCTACGAATTATTAATTTAGTAGCGAGGGAGGGGGGGGGGGGAGAACCGAAATGAAAAAGTAGGAAAATGAAAAGTGTAGGTGACAGGTATATACAGGAAGCGTCAACCATTTCCGAAATTGCCGTCGACCAGTGTTAATGAATTATTATCGAGATTTAAAAGTAGGAAAAAGAAAGGCAGTTCGAGCTACATTCAGAAGTTCGTTCAGCTGCAAGCGGTTTTATAGACTTCCATGTTTTGTTTCCTCTGACGTGTATGTATGTATGTAGTGTGTTTACAATACATCTTGAAGTAGGACAAGTACGTCGAATAATAAAAGAAAATAAAAAGTACGTATGTATGGCCATCTCGTACTGCAAGTATTAGACGTGAAAACTCGTGGATTTTTTTCTCTGCTGACTGCAAAAATGCAGGTGTTGATGAATTTCCCTTCAGCAAGTTAATAGTTAAGAGTCAAATCCAATTAGTTTTCTTAATTTTATTTTGTTTCGAACATTATTCTTATATTAATAGAATTAACACGACTATCTATCTATGGGTCCTCAACTGTAATTACCAGGGGGCACCGTGGCTCAGTGCTAGAGCGCTTACCTCTGGTGCGTGAAGCTGGTTCGATTCCCGGTTAAGTGCTGGACAACATAATGTTTGTGGGTTTTCTCGGTACTGCCATTTCCTCTCACTTTCTCATTCCACCAGTCTTAACAGAGTCATTCACTTGCCTTAATCATCGTCTTCCTTAGCGTAAAGAGCATAACGTGGAACGTTAATCCGTAAGATTTCATTTCATTTCCACGGTACTCATTTGGCTACAACGCTATATCACTTCTTAAAAAATATATGGCGACACTATGGAGTGCATTTATTTATTTATATGTATAGTTCTAGATACAGCTTGTTGGCCATTTTCACTGAAACATATAACAGAATAATAATCTTAAATAATAAATATGTACATAATATTTACAACTTAATTTTGCATAATCGTCTTCGGTGCCAGCGGTCGCTGGTTCGATTCCCGGTGGGGTCACTCGGTCGAAAAAGTGTAAACCGCTTTTTCAGGCCAGCCATCCTGAATGAAGTTTCCCTGGGTTTTCTTCATTCACACCAGGCAAATACCAGGGTGGTACCCAACTTATAGGTCCCAGGCCGCTTCCTTCCTTCCCTTTCCCCAGATAGTGTGCTCGCCGAGGAGCGTCATCCCTCATACGTGATGGGCTAAATTGTCTTAGAAAGCTCAGAAATCTAAATCTTAATCCAAATCCTTAATTTTGCATAACTGAAAATTCTTTCAAGAGTAAAGAAATATCTGTGATGAAGGTCTGTTGAATTCGGTTGAAAGTCTGTACATGAACGACCTCTGGACTGTCGCATATCTAGGTTTCGGAACAGAATAAAACTCGTATCTCGTCTTACGCGAATAGGTACTTTGAAATTAACTGTTTAATTTTACTGGAAAGTGACAGTTTATTTTTGCTATTTTATGTAGAAACAAAACCAGCGTTTCTGGTGAGTAGTGTGTGACATACGTACCTCTGAAACTTCGTGTCGAAGAGTCCATAGACCAAATAGGCGAAAAGTACTCCAATACAGGAATACCCTGACAAATTGAGCTGATGACCAAATTAGAAGGGTAACCATCTACATTAGGTAGCCGCATATCTGAGTCCATGTAGACTCATGTCCAAAATGATTGTCGCATATCTATAATTGTCTTCTTGTAAGAATATAATTTGATAATGATTTTGCAAGGTACTTTTTAATACTGATACTATGTGTATAATCGGGAAATTTATATTTGTGGCAAATTTCATAGGAAAAGCATTAGAAATACGAAAATTAGAATGAGTAAAACAAAATGTTGCTAAATGGACAAGAAAGTTGTATTTTCGTTTTATTGTTCTTATTTACTGCTCTTTTGACATGAAAATTGCCACATACATGTCTGCCGATTATGCGCATACTAACATTATAAAAAAAAACCGGGAGAATTCGTTATCAAATTATATTCCTACAACAACATATCTATAGATATGCGACAATAATTTTGGACATGAATGTACCTTTGTACAGTAACCGACATAAATCCTTTCCGTTTGATGAAATTAGTTTCGTAAATAATTTGAGAATGGAAGGACAGTTTGAGTACAGTTTTTAGTATTTCCCATTGTACAAGCTTTACTTTCAACAGACTAAAATCTGATTTAAACTACTCGCTGAACAAAACAAGACGTTTATTGTTTAAAAAAAAAAAAGTGTAAAAGTTTCGCCAACTATTCACTTAGGCTTCATCTGATGAAGCTAAAGTGGATATTTGGCGAAACTGTTACACGTTAGTAATTTTTATAATAAACGTATTGTAAGTTTCTACTAGATGAAAAAGAATGCAATTTTCTGTATGTTCCAGCCGTACCACCCTTACTCCCAAAATATTTTTTTTCAAACGGAAATAACTTTTTACGCTGACTGTACTGTTGTACTAAATAGGTGAATCCACAATTTCTCTGTTTTAAAGCATAGGTGGTGATCCTTCGGCAACTATACTGAGCACCATTTACGTGATATGTGTTAAACTGTCCGTCACAATGATGGATTCTACTCAACTTGAAAACCTTGTTCTACTGCACCAGCCTCTGGTGATGGAACAATAGTTTTATTTCCAGTCAGTGATGGTTTTAGATGATTTCTCCTGGGAGAGAATTTCAATACGCAGGGAGTTAAGTAATATTGCAAAAATACTGGTAACCCTTAGTCTTAGGCTATTTGAGAAAGCGTTACTCCCTGTAGCAAACGCGACCAATGTAGCTATTCAGTAATTTTACTTTCACCACAGTTGTAAACCATACCGTGAGCCAGTCAGGGTTTCCGGGTCTTTTTGCCAGGTCCAGGTGTGTAATACCAGAGTTCCAATACTCTGCACAAACCATCTTCCAAGCAGTTGTTTCTTGCTACAATCCCTTTGCCTGGCAACACGTCTTTCCTTTTTTCCCCTTCCTTTTGAAATCTTTTAAACAGCAGGCGGTCTATTGTTCCGAAATGCACCAAATACGCTCGAGCTGACGTTTTCTCCGCGTTTTTATTGCTTTCACGTTTGTGATTAGCCACCTACATTTAAATACATGGTCAGCGTATTCCAAGCGTACGCATGAGTAATAAATACGCTTTGCGATCGCCTCAATTAGCCGGGTACTTATTGAGCACGATCGAAAATTTGCCCTGGGGGAAATTTTGTAGATCCGGGGGAATTACTCCCCGGACTACCTTCTGAAATCTCTCTATAAGTGGCGACAATAAGAGCGCTGTAGAGGGGAAGGCAAAATCTGTATGCCGCCACTGATCTCCGACAGATATTCTGATCACTTATTACAGATAACGTGAGAAAATGTGCACCATACTAATCTCAAGTTGTTGTTTTGTTTTAGTGGAATATTTGTAGATCCATGTTGTCGCCTATACTGGGAAGCTATTAATATAAATTTCAACCAAAACCAAAGTACAAACAAAATCTCGAAAGTCTTTTTGATCTTTCTTTTGTCTTAACTTTTATTGTATAGGTGTTTCTAAGTACAAACAAAGCAACGTCTTCCAAAGTTCATATGTTGGTGATAACAAGACTCCACCTTTTATGGTGAAAGTATCTTTCATACGTGCGTTGACGATCTTTATTGTTCGTTGTATGAGAATTTCCTCGAAAAACGTCTCATCTTCTTTTGTCGAACACGGTCCAGTCGCCGTTATAATCCATCCTCCAGTGCTACATCGTCAAGCGTGAGTCATTTAATTAATAGCTAAACCATGTTGACCTGTTTACAGAAAAAAAAAAAAATCCGGTGCTGCATGCAACATACTGATTCTGTTGCCGAACGTAATGCAGTGACTGAAAATATTAGTTTCTTGTTCATTTCGCTCGAGGTGTTTCTCTGTATCGTGTCACCTTGGACAACCAGAGGCACGTAGAAAACCTACATGTGAGATGGATAGATCGGTAGAGGTTGAGAGAAGAACTTGAAATTTGATAGAATTGTGGATTTAAGAGGTGCGATGCTGTAGGCCGAGTAAACGTTGAGGGTCAGGGGGCAAAGCCCTCAGCTGTGCCAAAATTCAGGAAATGTAATTGAAGACCAAATGCACAAAATTTACTCTTGATGCAAAGGCTGATACCTAAGATATGCGAGGCCGTAGGCCGAGCAAGCGCGGGGGCATGGGGGCGGATCCCCAGCTAGCCAAAGGCTAATCTAATTATAGAGCTCGTCAGCGGCGGTAATTAGAGGGACAAGAGGGGAAGTTGCCCCCTTTTTTTAAGCGACCCCTTAATGTATAGTTTCATTTGAAAATGTAAATTTTTGTATGTATTACTGATTCATAGAAAAAATGGTGCCATATATTTGCTTTATAATATACGTTAGTATGTATTGGTTCTTTGTCCTCCCGTGGAGTTAAGAAAGCTACGGGAATTGCGTTTTAATTGAAAATTCAAAGCAATTAATATTGCAATTGCGTATTTCTTTGAATGTCGTAGCATATGCTTGTAGTATTTATGCCTTTCATTTTCTAAGAGCAATAACATACATTTGATGTCATGTTTGGAATTAAAAATGTAAGTTATCATTAATCCTTAGTTTCAATATAACTTCTACAAAACAAACCTCATTTATTACTATGATAAATATTATCCTTTCTATTTGTTTGTTTTCGCAAATTTGTTGTTAAATAATCTGATCACACAATTTTCCAGACAGAATTTTAAGATGTCCGTGAGCAAGGAATCAAATCTCTTCTTACACCTTCATTTAAGAGTAGAAAGGACTAGTATCTACTTGCGTTGCTCTTGTCAATTTACTTAATAAAATACGAAATTCAATATACGGTATTTTAACTGAAAAAGATAGTATCCTATTAGTTATGCAACCTTTCGTCAAACAGTGTAAGCATCAACCAGGATGGAAAACTGACATTGATACACATATATTCAGCTCATGTCTCGCCCTCAATTATTGAGCTCGAGTTCGAGAACCAGGCTCGTAAGTGTACATCTCGGGAAGTAGATTTTATTTGTTTTAGTTAAGAGCTCATTGACACCACTACTAGGGCTGTATTTTTTTCTGTTTTTTAAGGAGAAATCCCACGTGAAGCCTTTACATCGTTCTAACTTTATGCAGAGCATTTACACTCTCTAGATACCATCTGTTATAAACTTTCCTTTTCAATGTTTTCCTTCGTCTGACAATTTATATAATAGTTTCATTCGATGCAGCGCATACAATGTGACTGTTCAGCACTTTCATCTGAGAGACAGTTAACATTACATGCGAATGACGTTGTTATCAGCTTTACGTAATAGCCTGTAAATTATACTTGGAATCATCCATGGAAGTTCCTCGTTGTCAAACGCAGTAGCAGCGGAACTGCTTTACGCTACATTACTTCACGATAATGGGCTATTTAGTTCCATATGCTGGTCATTATAAATGTGATGTTTTAATACATTCTTAGCAGTGTATTAAATATTTTATTACACATAGGAGTTGAATTCTTTACTTTCGAGCAACTATTGGATCGTGGAGGTAGTTTTGTGATTGAAAAATGTCGAATTCGTTGTATCAACGGATCAACAAGTTTCGTGGTCCCTATGTGAAAAAGTTTTCTTTGTATGTCCCATCCGCCTGTTGTGCACTCCTCGGTAGTCAGTTTGTCTATTGTTGCTTAAAGTTATCGTTTCTTTTCAGCGCCAAGGTTACACGAGACATGAACTTACAGTTTAAGGTGAAATCCGAATCACCGTATTGCGTTCCATGCTCACCCACCAAGAATCCCACTTTGTTTTGTACGTCTTATATAGCCTCCTGCTGACAAAATCCAAATTAAGTACAGAGTGTTTATAAAATATGGCACATAGAGAAATACATTTTATCTTAAATTGCATGTAACGTACTAAAGCTTTTTGTGAATATAAAAAATAATTCTACGTGTAATCCTTTCGTTGCCTGAAGGATATCCAGACGATATTCCAGTTCCACTCATGTGTAGGTCAACATTACGTGAGGGCAGGGCTGGATTAACTCATCTGGAGGCCTGGGGCTAGAATAAATATATGGCCCGTGTTGACTTCACCTAATATATTTCTGTGAAAGTACAGTAGGGATATTAGGAAAATATGTTTCATATTTTTTTATAATATTTTATTTTGATGGTGATGATTGTATCTTCATAATTCTTTTTAGATAGCCAGTTAGAGATTTTGATCAGAGTGGAGGCCCGGGGCTATAGTCCCCCCAAAGACACCCCCCCCTTAATCCAGTCCTGCATGAGGGATAGATGTTATGAGTTCAATAATGATGCGATGTCGTTTGCTGGTGTTTGGTAAATATGGTCCTTGTCATAGCTCCAACGGAAGAAATCCAGTGGTGGTGTGTCCGGTGATCGCGGAGGCCAATTTATTGGACCATCACGCCCGATCCATCTTCCCGGAAATGTTGTATCCAAATAGACACGTACATGTAGCCCTCAATGACGTTGCCCACCATCTTGTTGGAAAATTAAGTCTGAAATGTCCTGAATCTGTGACACAACAAATAACTGCAACATATCGAGATAAGTATTGGGTGTGATCGTCTTTTTACTGAAGAGAAAAGGTCCTATGGTTTTATTTTGCTTAAGACCGCAAACAAACGGTCAGCTTAGGGCTCTCTCTCAAACACAGCGTGGGGATACTCGACCCCCAGATCCTAACATCGTGTCATTTGAGAACACCGTTCAAATAAAATGTGGCCTCATCTGAGAAAAGAGCACATTTCAGTGTTCAATATATCGAGACCACATCTTAACTACGGTGTTGCATAAAGACGTAAAAAACAAAAGCTCAGAATCAAAATTATACCGTAAGATTTTTATGAGGTTTTTGAGGGGTCTTTTTTTTTTTCGGAGGATAATTTACAGTATGATGAAAATCGAAAATTGTAATTTTCTTAACTTTATATATATATATCAGAAGTTCATTAAGAACTCGCTTATGACAATTTCTTTTTTGAAAAGTCGAAAGAAATAGATTTCCGATCGACTTTATGAAAAAGTTTCAAACGATTTATTTATATTTCAGTGAAAACCCTACAATAAGAGGTTAATTTTTCTTAGAAAAAAATCAGATGTATATTGGAGGGAGTAAGTTTTTTTTTTTTTTTTTTAACTAGGTTAAATAAGTTGGATGTAGATCATGACCTTTTAATTATGTTCTGATCAATACAAAAAGATTCTGAAGATGGAAGAAATACCGAGAAATAGATGTTAATGGAAAGAAATTCTTAATGGGTTTCACGAAACAGTGTCCTGAAGTTAAATACTTTCTCCCATCTCCTCCAAATTGTGTATCTGACTTGAGGCCATTAGCTTTCCTTCGATTGGGAACTGTAGTATCAAATGAGAAGAAAGTAGTGTTAGTGTTAACACGTTACAGAGGCTTCATTGTTTTCTCTGTTCATTTATTTACTCTGTTCCTTTGGAAGGATATTGAAAGAAGAGTTCATGTACACTGCGTACTTCCAATTGCTTTTTGCTGCAGTCGTGACTAGTTTTAATAGGATTTTAATGGGGCAGCCATGTTTTCCGTTTCTTCGAAGAATAAACTTTTTTTAAAATAGCAATTTACACTCACCTACTGTAAGTGATGGAATTCCTCTGTTTTGAAGGTTAAGGTGTTCATGGTGTTAAAAAAAATATATATATATATATATATATATATATATATATATATATATATATATATATATATATTATAATATGAGGAACTAGTATTGAAATAATGATTCAAGTATCCGTCACTAGTAGAAAGTATGTAATTAATGATATCAACAGATAGATGATTATACAAATCATAACGTCTTTGGTACACATGATCCGGGTTTCGATTTCCAATAAGGACACACATCGAATATACTCAAACATCCTAGAAGCATCCTTAATGGTTGCTAATTTATTAATTCAATATATAAATAATTTACTTGTTTTAATATGAAATACATAGTATTAATTGAAAGGTCACATTCCTTGTAGGGAGTGAACGAAAAGTTTGACGCAAAATATAATATTCTATCCTAGTAATTAAAGCATAATGGAAGATGTATTTGATTTTTTTTTTTTTTTTTTTTTTTAAGGATAAACCGTGCTGTGGATCGTTTCTTATTTAGAAATACAGATCTCAGTCAACTCTTTACTCGGTTTATTGGGTCTTAATACTCAGAGAATAAAAGGTGCTAGTCTGCCAAGGTATAACTACATGTCGATATCTCTTTTGGGCAACATAATGCATAAGTTCTGTACATCATGTGGCCAAACAAAAGAAAAAAAAAAGATTATAATTAGATGTGTATTCTGCTTTACAAAAACGAATTCTGAATTATCTCTTACTAATACACATGACGTCTATGAACGAAATTGAGGTTGTCTATTGCCTTTTAAGGTTAACACGTCTGAACTATTTGAAATGAATTTGTAAATATAGTTTGCATGTAGAACGATGTATTAAATAACGTTATTTTGAATGGTACACTATCTTAACGGGGTTCAGGTTGTTTCACTAGAGTATTTTATTACAAGCCCGTCAAGTTAGAAAGATGAAATTTGGCATATAAATTTCACATTAAAGATAAATTCACACGTGTTCAAAAGTTATAGCACTTCGAAAGTTGTTTATACTTCTAAAAGAGAGAAAACGGTGGAAATTTATATATTATTTTAATTTACGTGATTGTATGTTAGTTTCCGTAATTGTTGACTGCTCCTTTAATGAGGGACGAAAATTCGATGAAAAAACGAGATTCCACTGGTTACATTCCTGTTGTTCCCCAACATTCCCAGTTTATTATCTTATTTAGATATTTTAGTGTGTCCCCACGTAGCGTAGTCGCGAGCTGTCCCGAAGTTGATCCTCGGTCGAGACACTCGGTCGGAAAGGTGTAAAAGCTTTTTCAGACCACCATGGTGATTGAGTTTTTTTTTTTTTTTTCCTTTCTTTCTTTCTTGAGTTCCTCATGCTGGGATGTTGCTAGTATAAAGGTCCTATGCCCTTCCTTCCTTTCCTACTTTCCGGGTTAGTGTAATCGCCGAGGGACGTCACATACGTGATGGGCTGAAAATGCCACAGATGCCAAAAAGCCCAGAAATATAATTCCTTAATTCCTAGATGTTTTAGTACACTGTGGAGTCCGTCAATAAGTTTCTTGTAATATTGTGCACAAATAGTGAAAACAAGTGAGGATAGAAAGAAAGAAGAATCTTGAGTTTGAAATACACCTACTGTTTTTTGGCATCCATTTGTTGCTGTAGATCAGTGTTCTCCAAACTTCTAAAGCTTTTAAGCTACCGTACGGTTTTTGAATCCTACTGTGAGCTATCAACCAAAAGAACTACCAGCTTTAAAAAAATCTTACATTTGTTTATTGCCTATAAACTTACATTCCTAGTAAATATGAAACCAACTAGCCAATATGTAGCCAACCGAAGCTTTAACGCAGTCTACCGAAAATGTTTCCGCGAGCTACTAGTAGCTCGCGATCGACAGTTTGGCGATCACTGCTGTAGATATTGAGCTAAGAATATTGTAGTGCAACAGAAATGTAAACAGATGGAATCTCATTTTTTTCTCGAATTTTCGTGCCTCGTTAAAGTTAATAGTTACTGAAATATTAAGTAAAAAAAAAAAAAAAAAGACATACTAACGTAATTGTATTTTATTTTACTTCATTATTAAAGATTAGTATAAAAGTGCGTAAATTAAAAGAAATTCGTAAAGTTTTGTTTTGTTTTTCCGGTTGTGCTAAATCCTATGAGGGTTTGAACTTGCGACCGCGCGCACCCAAAGCTATTTTCTTCATCATGAAGCTGCAGAGAAGTGTTTTTGAAACGTGTGATCTTCTCTATAACGTTAGCTAGAAGACGTGACTATATTCGTATTAATTTTCAAATGAATATAAAAGTAGAACTGACCAACTATGGAGGTGTTGGTCAGTATTGTGTATTTAGCGTTTGTGTGCTGCTGGATGGTGAGGATCTAGAATTATTTTGAACTACAGTTACCTGTAGGCTATGTACGGGCCGTTAAGTGCATTGGGTCACGAGTCTCCCGAAGACGTGATGGACCTTCGTATTTCCTAAACTACTGTTTGAAGTCAGCCAGCCTTCTTCTATCGCTCGAGGCGTCTTCTTGCCACGGCCAAGGTTTGCGTGAATGAAATGGTAAAACAAGAAAGTATTTGGATTGGAAAACCGCTCGCCTGGCCGAAAGCTCGTTATTACAGGAAGTGGTGCCACACGAAGTGGATGCTGCTTTAATTTCAATCGTTATGGTCTACATTGTGTGTAAATGTAATATTAATTTTGCATTATGTTGGTAATCTTCCTGTAATTAGTTTTTGAGAAACATTTTTTAGTGTTTGTTTTGTCTTTTTTAAATAGAAAACTCATGTCTCAACGAGCTTGAGTCGTAAAACATGGGATGAGTAGAGAATTTTCATTCAAAACATTGATAAAATTTTTGAAAATATTTTTTAAAAAATCATTTAAATATGCGAAATTACATTTACTAATATAAAATATTATAACAATTCAGTACTATTGGTTAAGGGAAGCTGAAGTCTCACAGTTAAAAAATGTTGGGGGTTCTGTTGCCAAAGATTTTACAACAGCGTGCCAATTACCGGGAGGATGAAGAAGGATTTCCCTCCAATCACATTTAAAATTGATGCATCATTGCGGGGGATGCTTTCCTTCTTCCCCCCTCTGAACCATGTTTAGTGATGAAATGTTGAGTATATTGTCAAATTCCATTGTTTTTTTCCTTTCATGTAATTTTAACCCACAAACGCCCAAGACCAATTTTATTCGTTAGCAACTGCCTTGAACAATACCGTGTTACATCGAAAACCTAAGAAAACTGAACGAAATTCGTACAACAAGAGAACGGGGTAGTGTGCCTGAAGTGGAACAACGGTGGTTTGGCTAAATGAATGATATAGAACGTGTAACGTAGTGAAAAATAAAGTGGGTCACTGGTGGCACAAGGGGCGTTTGTGGGTTAATTGTTACCTCTAGTCCGAGGTGAAAGATGTAAACTGTTTACTTTTATCGTATTTAATTTTATATTCACAGCTACTACCACAGGCTATACATTCATTTTCTCTGTTTTCACCATCGCTCAGCTTAATTGCACTAACTTGTAAAAGAATCGTCCAATTCAACTGCAATTCGTTAGATATGTAACGCTATGGAAGGTGTGTAAACGATTAGTGTTTCAGAGATCGGGAAGATCGCGAATGGCCGCCGTGGGCAGTAATGTTTTAGCAGTAAGGAATTCAGCCCAGGTCGTGTCAGTCAATTGTTCGTATGTAACGACGTTCGAAAGGAATTGCCTCGTGGAGTTGCGCGAGGTCGGCTGAGCGTTTCATGTGATTACTACACATGTGAGGCATCCCAATGTCACTGTGTCTTGATGTTGGGATTAGTGGATATGTGAAGGCACCAACGCACGACTTGAAGGTTCTGGTCGACCAGGACAAACCATAACACAGGAGGATCATCGCATTGTACGTTCAGCATTATCTTAACCCTGTGACGTCCGTACCTACATTCCGGACACAAGTAGTGGACTCTATAACACTGTGTCATCCCACACAATATCTCGAAGACTGGTTTCAGTTGGAGTGCGGATGCACCGTCTCCAGTGTAGGTTGCCATCAATACCAGTACATAAACGACAGTGTCACACTCAGACAGCATGAAATCCTCATGAATAGCAACAGATCGTGTACAGTGATGAGTCTGGATTCTGCATTACGACAGATTACCATTGTGTGTATGTGCCTGCATTAGGAGGAGAGGTCAAATCTAGCCAATATTGTGGAACGGCACATGCGTTATTCCTGATGCCATGATATGGGGAGCAAGCGCGTATGGCTTGGTCACCTGTCGTAGTAATTCGCTTAACCTTGACGGCACAGCGATATGTGGATGACATTATGCGTCAGCACGCTGGTAACAATATTTAAATAAGACAACGTTCTGTCTACTGGACTGTCAATGTCATGTTGTGGTTCTTCCTTGGCCAGCATGGTCACCTAAGCTCTACCCAATCTAACACTTTGGACTAACTCCACGCCACTGCCGATCCTCAAGATCTTGAGGGGCATTTACAGCAGCTATAGACTGACTCGCCTCAGGCAAACGATACGAGACTCTACGACTAACTTCCAAGTCATATTAATCCACGTAAACGTGCCGTAAGGATTCTGCAACATACTGATATGCAACATGTACCAGTATTATGCTCGTGCAACCAAACCCGTTGTAGGAATGGTCTGATATTGTAATCATAAGAATGAAGTTGTATGTATGGTCTTGCAACTCATGGAGTTTCATTTTATTTCCACAATTCCTTCTGGTTTTATGTGTATGTGTGAATGTATTTTATTATGTCTATAGCTCTCAAATGCAGTCGTATCTTTATACAGTTCAGTTCGTCGTTTAATTTGGGTGGCATCAGTGGCGTAGGGAAGGGGGGCAAGGGGCCGCCCCCCCAAAGAGGTCCGACAATGTACTTCGGTACTTTGACGTTTGTATTTTTTTTAATATATTTTTATGTTTATGTAATGTTTCTATATGTGCCTATAACAGCACTTGCCCCCCCCCCCCAAACACACATTCTGGCTACGCTACTGGGTGGCATCATTATACTATGTGATCTGCAAACTTAGGTTCTGGTGTGAAGTACTTTGTGAGATACTTTCAATCCTACATTCAGTCACTTTCGGAAAGGTTAAGTGCAGGTATCTTCGGTAATTGTTTCTAAGTTAATTCAATTATTGTTTCTAAGTTTATCGACGTACGAATCACTTGTGTACCATTCTTGGGATTATCGTACTCGTGTGTGTATTGGGAGGAGGTGGAGGCATCATTCTTTCATTTTGAATTTTGCACTTTTATATCTTTGTGTCATGTTGGGGCTTGTTTTATCCCCAACCCTTCCAGTATCGATAACCTAATTCGTACATTGCTTTATGTAAATAGCAGCTGTGGCAATAAACTTAGAACGCTTAACAACTCATAATTATGCAATCTCTAATACATAAAACTATATGAACTGACTCACAGACATAAATACGGGTACTTTTAATTGCTGTGGAAAGTTAAAATTTTGACATGCTTATGGCTTTAGGAGAGAAAATAACAGGAAAAAAATTGAAAGTATGTTTATTTATATTTTTGTTGTTGTTTTACATTTGCATGAGGTAAAAGGAGGATAAAAAATCCAATATTATTTAAATACTTTTTTTTGGGGGGGGGGGGGGCATGAAATCTCGTGTTTTAGGTGATTGCAATTGGAATAAAATCTTATTTTGGTGTGCTTTTAGGTTTTTGATAATGTTGTCTAAGCAAACCATAAAAAAATAAAAATTTCCAACTTTAGAGGAATTTTATGGAAACTGAAGAATCTTTCCTATGCTATTTTCTGCACCCCATAATTACTAGGCACTTCTGGTAGTGATGACATTTAGCATGATTGTAGCTGTCCAAAACTAACCCACAAAAAATACCAAAAGTGACTACGTTTAGATTGTAAGGGATCTAAGAATAAGAAAGCTTTGTCCTTGTTAGTCAAATAAAGTTGTGAGTGAAGTAAAAACTTAAATGTTTAGGTACTTCAAAAGGAAGTAGAAACTCAAAATTTAGCATGCTTGTAGGTTCTTGAAGCCGACAAACCGAGTGAACAAACAGTAAAATATGAGGTGCAAAGCGTCAGGCCGATCCGAAGCGCCCAGCTGGTCAAAGATTAGTCGTAATAATATGACTAGACAGTTTGGAACGTTTGGTTTCCAAGTAATAAAAATACGTAATAGAACTTGAAATTTGAATATTTGAAGTTTCACAACTATGTGCAGCAGCATGATTATTGATCTTGGTTTCTAAAAATAGCCTGGAAGGATACTGAAGTAATTGGGAAACAGCCCTCCCCATCGATTTGTTTATACCTGTGCAGCTGTCAGACACCAGTCTTTCCTAACAATACAGCATATGCACAGAATTTATTTAATAGTCTTGGAGGTGGTTCGATCCTTGTGGTGGACAACATCGTGTCCGGGACTTTCTCGTTTCGTCTCACATTCTCGTACCCTTATTTCCTTTTATTATTATTCACTTTCATTAATAAGCATACAGAATAAAATCGTGATACGTAAAACTGAGATTTCATTTGTCATTTGCAATTGAATTGTATTTAAGGAGTTTGTTTTATATACTTACATATTTTCCCTGTCTGTCTGTCTGCCGATCCGTGGGACAAAAATATCAAGAATTACTTGATAGACCAAGATGTAGGCCTAGACGGTCAAAATTTATAAATCTTGTTCCAGTGATATTCAAACCGGAAATTAGAAATGAACCCATTTTCATATTCAAACCGGAAATGTAGAAATGAACCAATTTTCATTTGAATGCTGATCACACTATAAAGCAAAGACGGTCATAGATATCGAGAAATGTTTTCTGACAATCGATTAAATGTCTCAAGAATACATTTCATCTCCATCCTTACCTCTCTACTAAACTCGGAAATGATGGAAATCCATTACCATTTCCTGTTTCAGTATGGATCTATAGAGAGTAAAAACGATAGGACATAAAAGAAAGCGATTTTTTGAAATTTGTTTAACGTTGTTAAGTAGATACTGTTTTCTCTCTTATCCAATCTATTCAAACCGAAAGTAACAGAAATCAACCACTTCTGGTTTTAACATTGATCGCAGTGGAGTAAAAACTGTAATATACGACGAGAAGTGGTTTTCTGGAATCCATTAACCTTTAAGTGCTCATTGACCCAACTGCCGCGTCAAGGCTTTAAATCTCAATAGCTCAGCCCTTAATTAAGCTAGGAAGATAATTTTGGGTATCTTGTCTCTTAAGGGTCTTCACTACAGCGAAATTAAACTACCGCTAATTTTAGAGTTTTTCTGTAATATCTTCAAAACAAATAAAAAATATTCGAAAAGCAGAAACGTAGTGAACTAGACAATACGATTTTGCATGTGATACCTTTACCACAATTCACCTATCTGCTTTTGGTATGCCGCTATTTACAGAACCCGCAAGAAATGCTAAATCTATTTACAGTAGCAAATCGAAAGCAGATAGATGAGTTGTGATCACGGTATCACATGTAAAAATCGTATTGTTTAATTCACTACGTTTCTGCTTTTCGAATATTTTTATTTGTTTCGAAGATATTACAGAAAAATTTTAAAATTAGCGGTAGTTTAATTTCGCTATAGTGAAGACCCAAGGATGAAGCTTTCCCCCCGATATGCATTTTATGTATGTGAGGGATACTATGACTGAGGGGGATGGTAAAGTTCGTGTTTTTTGCATACGGTTTTAGGAGGCATTCCTCCCTTGGGAGTACACTCGTAAAAATTGATATGTAAAGCAATGAAGTGGTCCACTACAGTGCCGGATTTACGTATAAGTTAAACAAGCTATAGCTTAGGGCCCCACTCGCTAGGGGGCCCAAAATGTTTTTAAAACGCACATAGAACAAGGGTGTTTTGTATTATGTACTAGTCTTTTATGAAGATAGCAATAGGGCTCTATTTCTCAGCCCCATTTATAACGAGGCCTTTATTATCCAGCTCCGCTTATGATGGAACCCTCGTTTCCCAGCCCTGCTTGTAATGGGCTCTTGTTTCTATTTAGATATTCATTAGGTTCATAAAGTAGCACATAGCATATATTCAAACGTAAAAAACGGCGACATTTTTTCGTTGGGAAAGAAAGCTTGACATGTAGAAGGCCCCTTTCAATAGCTTAGGGCCCCATCAAACCTAAATCCGGCACTAGTCCACTACATGGCAATACCCTCTATGTGTACTTGGTGTTCATATGGGGGAGAAGGGGGCAAAGTTGGCCAATTTTTTGTCAGTTTGTTTTGTTTTTACTATTCTCACCAGGCCCTAATCTGAAAGTCTACGATTTCGTTCAAATTCCTGGTGGATGTAGAAAGATTAAGCGTCCTCATCCCATCTGCACTATAATCTCTACTAAAACCTGAAGGCTTCCGGTTTCAATATTGAGAAAATATGAGCCAAATTCCTTTGCATGGTGTACAGCAACTCTGTTACCTGTTTATAAATTCTTTACATTTAAAAGAAGTTTACTGTGTTATTTAGTGTAGAGAAACAACAGGGTTCTACCAGTCAGGGAATTTTGCAGGGTCAGGGAATTTCATTGTCAGGAAAAAATCTTTCCCAAGCTGTGAGGGGTAAAGGAATGCCACTAAAATAGTCATAAATTACAGGTAAATGAATTGGTTCGTTTGTACGTTTGTAGAATATTGTATAAGCATATAGACAATGATGAAAACTTACAGAAGAAAAAAAGAATGACAGAGTCAGGGAAAATTATAATTTTGTCAGGGAATTTGATTATGCTTGCTTTGGTAGACATCCTGAACAATTTTCTTCGCAATTTTCTTCCAAACTTGTTTGTTATACTTTTTTTTGTAATGAACAAATTCAATTTAAATCCACTGTAAATAGCCCCCAAACATTTTTTTTGTGCATAACACGGATTTAAAAAAAAAAAAAAAAAAACAGTTAATCGCGTTATGCAAAATATTACTGGATTCTTATTTTCTTTTTGTAAAACTTTATTCTTACGTATTACCTCAAAGTATTAACAGTTACTAATACTTGTGTTAATGAACTTGTTACGGACCGTCTTTCTACATATGTTATCAAAATAATTTAATCCATATAGAAAGTATAGGGATGCTTTTCATTTACCAAGTGAATGGTCATCGTGGGATGTGGCAGAGGTTAGGTCGAGCGTGAGAGCCAGACCATGTGCGTGCCGTCAGTGGCATCCATGTCTGTTTTCAATTTTCCTTTTCCACGACTGACAAACATCTGACCCAAGGAATTTTACGTTCAGATACGTAACCCATTTCTTACTTAAACGGTGCCAAAACAGCTATAAATTTTGTCATAAATAGTAGGATACAAGTGTAGCGTTTTAAAATAGTAAAAATAAGCTAATTTTGATGGAGATGTTTAGACGTTGTCCGTCCACATGATTTGTAGTAGCTATTTCCAACATACTTGAATTTTATGGAAACTTCTTTCCAGCTGGAACCAGTTGGAGACAGTTACTTTAATCGTGAAATAGTCAAACATCATATATGGAGGTAATACCTGACACCAAGATAAGACAAAAAGTATAAACCAATCTGGGTGTACAAATGATTCCTTTCGGAGTTATAGGCTGCCAAAAACAAGAAAAAAATTAACTTTAAAGGTCCATAACTCCAAAACTATGGGACCTACCGTAGTCGGATCAAGACTTCATTTAGAAACTAGTATGTGCGCTATCCAAAAATGCATGTTTCAGAATCCTAAGGTACTCACGCATCAATTTTTATAGAGGACGTTTGGCTACGAGCATATAATTTGAAGTACTCACCAACTACCTCTATAAAAATTGTTGAGTACGTGATCTGATGGGACTTGTAGACCACTGTGAAGAGGACATTAACCATATGTTTGAAATGAAACATCCAAAAATTTCCTTTTTTATTGATTTAGCACCATAGGTGTCTTGGATGTTATCTCGGTTTGAACCGAGATAGGGACATCACTGAATGATTTATTCTTATCATCATCAGCATTAGCTTATAAGGTAAAGTTTGCAGTATCTTGCATCCACTTTCCTAATTGGAAACCACTGCGCTATGCAATTCACGCTCAAATTTCGCGACTTTGTCTTGACTGCTGAAAATTAAATTTGTCACATCTTACAGTTGTGCCCTATGTATTGAAGGAAACCGACGCAAGCAGTTTTTTTTTTTTTTTTTTTTTTTAATCAATAAAATGAAACAGGAGAACATTAAGAATACGTACGATGTGAATGTTGCAGTTTCTAGTGTCGAATAAGTTATTCTGCTCATCAGAGGTGATTGTTTCACCACAGACTGATTGAGCATTGCTTACTTGGAAAGTTTGCCCTTTTTAATGTCCACTTTAGCTGTGCATATATAAACTGCAGTACTGAAGAAGTATTGTCAATTATTAAAAAAGAAATACAAATGATTGGGTAAATAGTATACATTACACAAACTACAAAACACTTTTTAAAGAAAATGTTCTTAAATTTTGTGAGAATTAGTTCTTAATTCTCTTCTATTTTTGTATTTCCAGGTTTACGCCATGTAAAGCCTTCAAGCAAGTAATGACCGAAATAAATGATTTAGCGGGCCAACACGAGGTAATAGCGGAAAATTTACAGTCAAACGTTATACGAGAAGTGACAATTCTCGTTAAGGATTTTAAGGATGAAAGGAAAAAGGTAAGAAAGCCATATTTATGTTATAATGGTTTGTGAATTTGTTGCTTTAAAAGTGTAATAAAACTATAAATGCGGCACTTAACGTAAGCATTCAAATAATGAATTCTCAGTTTCGACGCTATGTTTCAGTGACTAATCGTAATCTCCATACATGTTTTAAGTAAATTAAATTACTTGCACAAGTACATATTTTTATCAGTTTCTTCCATTGTAGAGAAAATGTTATGGTTGCAACACAGTGTGATTTGTCTTATTAACCGAAGACCATCAGAACACTAAATTTTAGTAGCAGTGACTCAAGGAACATTCTCTACAATGGAGAAAACTGATAAAATGTTCTATACGAGCAATGTAATTTCTTAATTAAAAAAAAAAAAAAAAAAAAAAAAAACGCATGAAGATTATGACAATTAGTCATTGAATTCTAGCGTCGAATTACCGGTTTGAATGCTGGCGTAAACCCAATGAATCGCTGATTGGAGAAACTTCATCAGTCAACTAACTATATGCCGAAAATGCGTTTACACGCAGTTTTGATTCTTGAAGGATAGCTGCACCGTTTGATTGTGATATGTCAGAAGTCACACTAATAGTTCGTGCAATATCGAGCTGTGCAACAAGTGTTCCTGAGTTGAGAAACGTCACAAATCATTGACTGACAGCATTATTAACTTAATGACGTTTCTCAAATCAGCGATTCAATTGTAACTTCATTATTAATATGCATCATGTTGATTAAGTACTTATAGTGAAGATTCACCATGACTTCTCTTTACCATGCTAGATATAATAAGACTGTGATTTAAAATTATCCACGGAGCAAAGCTAACTCAAATAATGTTCAGTTTGTGAATTATTGGATTTTTCTATTTCATCATGTAAAAATTTACTGGACAATTCTGATTTGGTTTTAATTTGATATTAATGTGAAATTCCAGTATGGATTTTCCATAAAGATTTAATGATTTTGTTCAATACAAACTGAGTACGGTATTGCTTTCTTTTATTATTACACTCATATATAAGCAGTCGCTAATTCTTGATCTCCTTCAAATCAGTACTAGAATGTCCCGTTTCTTGATAATAGTATTTAGATACCTGTGTATGGTGAAGATTTCACTAAAACAATTAGTAGAATAAATCAGCAATGAATTTCTGCTTGATGTTGAATGATAGGTCTATGTTCTTCTTGCTAAAGATAAGCAAAGATAAAACAGTAAACGCGGTGGCTCAGTGGTAGAGCGTTCACCTCCGGTGCTTGGGGTCCCTGGTTCGATCCCAGCTCGCGCCGTGTGGACTTTGTGGTGGACAAACACCGTGCTCGTGGGTTTTCTCGGGGTTCTCCCGTTTCCTCCCACTTTGTTCATTCCACCATTTCACTCATCTCTCATCATCACCGTCTCCTTTAGCCTAACCGGCATAATCGTGGGACGTAAAACTTAAAGATTTCATTTCATTTCATTTCATTGGTTTCTGTGAGGAATTATTTTTCAGTTTCCTTGAAAGGATGTGAAATTTAATGATGTGATTTTTGTAGTTGCTTCAAGTCTAATTTAGTAGTGCTTGCTTTTTCCCGTATTTTTCAAAATGAGACTGCATTACATACCTACAAATTTAATAATACATTAGATTTGATTATTAAATATTAACATGCAAAATTTAATTTTCACGAAGTAAAAGAGAACTCCGTTAATATTCTAAATAACCAAGAGCGACATTAAACAAATAATTAAACGCAAAATCATTATAATGGACTTCAACTCACTTCAAGTTGGAATAATGTGATAACGAAATACATATAATTAATGAATTGAGGAGTTTGATGTAATAAGGGCGTAAGCGCATCAAACGCATTTATAGTTTTTGCCATGCTTGTTTAGCCTCCTGGTAACATTTCAATTCAATATCGGAATAAAATGCTGCATATTACGTTGTTTTATGTAAGAAGAAAAAAAAAACACTACTTAAATTTTCAACATCGTTTTTCTTCAACTGCATGTTTCAGACTTACACCTTTATTGCATCAAACTCCTCACTTTCTCTCTGAGATCTACAAAACTATGTAATTGATCACTTAAGAGGGGATTCGTTTCATTGTCTTAAACCCTAGAAGTACCAAGGGACGGTCAGTTTTGGCCATGCGGTCTTTCTTGTTACGGAATAAAGTGCTTTTAAAGAGCTCTTGATTTTTTGCGTCATTGGTTTGAATTAATACTCACTTTTGGTAGCTTTATATTATATTATCTATCTTATTTTTATATATTGAAAAAAGTAATTCATTTCGTGCAGACTGATTTGAGCTAGTCTTCCCCTCTTGGCACTAGGTCTAATCCATCTTTTTTTTTTTTTTCAGTTTCCTTTTAGTCACTTTTTTTTTTTTTTAATCTTGTCTCTTGTATAAACACTGAGGCTTACAAAACCATTTTCCAGTATTAGTGATATTATTAGATTTTTTTTTAATGATTTTTTCATATATAAGTATATAATACATGAAATGTCATCTATGTAACCATCTACGGTAAATGTAAAGTAGAATATTTCAAAGTTCTTATTAGTTTAGTTTCAAATGTTAACTTTAAAAAACAATGGAACAATCTCTTGAAAACGGCACTGATAAATTTGACCCCCCTTCACTTCCGTCTTACTAATACACGTAGCAGATACGGGCTCCGTACTTCCAGGGTTAACAGTGACGGACTGAATTCAGTGGTTAGTTCTTTGTGAGTACTTTAAGCACAAAAATGCGTTTGCTTGAACGATCCTTATATTTTTAAGATACCTGTTTTTATGTAAGGTAACATTATTTGTAAGCTAATTTTTGAAACGATGTCATTTAATTTGGTATTTATTTTGTATTTTTGTTTCTTTGTACAGCATCTTCAGGAAGGCTCTCGGATGATGTCGAATCTAAACAATCAAATTGCTGCTTTGGATAGGGCTAAGAAGAATTACGAAAAGGCTTTCAAAGAGGCTGAACGGGCATTGGAAAACTATCAGAAGGCTGACGCTGACTTGAACCTGTCGCGGGCGGAGGTTGAGAAACAACGAATGAACATGTCGATTAAGTCACAACAGTGCGAAGATAATAAAAATGAATACGCGAATCAACTACAAAAGACGAATGAATTACAGGTAACTTGGTTTTCATTTCATTAATTAGGTTTAGTTGGGAAGAAACTGGTTAAGTTTAAAACTTCCGAAATTAGTTTTCCGGTAACTTAGTGCTTTTGTCAAATCTTGATCAAAGTGGTACCTATAGGACAACTACCTATAACCCAAAACCAATTTTTCTTTTCTACAGATTGCTACTGGTCGTTTGTGATGTCATTCAAATGTTTAAAAGACTTGAAATTTTGAAGTTCACAAGCCACAAGTTTGACCATGATTTTTGAAAGATTTTTGAATGGCTGAATCAAAGCTGTTAAAAATGGAATGCAAAGAATAAGACGTGTTACATATTCTTTTGAATTTTGGACACAGTGCTAAGTTTGAGACATCTGCCCTTCGAATTGTTGACTTAAAGAAAGTTGAGTTCAGAGCAGTTATTATACAGAAGCAATCCTTGGAAGAAACAGTATTAAAATAAAGCTAATTAAAAATATATTTGTCAACCTTTTATGGCTACTGTTCTAAAAATTGTCAAATCAGTTTTGCGAGGTTATAAACAAAAATGTAATTTCACTGATGTTAATGATTTGTATATAATTTTAAAATGTTATGCTGTGATTCATTGAGAAAGCATGGGTCCAATTCTTTAGTGAAAACGTGGACTTATTTAACTATTCGCACTATATTTACTGATATACAGGGTGTTTGAAAACAGCACCGACAACGTTTGGGAGATGATTCTTGATACCAAGATGAGACAAAAAGTATAGATCAATCTGAGGGCAGAAGTCCGTTATTTCGGAATTATAGGCTGCCGAAAACATGAAAAAATGAATCTTAAAGGTCCATAGCTCCAATACTATGGCACCTACCGTAGTCGGTTCAAGACTTCACTTAAGAACTAATATGTGCGCTACCCAAAAATACATAGTTTGCGGTACTCTCACAATTTTTATAGAGGGAGTTCGGGCATATAATTTGAAGTACTCACCAACCACCTCTGTAAAAATTGTTGCGGAAGTATTGCAGGATTCTGAAACATACATATTTTGATAGGGCACATATCAGTTCCTAAGTGAAGTCTTGACCCGATTACGGTGGGTTTCATAGTATGGGAGCTATGCACCTTTAAATTGAATTTTTTCATGTTTTCGGCAGCCTATCCGGCAGAAATAACGAATTTCTGCACCCAGGTTGGTTTATACTTTTTGTCTTATCTTGGTGTCGGGAATGACCTCCCAAATGTAGGTGTTATTTTCAAAACACTCTGTACATATATATTGAAATTGTAACTTTTGTATTATTATCATCAACTCTCATTTAATAATCATGTGACTGCTTGTATTAACGAAACAAACACTGTAATTGGTAATTTACTTAGAAATTGTCTGAATTTTAAGTACTGTTGGTACATCATAGTGTACAGAACCTTGATTACATTACCAGAACTAAACCTTGATTTGCAAGTACGATTTTGTTAAACAGTAGTAGAATAAATAATGAAAAAATTGAAAGGTTGAAGATACATATGCATCTACGTTCATTCGAATATTATTTTGAGTACGAACTATTTTTTCTTTATTTTTAACCTTGATATGCTATCACCAAGAAGAGAACAAACGTTGACACTGCTAGATTCTGTATTAGAAAACAAATTAATAGTCAATATTTAGTAAATAACATCTCATTCAGAATACCATCACCCGAAGGAAGACAAGTATACTGTGTACAAGTGGTACAAAGCACTTTTGCATTTTTAGAGATAAACAAAGTCCTAGATATTAGGGCTAAAATTCACGTCTATTATTATTTATTATGTTTAAATCTGTTGATAGTACATGATCTCTTTTATACATTGTTTATATTTTAATATTAGACAAACCTAATCCTGATCATTTGAGCTGTTTTAGTTCATCTTAATTTATTTTATATGCCTCTTTTTATACCATGATACTTTACTCTTGGACTTAACGTTGACTACGTACTATACTTAACATTGACTGCTATATTTTGTACTAGTACACACGTAATAGGCATAACTGTATTGATTGTTTCATATTACAGTGCTGTATTTGACTGACACTGTTCTTAGTACGTTGAACGTATAATTAAATTATCATCATCATCATCTAAGGGAAGAGAAAATTCTACTTCCTTGTATTTCTTTTTCCATTCTAAGTGTAAATATACAATTAACTTTGCAAAAAGTAATTAGATATGCTAAAAAAAATTCTAATAATGCTAACAAAGATATTAGTGCTCCAGTTTAATCCATAGATTGACGATCATTAGTAAAGAGACTAATTTTTCGCTTCCATAATAGCTTTACATTTTGATTGTGTTCATAAATTATAATATTAATTTAGTTCCCATTGTTGCATCAATATGTTTCTAATAGGTCTAGATGTTTTAAATCCTTTCTAATTGTTTTCTTTTATGCTTTTCAGTATCAACATTATAACACCTTGATGCCAGATATATTTCATCAGCTACAAGATTTGGACGAGAAACGCATCAAAAACATAAAGAATTTTATTAAACAATCGGCCGAAATCGAAAAGAAGGTGTTCCCCATTATTAGTCAGTGTTTAGATGGTATTATTAGAGCGGCAGATCAAATTAACGAAAAAGAGGTAAGTCGAATTGGATTTTTTTTTCTTAAAATTCCATTTACAACTTCCCCACATTGATTGATTAATGTTCAAATTCTGAAAATGCATTCTGTTAGTTATCACACACATTTTTATAATTTTCCAAATATATGTAAAGATCCAAACCTAAATTTTGTAGCTATAAGTTTCTTGTGTAGTTGCCATCAGTGTTCGAAGTGGAAAAAAAGCAGAGGCGATATGTTTTATTTTGATTTTAGCTGGACATACCGGCTATCTAAATGTTGAAATACAGTGGGGAGCATGTTGCCTAAAAGATTGCATTTCTGTTTACATAATGACTAAAAATCATTGGAGTTTCTCTGTAGTTACGGGAGGAAGGGACATTTAAAGACTTTGATTCCCCGTCAACAACTCTCTGAAAAAAGTAAAAAATAAAAATATCCCTTTATGTTGCATTATAGAGAATTATTCACGAAAATGTCCAAACACTGGGTTTTTATATTAACAATAAGTTCCTGCTGGAAAGCTGCCGGACCCCACAGTCCACGGAGGGGTATTCCAAACTCCCGGAAGATCCGTCCATGCTTAAAACACAACATTCATATGCATTAAGGCAAGAAGATACACACATAAAAAAGAAAGAAACAATTCAATATTGCATATCAAACTATAAACTAGATGAACTTCTTTGAACACGCTTCATTTTAAAAAGAAAAGTTAGGAAAAAGATAACAAAAATGTCAGTGTTGTCAGCTTAAAAATTATTTCTACATAAGAAATATATTTTTACGTGGAAAGCTATTCGTCTATTACTGTGTATAAAAATGGATTTATTTAAGGTATTTATCATTTACCCTGCTCATTGAAAAACCAGAGGCGTTATGACATACCCAGCGGCGCAAATCTGTCTTGAACATTGGGAGAGACGGGTAATACATATAAGCGATGTTCAAAATATTTATGAAGTTGAAAAACGATGCTATGGAGGATCAGGAGAGCAGAGTTGTCTTCAACATTGGGAGGCGGGCAGATTTGAAGCTTATTCTGAGGTAACATCAATTTCATCTCACTTTCCTTTATGACAATCGAACACAAATCGTCACATCTCTCCCAAAAAGCACATTTCAAATCGGATTATTGGGAGGGGACAGTCCCCCAAGTTCCAACATTGGAGGGGACATGTCCCCCTCATCCCCTTTAGGATTTGCGCCAGTGGACATACCACCGCATACTGTCTCACTTCGACCACTGGTTGCCACGAAACCGTATTCCTCTATCTCTCTCTGTACAATAACTAGCACTAATTCCTTTTGTCGTGGTAAAACCTCACAAACGGTTGTAGATACCCGATATATGCCTTCATAACTTCTATCTGCATGTTCATAAAGCACTGGATACAGGATTCGGCTCATAAAGGAACCGTCAAACTATTAAAATATGTCACTGTGTCCTTGTTCATAAGGGATCAGATACGTGTAGGACAGGAAAGAGTTGGACATAATTTTTTAGGAGTTTTATTAAGTTGTCGCAATAGTATTGAGCTTTTGGAGGTCAGAATTAAGAAATACACTGGGGAACGTGGGGCATAACGGGGTAGGGGGGCATAACGGGGTATCGGTATTTTTCGAACTGTAATTTACTGTAATCTAGCGATAAGTATCTAAACAAGTTTCTCAAGGACGAAGGGCTGTCACGCTTGAGTAGCGTTCTTATCAGTCGAAAAGGAACAGTGCTATGTGTCAGTTCTTTGTTTTCGTGCTGTGGCATATAACCATTGGGATTTTTCTTTTGTCAAGATAAGGCAAGTTATTTATTGCACACTTTTAAACTATTGATATGTTGAAAGAATATTTCTTCTGTGTTTGTTGTGTATTTTTGAGGTTTACGGATTGTAGGTTATAACAGAGATACTCATTGATTTAACACTACAGCTCATCTGGGGCAAAACGGGGTGGGGCAAAACGGTATTGTAACCTCCCCATTTTGCCCCATTACCCCATTATGCCCCGTAAGAGTATGGATTGTGTAGTTCACTACCAAGCTTGAAACATTTCTTGTTAATACTGGGATTGCATAAGGTCTTGTTTGCTGTCATCACACATATAAAAGGAAATGAACGATGGAAACTTGGGAGGAAGAAAAGATGAAGGAGGCCATCGAGAGTGTAATACGTGGTGAAATGGGATATTATAAAGTTCCCCGACAGTTCAACGTTTCCCAGACTGTGCTGGAGCGGCTTTGTAACAAGGAACGAGAAAACCTTGGATCTTTCCAGAAACAAATGGGATATTTCAAGCCTGTGTTTACCTATGAACAGGAGTACGAGTTAGTAGATTATTTAGTGAAAATGGAAAGGCGACTTTTTGGTCTAACTGGCAATGAACTGAGAAAATTAGCGTTTTAATTGGCAGAAAGAAACAAAATTCAACAATTCCCTTTCAATAAAGAAGAAAAAAGGTTGGAATTGACTGGTTAAGAGGATTTATTAAGCGTCACCCGGAAATAACACTTCTTAAACCAGAACCTACATTAGGCGCTCGCGCGATGGGGTTATCTATCTTTTATTTCCTCGTCTGAATTTATATATAAGGTTCGAATACGCAGTTTTGTTTAAGTTTTTCATACTCAACTTCAAAATCTGTTTATGTTGATTTGATGTCAGGAAATATTAAGATTTAAGTGACAATAATTCGATGTAATCTGCATAAACTTTGTAGTACAATTCCTAATGATCACATTTTTTCTTTTTCTTAATAGTGCCTAATTCAGAATTACCTTATGCTTTTTGAAGTAATTATCAGCATTTTTTTTTTTTAAAGAGTACTCATCTTTTGTTATATGTGATTATTGAGTCTAATAAATATTTCATAAAATTCAAGTTGTATTGTATAATAGTAATCATATATTGTTGTTTTATAATGATAAGTCTATATTAGAGCTGGATATTATAGATGTAATACTGTACGGGGCAGTATGGGGTAGGGGCATAATGGGGTTGACTGAAATCCAATGTTCCATTATGCCCCACGTAGGGGGCATAATGGGGATAAGAGCCATTTTTGGAATAAGCTAAGCAAAAAGGTCCAAAACAATATTTTTGAAAGGATTTGCTGGTTGAAATATTACAAGAAATTTTCAATGTGTCTACCACAAAAAAATTACTGCAATTGAGATATTGGCTACCAATTTAGAAAAGCAAATATCTTAGCTTCCCCATTATGCCCCACGTTCCCCCTATTGTGAGTTGAAAATAAGATCGTGAAACAATATATGCCTAATTTTGTTTGATGACCTTCTGCCGGTTTTTCGGCAACACCATAAACCCAAAGCTAAAGACTTGTTGTAGTTTCTAGTCAAAACATTGTGACACGTGATTTTTGATAGCCCTCTTTTGTAACTAATTTAACATCATTCATGAAGCCCTATAGAGACCGACATATTAGCCAGACGGCACCAGGTCCGAACTATACAGTGGATGCATTTAAAACCTTCGAGCCAAGGTGTCTCGATTTTTGGCGGGTCGTTAAACATGTATGCGGTCTGGCGTTGTCAGCGTGGTATACGACACCCCTTCTGTTGACCAGTTCTGGTCGTTTCTTTTGAATTGCTAGGTGCACTCGCGCTAATTGCAACAGTACAGGTCCGAGTCTGTCTGCATGGCAGCAGCTTGTGATGCACGATGCCCTTTCAGCCCCACCAAACGCACAGCATAACCTTTCTGGGTGTCAGTATGCTTTACCACAAACTGCGGAGCTTCTCGCTTCGACCTCGATCTTTTTCGCAAGTTATTGTCCACTTCTCATCACATGTGATGCAACTGCTCCAAAATGACTCGAGTTCGTGTCCGTCGGGATTCGCGCGATCCAGTTAATGTTTTAAATCAGATTATGTAGTATCAGGGTGTCTGTCGGTCACGAAAGTCATGAAATCAGAAAACGGTCTTGAAAATCAATTTATTTTCTAAGTAACGAAATTTATCTTTTAATTAATTTATTATTATTATTATTATTATTATTATTATTATTATTTGTATAAATAAGTAGAGACTGGCAAATATTGTACCATAAAACGTCAAAATTCACCGCCAAAGTGTCCATGGTCGGCTTTAGGTGCTACCAAATCGGAAGGAAAGCACACTCCTATCGCATGCATAAAAATTCGGCCATGTTCGCTCTTGAGATTGTCCTTCAGCTGGCATCATGGAGTAGTGGCGATGCGAATCGCATCACATCGCCGAAACCACCTACGCTTCTAACCAGTTTTTTCAACTGTGAGAAGATACCAAGTTTTTATCGCTCCAGGAAACAGCCTTTGAAAGTAGAGATACGACAAAGACAAGTGCTAAAGAATATAGGTACTGTTATTAATTTTTGAGTGTTCCGAAGTTTTATGGTTTGGTAAAGAAAAGATCTCGAAAGTCACAAAATTTCATTTTAGAATTTTAGTAGACTCCCTGAATACCCCGAGATTTTTTTTTTCAAGCCAGCTTTCTCCCCAAATGGTTTAATACTATTTGGCTATGAATGTTTAGGTCATTGGTGATGTCAGGACTGTTTACATACTAGTCTTGCTTGACTTCTGCCAGGATATCATCACCATTTTCTATGATTAGTCGCCCATTACAAGGATCATCTTGCATCAGTAATAAAATTCTAAATTACAAATACGTGTGATTTTTATTAATATTTTAAGATCGTCAGTTACAAGCAAACTTATATTCAGTCTTACTTATTCGCTGATAAAGAAGATTCTTCTCTTATAATGTCTACTCAAATTTTACACTTTAAAAAGCGTGATATACGCTAACCCTATGCTACTGCTCGATAGGAGTATTTTGATGTCTGACACATTGAAATTGCAGGAAGTTAACGGAATCCTATACTGACATCTACTAACAATAGTTAATTAAGAATGAAGCTACGTTCTGTATTTGAGAATGTGACTATTATGACATATGTACCCGTAATTCCAGCTCTGTTTGCAATCAAGTAATTTTTGTCGGGCTATAGTAAATACAAAAAATACAATTCTGTTTCTTTTGCAGGACTCAATGCTTGTGATAGAGAGGTATAAGTCTGGATTCCAACCTCCTGGAGACATTCCGTTCGAGGACCTCAGTGCAATTAAGAATGGGGAAGTCCCGCCGCCATGTAGTGTTGCCATTACAAGTATCAAACCTGAGGCGTTGACGGTGAAAGGGACAATGTCTGCGGGGAAATTGAAGAAGCGAGGAGGGTTGTTCGGAATTTTTAGTTCGAATAAGGTACTGTGGCATGGATAATGTCTTTCAAGATTAATGCGTGCTTGCGTAGCCTTCCATTTCAATAAGTTCTTTTTAATTATTAATAAAAAGATAGGTATTATTATTATTTCTCAGTTATCATTCAAGTGAGCTATATGTAAAAATATTAAGTTGATTGTAAGTAGCATGTGATAGTAATATCTGGCAGCATTTAGTAGAAGCAGTAATTTTTCAGAAGATACATAGTTTAGGATTGAGATTTTTAGTGGCAATGTAGAATTTGATAATTAGAATTTGTTTCAGCACTATAATATACGTATTTAATTTATTTATTTGATCGATTTGTTTTCGTATGTAAGAAGTTTGCATCACGAACTTTAATCTCTTAACTTGAACCACTGGCTAAAATGAATAAAATTTTTAAAAGATCTAAGCAGAAATAATTTTGGTATAGTCATATGGACTTGCCAGATTGTTAGTACACTCAATGTTAAGCAGTGTGAACTGTTGGAAGCGTTTTTTAAAAACAGGTTGACATTCATACTTATTTCTGCGCATTACCGGTATCTTTATCTTAAGCCCTTCACTTATGAGGAATGACGTCCCTCGGCGAACACAGTATCCCGGAAAGGAAGGAAGCGTCCTGGGACTTGTCTACGTATTAGGTACTAGTCTGGCATGTGTCTGGTATGAATGAGAAAATCTCAGGAAAATCTCATTTAGAATAGATAGCCTGAAAAAAACGAGGAATTTGAAGCTTAAAATATATAAAACGATAATCATGCCTGTTGTTCTGTATGGTTGTGAAACATGCAGAGCCGTAGCTAGAGATTTCGGCGCCCGGGGCGAAGTAGAATTCGGCGCCCCCTAACTCATCTTACCAATCATTATATATATACAGTATATACAGGGCCCGATTTAGAGGGGTGCAAAGGTGCACGTGCAACCCCCTTCGTTGTAAATATACAGTATCTAAAATGAGAAGCTACCAGTGAAAATAGCAACACTTTCCGAAACTTTCTTCTATCATGTTTCCGTTTGGGCAGAGCTTTGCAAAAAAAAAAAAAAAAAAAAAAAAAAAAAAAAAAAAAAAAAAAATCGATTTTCTAAACCTTGAAGGGAAAATATTCACCAAGCAAAACAATATAACATTTCTCAAGTAGGGAAGAAAACAGAAACCACGAGGAGACAACATTTTTTCCTGCATAACACTTGCGACCCTCTTTAAAATACTCCCCCGTTCTATGGATCAGTTCTCAGAGGTAAAGAATATTGTCGTCTGTCACTTTGAAGAGTTTCAGTGTGATTGGTTATTTTGGTAGATATTGGCATAGGCGCCGACTTTGGGGGCAGAACACTTTTGGCCCCTTCAATATTTAAAGGTAGGGTCATCACCCCACCACCACCCCCAATATAATCCAGTCGAGGAAAAATTAACAAAGAGAAGCAAGAATTTCTGTCGTAAACTTTGTCGTGCCTTTAATTCAATATTAGGAACAGTCTTCTTATTCGATAGAAAACATCATTTTCAAAACTGTGTTTAATAGATCACTGAAGCTTCAACCAACACTCTGGCAGCACTGATATGAAAAGTGAAGATCAATGTGGTGCGTAAACTTCCAGTGAAGTTCCCAAATTTTGAACTTGAATTTGTTTTAATGCCTTGAGGCAAATTTGACTTACGTCGTGAATTTCCCAGCGGAGCGAATGCAGCGGAAAGAGGTCCGAGGGGGGAGGGGAGAAGGGGCCTTCATCAAGCAGTTGATATAAAACGACTGAATATAATGATATATTTATTCATTGTTTGGCCCCCCCAATATTTTCTTCAAGTCGGCGCCTATGGATGTTGGTGCACTCCCCCTCAGACGATCCTGGACCGGCCCTGTATATATATAAGAAAAGAAGCTTTTGTTGTTATTAATCTTCTTAGAAGACCATTGCAACAACCAAAAACGATCATTATGTATTCTTTTTCAAACAAGAGCTGTTTTCAAGAGTGTTATTTTGGACTTTTTGGTAAACTTGACAAAACTACCTTTAGTTGTATACAGATTCACTAGGAAAACAGTTATGGAATGTTACTACTATTTACAACGTTTCATACTATCGATAAGAAATGAAATTTCAATATATTAAAAACTATGTGTTTTTAAATTGTTCGAAATGGGTGATAGTATTAATTTCCAGTAATAATTGTAAAATTTTTAATTTTATTCTGTATGTGACCACATCAATAGTATTTTAATCTCGATCTTTTTACGGTAAGAAATATTTTGTGAAATGAAAATTCAGGAGCCTTCTTTGTAAATTTCTAAATATTGATCGATGGAGGTGAAGAATATGTTCAATGTTTGTAATTAAAATCTAAAATATACTTTGGCTACTGAAATGTCTGAAATTATAGTAATTACTTAATTTCTTAATGAACGAAAGTTCTGAATTTAAGGTATTTATTATTAATTAATATATTAGAATACACTAACACGTACATACATAAAGAGTGTGTGTACTTATGTTTTGTATGTATGTAGATAGATAAAAACATCACACAACTAGACACTTATGCACAAAATAATATGCTGGCGATGCAAAAAAATTGATGAAAAAATGACCTCAATAAATACCTCCAAATTGGAAACATTTGATATGTCAATGGAATTTAAAAATAAATCATTGGTAGTGATAAGTGTCTGAAAAAGTCGAATTTCGTTTGGCTAAGTTCTGACCCCTTAATCCCCTATTCTACAACTGCTTGAAGTTCGAAAATGTTATTGTTCCCCTTGTTTACCTTTATTTTTAATTTTCCCGCGCAAACAGCAGCGTGAATGTGTATCTTCACTCTTCTCACTTTCATACCTTCATTCTCACCATCGCACAGTGGGGCCACACCATGCAATTCTTAGCAAAAACTCGAAAATTAAGTAAAAGATTGACTCGATATAATTTGTTATAATGAAACCTTAATAGTGTACACATAAGATAGTGTGCAGGAAAAGAAGTGATAGCAGTTTACAATGAACTCATGGGACGTGTAAATTTGGTTATCCGCTGAAGCCGGAGAGGCGCTGCTTAGTGACAGAAGATAGGAAATTGACTTTGAATGCGACTGTTCCTCCATAGCATGTAGATATTCAGTGGCTGGTGAAAATGGTGACACGGCCGATATGTATGTATCGTTTTGTATATTTAGAATGTTGATGTGATGTGTAGTCAATAATCATATTTCAAATGATGCTAATATCATTATCACATCACTATGATAATCCCCTACTTAATATCATATTAGGAAAATACTGTGGTACTGAAAGCATATAAACAATCTATGGACCATAAGATAGATCAATATTAAAAATGGTGTTTATCAATTCAGTATTGTGTTTTTTGTGATACGTGTCCAGAAGTGACATTGAAATCAACTGTAATGAGCCTCCGCTCGCTCGAGCTCAGAGTGTTCCAATCAAGCCCTGAAATGAGCTCACGTAATGCACGATGCAATATATGAAACAACCTGAACAGGTTACTGATGCTTGTAAATCATAATATGTTCAATATATCTGATAATATATTCATGTCGAGAACTTGTGATGAGATAATTTTTATATTGAAGCGTCCTTGCATCTTCATTGTCATAACGAATCCTCCACAACTTTCAAATAATTTGATAAGCAAGAACTTCTCTTCAATTTTATTACTCTTCACTTGTAAAATGAATAAGTACACTTTTTCCGTTTATGCGTAAGAATGTAAACCAATCATAAATTGACAAATTAAAGCATATGCCAATCATAAAATCTGTTAGGGTCTACATAATTTAGGATCGAATATAAGGAATATTTCCTTTTATGATGTAAAACTATGTTTTTGATTAAATAATGTCGAAATAACATTATTGTAGCCACTGCACACACCGAACTAATTGGTTTTCTTTCAATTTTCTGCTTCATATTACGAATTCTTATTTTTGCCAAGAATTCAGTGCTTTGGCCCCACTGTGCTTCGTGATTAATCCGATTGGGTAGAAAAAAGTTTTGAACTGAGCAAACTCATCACTGTCAAAACGCCGAATATGACTTTGCTCGTTTCTGGTTTTGAAAATGCTCCTGCGTACGCTATAAGTCATTACTCGGCACCTTGTATACCACATGTCATTAAGAAATAATCTATAATAACTCTTTAAGTAATAAGTAAAAACGTGTGACTTATTTAATCTCTTGGATTGCGAGCGAAGCGAGCAAGAAAATTTTAAAGAAATCTACGTATTTCATTGATAACCGACAGCAATATTAATGTAATAGGGCGCCAATACTTTCTGGGGGCGACTCATCTTTTACTCATGTCCAACACCACTTTTTTCTTTTTCCTTGCTCGTTCGGCGCCCCCTTGCTATCAGCGCCCGGGGCGGGCGCCCCGCTGGCCCCCCCTTAGCAGAACTTAGACTGAAAGTATTTGAGAACAGGATCCTGAGAAGAATATTCGGACCCAAGAGGAACGGGAATGGGGAATGGCGGAAGCTTCATAACGAGGAACTACATAGTGTATACGGCTTACCCAACATTGTTAGGGTCGTCAAGTCTAGGAGGCTTAGGTGGGCAGGTCATGTAGCTAGAATGGAAGAAAGTAGAAACGCTTTCAAAGTCTTGACTGGTAGACCCATAGGAAAACGACCATTAGGAAGACCTAGGCGCAGATGGGAGGACAATATTAAGATGGATCTCGCAGAGATAGGAATACAAAGTAGAAACTGGATGCAATTAGCTAAGGATAGAAGTCAGTGGAGAGCTTTTGTGAACGCGGCACTGAACCTCCGGGTTCCATAGGCCATAGAGTTAGTTAGTTAAGTTAGTTAGCCTGAAAAAAACTGTTAACACCTTTTCGACTGAGTGTCCTCACCGGAAATTGAACCCGAGACCGCATACACCAAAGAGGAGAGCGTTAGCTACTATTCTATGCAGGGTCTCAAATTGACATTCAAAAATCCGGCCATCGATAATCCGGTACCTTTGTATTTCCAGCATTGATTTCGGAGTACATGGCTACGAAATATGGTTACTCACTCTGAGAGAAGAACGCAAACTGAAAGTATCTGAGAACAAGATTCTGAGACGAATATTCGGACTCAACAGGAACGAAAATGAGGAATTGCGGAAACTTCATAACGAGGAACTGCATAATTTATATCGTTTACCAAACATTGTTAAGGTCATCAAGTCTAAGAGGCTCAGATGGGCAGGTCATGTACCAGAATGGAAGAAAGTAGGGGCACTTTCAAAGTTCTAACTGGAAATCCAAACGGAAAACAACAATTAGGAAGACCTAGCGGCAGATGGAAGGACAATATTAAGATAGATCGCACAGAAATAGTAATACAAAATAGAAACCGGATCCAGTTGGCTAAGGACAGAAGTCAATGGGAAACTTCTGTGAACGCGGCATTGAACCTCTGGGTTTCATACGCCATAGAGTTAGTTTAGTTAGTTATAAACTATTAGAATTTCTATAATCTGTACGTGTTTGTAGTGTGAGATTCTCAGCTGTAGTGTGAGATACGCAGTTCACTTGAATTTTATTTTTCTGTCGTTTTCGGACTAACGTCGGACTAAATGGCAGACTTCGAGGAACACTTGTTCGCGGACATAGTTTGAGATATGCTGGATTAGGTATTGAGTTATTACCATGAGTTTGCGTAGGTATAGACGGTTTCACAACAAGAGAACCTCAATTTTTGGAAATTCCCGGAACACACACACGGTCTGTCTCTTGTCAATAGGTCATAAATCTAAGAAACCAGTAGGCGACCTTTGGTTAGAAAGAGGAAAAGTTGCCAAATATACCATTTCCTCCAGATATCTTTTATTTAATTTATAGCAGAAAGTAATATTATTATGTCCTTTATTTCTCACTTGTTTGCTTCTTTCTTCTTGTACCTAATGACATCGGACATCTGGTAACAATCAGCAACTATCGTCCTAACAAGAATTGGGTTGCTCTTTTTGGTAGTGGTGTGAGACAAGGCTCTTATGTTTTGAAACGGACAATGTATTTAGTACACATTGTCCCCCAGTTTTACTCTCGATGAGGGTGCTTTCTGTTGACACAGCATCGTGATTAATTTGAGAAAACTATCAGAATCATGAAATAGCATGCTCCTATCCGGGAAGTGAAAAATTATAGCGTTCAATTTCTATATAGTGACCAGTTGAAAGTGTACCTTGCCCACGTGGTGCCGTAACAAGGAATTTAGTTTGTGGTCGATGTTAAGAGATTAAAGCAGTGTTATCTTAGGTACATCGTAAGCACTTGTGGTATGTGTAAAATGAAAGAGTACAAATGAACTATTATAAATATCATTGCATTCTATTTATTTGTTTGTTTCTTTAAAGTAAGAAACCTGCATGTCATTGCATTAAATATACGTACATAAGTAAATTGATTTTCAGTTAAATAATATTGATGTAACTTTTAATAACTAAGTTTATTTTTTTTTATTTTCATTTTCCTTCAATGTCCCATTATCGGTGACTGGTTGTTGATTGGACTTCTTTATATATTGCTGTAAGTATCTGAAGTCCAAATTACATGTCATGCATCACTCGTGTTCGTCAATGTTGCATGATGTTAAGAAAAAGGATGTGCATTTTGGACCCTTGTTAACGTTTGCGTAGCTACTGAAGAAAAAAAAAATGCCTTCACTGCTTGCCGAGTCGTTGCTACGTTGCCTTGTTTGTTGAAATGCATGCTACTCATCGTTGTATTTAAATTTTGAGTTCGATTCGCGTTTGTGAATTCGGTCTTTCAAGTAGTGTGTTCTTTTAAGTTTATTTGAGGATTCAGTTTTGTAAGTTGTAATATGGAATGGAAACACTTGTAGAATTGTACAGTAAATTTAATTTGTAAAGATTGGAAGTAGTAGTGTAGAATTTTCCCATATGTATACAGGGAATTATGCGTCGTATTCAAGATATTTTGCGGAAACTTAATGTTAACACCAAAATGAATCTTCCATCTAGTAACGAGACGTTTAATTATATTGTGCTAGTACAATCTGTACTTCCAACTATCAAATATAGGTTCACTGGATTAAGTTTTAAGTATATAGTCATGAATAAGGTAGGTTTTTGAAGCACTCATGGATTTTTGGATCAAAAGATCCAATATATTTCAAATCAAAAAATTGTCTTGTAGGCCTTATATCTGGAGAACTACATACAGTGTAGCTAAACCAAAACTATCAGTTAACTCAGTATGATGTGCTTATTCCGTAAAAAATACGAAACCCCATTTAGGGGCCGTTCAAAAATTTTGTGGCCCCTGAGCCGAAAACTAATTATTAACCAACAAAAATTTTCTTGTAGGTCTTATATCTGCAGAATTACATATAGTGTACCCAAACCCAAACTACCACTTAACTCAGTATGATGTCCTTATTCCGTAAAATACACGAAAACTGGATTTAGGGTCTGATCAAAAACTTTGTGGCCCCTGAGCAGAAAACTAATTATTGGCCAAGATCACAATCTTTTGATCCATTTTTAGTTTTCCTACATTTCTTGTTTGTTTTTCAAGTGAAACTTGTGTTTATTAAGAAAACGCAACATACCTCTGTATCAAAACCGAAATCTGCGATTAGCGTATTGTCTCTACTTTAACTTTTCTCTACTTTAAAAAAGTTATCTTACTAAAAGTTCTCTAGTTTTAGCTTTAGAACTATGCTGAATTAAATTTTCTGATTTCACTTCAAAACTTTTTTTTTAATGGAATCCTTCTCTTTTAGTACTTAAAAAGAAAATACCATAGGGGCCACTAGAGACCAAGTTTGTATACCGTAGTAAGTTATTTACTGAAATGTGTTAATAAATGAAACCATTTTTCTTACATCCCAAGAAAGAATATATATACTTTATTTCTATATTCTTGTGAAGAATTCGCAGCTCTGTTACTAGTAAGATTTGAAGCAACTTTATTTTCTGAGTTATTTCTGACTTTCCTTATTTCGTCGTAAAGGCCCAATTAGGAGTCTAAATCTGACTAAATTTGTGTCTGAAATATTTTGTAAACAATTCTTGCCTTCAAGTAGTTTTTCCATAGGCGTAACTTACAAGTACGCGTTTGGATAAATTGAATGGAATACATTTATTGTTTATAATCTTGTGAAGAATTTCCTTCCGCAAAATGAGTTGAATATATCGCAGAATACCTTGTATACACAGACAGATATTTTTAATGGAAAGGTGGTGTATATAATATATACAGTAGTTAGCTTTCATTTCTTTTTATTTACTTTTCGTTCCTTTATTTACACGTAAAGGTGTTTTCACCACATGCGTTATTATTCAGTTGCGGTATTTTTTTAGCACTTTTGCAGATAAAGTTGTATGCTGCACAATATTTGCATATAAAAATTAAACTGCTTGAGGAGATTGCACCTTTCTTGCTTTCATCAGTTCACTTGCTTTGCTTTCCTTCGTATGAAAGTGAAATTTAAGGTTTTATTTTTCGTCCAATAACAGCTACATAATAAAGACACGAAATTAAATAAAATGGCTATTACTTACAAAAGCACGTGCTGCTTTCATCCTCAAAGTTTAAAGTTTAGCCTGTCACACAATTCTGAGTAGTTGTATAGTTCTTAATTGTAGGAAAACTGTGTTATTCAGCCAGCGCTGTTCGTTATGTTTCTGTCATCAAATTTTTAACTGAAGTCGAGTAGTTTGACTTAGGTTTCGGCCGGAAGTTCCCGGACCTCGCAATCCGTACTTTGAACATCGAAATGACCTTCCAAGTTAGCATTTTCGTGAAATACGTGTTCGCGGATTAACATTATTTGAATGTGTGATACGTAATACCTTTTGTCTACTTAAGCAAATCGATGATTTTAAATTAAATTAAAATTTAAAAAAAAAATGTGCTTTGTATTTTGTTTATTGGTTGTTGTAAGTTCCGCTTTTATTTAATGAATTGTGGGTGGCAGTTGATGTTTTCCAGGAGGGGCATATCTGTAAAGTTTGAATTTATACAAAATCAGCTTGGTCTGTAAGGTTTTTAAAAAACAAAATCAGGGGTAAATAATTTGTGCATGTTTGGTTAAATAGTAGTGTTTGGTTAAGTGGTTATAAAGAAGTAAATTCATGTAGTGTAATTTTTATTTCGAATATGAGTTTTTCTTGTTCTTTCCTGTGCTGTCGTTCTAGTGGGTGTGAAAGGTATAACAAAGGATTGGAATCAATTATATTCACAGTCATATTAAAATATTCTGGATGTTTCTTCGTTCCTGTTACGACGCTCGGAAGGTAATTCTTGTCGCAAAAGCAAGCCAAAAACTTTATTTGAAGGTTTAGTGGTCATTCGATATACGTCAGTCTTAAGGATGTTGAATACCTCCGCCAGTTAGGCTTTGCAGCCCATTGGTTTATACTATGGAATATTCTTCTATTGTGTTTGAAATGAACTAGGGTTTTAATGGAAATACAAGCTACGAGCAGTGATAATAGTCACTATAGCAAGTAAAACAAAATGCTACATACTCATCGTAATAATCTTGAGAATTAGTAACGTTTCGAGGAAAATGATCATCATCATTAGCTTTCTTATGTTCGAAAAAGGTTAAAAAGGTAAAACCATGTGGAATGATGATATGTTAAAAATTATTCGAAGTAAATACATCACGTCAAAGAATATTATGTCAAAGATACCAATGTAACTCACTATAAAGTTAGTCACTTCACTGTTGTTGCTTCTTTTTCTTTCCAGTTAGCACCAGTGTGAGGTAAAAAAAAAAAAATCACTCTAAATCGGGGGTAATTTCACCTTTGTCAAGATTGAATTTTCCAGAGTTTGTTTATGGATGTGAAAAACTAATTTTGTGCTCAGTCTTAGTTTTTACTTTTTCCAATAAAGAACCATAAGCAATATTCGGTTTACTTCCGTTAAGAGTGGAAAAAACCGAAAACTACCACTAAACGATTTATTTTTATTTTATTTATTAATTTTTTACATTCATAAAGTAAACCGTGCATTTAGTCTGGACAAAGGTGAAATTAAACCGATATCGAGTGACCTTGTACCTGATATTGTCACTGATTGGAAAGAAAAAGAACAACAGTGAGCAGTGACCAGCTTTATAGTGTGGTTCGTTTGACATAGTACTCTTTGACGCAAAGTGGTGTACTTATTCGAATAATTTTTATCCTTTTACCTTTTCACGTGTTTTTACCTTTTTAATGTACTTGAGAAAGCTGATCATAACAACTGTGTTTCTAGAAACGATTCCTTAGTTCTTGGGATTATTGCGGTGATTATGAAGCATTTTACTTTACTTGCTACACTGAGGATTTTAATAGTTTCTTCGAATTCTTTTCTTCAAATCTGTTTAAGTCTCTTACTTGGTGACAATCAAGTTTTGTGATACAATTATATTTATATACTTAATTTATATATAATACAAATGGACAACACAAGAAACATTTAAATCCTGTGTAAATGAATGGCCGAGAAAGAGAATTGTGCGGGTACTCAGCACATTGAATACTACATTGCTGTACAGTACAAATTACATTCTTCTTTACATAGAAGCTCGTGCTGCCCTCATGCTGCAGTTCGCGTTTCGACTACATCTTTATCCTATCAAATAGACAAGTATTTAATGTTAGTTGTATGTTGTTTAGTTTAAATATCTACAAAAGTTAACAGTCTTCTTTGAAGCCCTTCATATGGAAGTAAGTCGAGATCTGCTTCATTTCTTACCTATTAGCTTTGTGGTATGTGAGAAAATCAGCTTCAATAACACACACAAACTTCCGGTTTTGCAAGAAGCGATTTGAATTTTTTTTCCAAGGAAGTCACACTAGAACTATTCAATAATATAATTCATATATATTTTTTTATTTTTTTATATTTTTTTTTTTAAAGTAACTTACTGCGTTCAAATGCTCTTTAACTGAACTAAACTGTTTTAGCAAGCTGTATTGCCTTCGCCAGCAGCTCTAGAAAAGTGTTTTAAAATTTACAGAAGAGATAATTATGCTTCATATTTGTAAAGTAGTAGTCAATAGTATCTAGTTCAGTATTGTTACCGTACAAATATAGGACACGATTCTCAGGTGGTGAGTGTATTTATCAGTATTACTTACACAAACTTTGAAGAAAGGAAGGAAGGCAGCTTTTAATTAGTAATATGAAATGAAAAATGTCCATTAATTTCACATAGTTAATAAATGCTTGATATTCTCTATAAATAACATAAACGTTATTAATCATTAAATTGTGACAAAATATTGAAATTATAGAAGTAATTTCATAGGATTGACCTGAGAAGGCATATCGAATTACCCATACTAAAGTGCTTTCAAAACTAGAAACAAATTGACAGCTCAAAACCACATATAGATTTGTTGTGAAGAAGGGAATCTACGTCACATAGTTATTGCGATCACTCAGCGAGGGTCGAATCATAAACGTCATTTTAGCAGCAGTGGGTGGACGGTTTCCTTGGTAACAGACCTTAACATTCCAATATTGCCGCTATAACGATAAGTGTATTTTTCTACTTGTATTTTAACATCTTTGGGCAGAATGTACTTCAAATTGATGCACAAGCTATTTAAGAAAAGGAAGAAGAAATATATAGAAAAAAAGGATGCTCTGTTTTGTGCTAAAATGGAGATTCATCGTCATAACAACGTAAAATAAATAATATATAATTACGAATCCATCTGCTGTGAACTACATGCACAATTTTAAGAAGTGTATTTCTTTAATTTGTTAAGTGCCATAATAAAAAGGTAATGTTTAAATGCAATGTGTGGTTTTCGTAGCCTTGTTTATATAAAAAGTACAAACTGAGGACCTTTGAAGTAACGACGATATTTATATAATTGGAGGTTCATCATAGAACTTTATTTTGCTTTGAATAAGTGTCGTTATACCGCTAGTAAACACGTGTTTTCAACAAAAAAGAAGCAGGGTAGTCTTTCGTTTCTTTGTGCGCGGAAGTGATTTTTAGATTCAGTTTACGTGTCAGCCCTCCTCCGCCTCCCTTCCCAACATGCACAAATTGGGACAACAAATATGCCCTTTCAGCCATCCAAACAAACCAATATTTAAAGATTTTCTTTTTTAAGACTCACCAGGATGCGCACGAAGTAGCAATAGCGTACTACGTGCTTCTCCAAACATCAATTTGTTTCTAGTTTTGAAAACACTTTAGTCCGATTTCTCAAATACAATCTCTCTCTCGTCAAATATTAATACCTTCCTCACTGTTATGTTTAAGAGTCCCTATCACTGCGAAATTAAAATACCGCTAATTTTACAGTAATTATGTGATATCTTCAAATAGATAAAAGATAATCGAAAAGTGGATCAAGACCTCCCTAAACGATGTTATTTTGCATGAGGTACCGTTATCACGAGTCACCTAGTAGCTTTCCGCTTGCAGTTATTTAGAAACGCGAAAATAAATGCCGATTTTCTAAATGGCTGGAAATCGAAAGCAGATAAATGAGTTATGATAACGGTATCTCACGCAAAATAATATTGTCTAAGGAGGTCTTGTTCCACTTTTCGATTATCTTTTATCTATTTGAAGATATCACATAATTACTGTAAAATTAGCGGTATTTTAATTTCGCAGTGATGAGGCCTCGTAACGCTTTTCCTCTTTCACACCAGGCAAATGCCGGGATGGTTACTAACATAAAGATCCCAGGCTGCTCCCGTCCTTCTCCACTTCCGCGGATAGTATGATCACCGAGGGACGTCTTCCATCATACATGACAGGCGTAAAAGGCTATAGATGCCGAATGCACTCCAAAATTCTACTCTGTATGGAAAATTTTCGACACGCACTATTTCCTGTAGACAATTTAAGTAGTATTTCCGTGGTCCTAAATTGAGTATATAACTTGAATTATTCATATATGACTTTTTTTCCTGCAAATTTTTCCAATAAATTTTGTGTCATACAGTCTCAAACCTCATTTTCTCATATGTTTCGAGGCTCATATGTCAGAAACGAAGCCGATTTGGAAATTCCCTTCATTATAGACTTTTTGACTTGCTCATGTGAGTAGAACCCTTGCTAAACGTTGCAATAGGAACTGTGAAACATCCTGTAGAAGCAAAATGAAAATACTTGTAAGTCAGTTCGAAGTGTTTTTCTTTTTAATTAAATTTTTCTTTACATACCTCCAGACAATGTGAACGGAAAATCATTTGAAAGCTTATGCAAATGCGCAAAACTGTGAACGGATACGATTAAAATTAGGATTAGTGAAGTACCTGTACCTGTCTTTCGCCCATGAGACTAATAAAAACTAAAGTCCCTGGATTTTGGCTCAGGAAAACCGTTTATGTGAATTAGAATTCATTAGAGTTCTAGATTTCCTCCTCCATCAAAGTTGCCTTCAGTTTGTGGGTTCACGAAAGCTTCGTTCCTGTGTGCATTCGCGTATTGAATTCGGATGACTTTTCTCATTCCGCAGAGGTTGAATATACAAAATTTTTACTATTGAATGATACTGCGTCAGAGGTAGCCACATTGCAATCCGGTCTCAGGTTTGATATTCTCAGTGAGGTTCGCGGTCACTAGTCTCTCACAAACTTGCACTCTCTCGAGCCGAGTTTTGCTGTCTTCAATGCAAGCTGTAAAAAGTGATCGATCTTTAAGTATTGTTTGATTATTAAGTACGATAGAGCGAATCGAATAAAGAAAAAGCTTGCCAGATTATATGTACGTATCTATGTATTTCAAGTTAGTCTGAGGTCACAATCAGACTGAAGAAAGGGGGGAAAAGGTTAAAAAAAAAAAAAAAAATAAAAAAGGATGGAAACTCAAGAATACATTATACTGAATGGAATAGTCATAATTGTAACATGTGTGTCTACCCGGGTGTTCTACTACTTTGTGTATTGTCTTTCCTTGTGTTAATAGTTTTGAATTCTAGTACATTTTTTTTTCTCGGAAGTCGGTGTATCTGTAAATTTCTTTCATTATAATATATTATTTGTATTTACACTCCACGATCTGTGTATTTAATTATACGTATGTGCCTCACTGTAATTTGAATATTATGTTCATACAATATAGAAAAAAATTACATGGTAATACTTTCGAGATTTTTTTTTTCCGGTAAAATTATTCTTACGGAGTGTAAAATGGTTTTTACTGCTGAACGAGCAATTCCAAACAAATTATTTATTTAAAGGACATAATCTTACAAATAGTCTGCATTAGTTGTAAATAAATCCCAGTAGTTCCCTTTCTCTTGTAGCATTCTATTAGAACTGTCTTGACCTTTTTGTCTTTTTTCAATTTGAGTAGACTAGATGCAAACACCTAACACCATTGTGAGTATTATCAAAATACATTTTATACTTCCTTATTACATGCATTCAGAAGCTCTCTGAAGTGTGCTTCGGTTTTAAGGTAGGTTCTTCCGCTGTAACAGATCTTTTGTTCGCTCTGTTGCACGAAGCTGTAGCAGACGCACGCTCCCAGACGTACATTTTTCCTCTTTTGTTTTTAATTACTTAATATTCTTTAAAAACATATTTTGCATGCTTTTTTTTTTTAGTCGTAAGCGAACCTTTGCTACCTTTTTTAATTTCCTGTAGTGACTTAAACATAGATGATTGAACAGAAGTATTTTCAATTAATGTAGACTTTGTGATGTATAATTATGAAGTTATCTGAATCACAGTATATCAAGATTGTACATTCTCTACTGTTCCCTTTTGTCGATCATTATGCTCCATCAGTAATTAGAGTTTCGTGTTTAAATTGCTTGAAAGCAATCCAGAAATTTAGCTTGCTTTTGCACAGAGTAAGATTTAAATATTAACATATTCAGAATTTGTCAGTGAGATTTCACATTTTTTAAAGCATAAATGTTATATATATAATATAGTTCAGTATATATTAAACTGCTGTAAAACATTTGCATTATGGGAAACCGATTATGCACATGACTTCAGCACCGTGTGTGTAGACACCGAAAGAAGCCCTGTGCTTCGTTAAAAAGTGGAAAAGAAGGAAGAGAAAATTTTGATCTTACGGCATATAATGAACCTCAAACATTTAACCTTGCAGATCGGGTTCCTTGTGCAGCTAAGTCATGGTAAGAAGGAGCGTGGGTAAAAAATATGAAAAAAAAAAAAAAAAAAATCATGATTTTTGCATTCAAAATGCAACACTTTTTACAATATCACAAGCAAGCATAGAAAACTAAAGGAATAGGAATAATAAATAAATAAATAAATAAATAAAAGTAATAATAATAGCTTTCTGGATAATCGTGAGATGTCAAACTGAAAATTAACGTTATCAAGCGTATAAAAAGAAAAATTGGTCAAGATTTATGAAGGTGATATTAATGAAGAACTTGCGGTAGAAAGTCTAAACTTGCATATAGTGAATCTAATACATAAAAATAATTTCGAATAGAAATATCCGAAATTGACAACAAGATTAATTATAAAATTAAAAAATCCATAATTTAAGTATATGAAATACTTAATTTCGTGAAATACTGTCTGAATATTTTTTCCCTTCAATTTTCGGACAAAATTTACAGACTGATCGATGGATTAGCTGTGGATTAACCCTTTTCTTGGCAAATATTAGGAATAATTTTGAAAGCGAGATTTTAAAATCTCTGGAACAACAATACGCAAAATCCTACCATTTGTGTATGATTAATCCCAGCCCCCGCCAAGTGAACTTTGTGGTGGACAAACACCGTGTGCGTGGGTTTCCTCTGGGTTCTCCCGTTTCCACCCACTTTCTTCATCCCACTATTTCATTCATTACTCATCATCACCGTCTCCTTTAGGCTCACCGGCATAACCGTGGGACGTAAAACTCAAAGATTTCATTTATGAACTTTGTGTATGATTAGTTATTTGTATATAAGGAACATCTCAAGTATAATTTTCGTATTGTAATCTAAATTCCTTATACTACAACATCAAAGTAATAAAGGAAACTGAAATTACCAATAGAATGAATTTTGTGGACCTGATTGTATATAGAAGAGGGAACAAATTCCACACTAAGATTTACCGGAAAGATACAACATGCACCCAGTACATTTGTACAATTCGGCACACTTAAAGCAAAAGCGCACATTTAGAAGCATTCCTTTCATAGATCCTTAATTCGTTACCCAGTGATCATCAAACAACTGAAATCCATTTTTTATTGTATATTGAAACTGAAAATAGTTACAGCTGCAGGATTGACATTGCGCTACATCGGTCCGTAATATCGTTCAAAGCGGACAGTATCAAAATAAATGATGATGCCATAAAATGCATAAGCATATCTTTATTTTATGCAGTTTTAAACATATTACAAAAAGATTTCAGAAAGCGTACTTTTAACGCAGCGTTAGTGTCCTTAAAGAATAATCGATAAGGCATAAATGTTCCTTAACTAGTCCGCTTGAGTCCGCAATTGTTTATGAAATTACATATAAATGGCCGAAAAAAATGTACACACTAGACTGAAAAAAACATATTCGGGATGCCAAATACGATACTCCACCATTAGAACTTTGAAAACACTTAAAAGACATAGAGCACATCGACAATGAAGTGAAATTAATAATAATAATAATAATAATAAAATGATCATGTGTAGAAAGAATCGAAAAATCTTTATCATACATAGAATCAAGAAATCTTCATGCATAGAAAGACTTACGACGATTTTCATTCGAGCGAGTGAATCAAACTTAAATTTGGACATGGGTACTTGGAACGAAAGTTGCTGTAACATCATTGATATCGTCACCGTAGTCACCAACCATTGAAGAAGAAGAAGAAGAAGAAAGATTTAATTTAAGATATGTGTTAGATGTTTTTCTTTGAGAATGTAAACATTTAATTTCGTACATACACTCTAACCCTACTAAATGCTGTTCCTCATCTCAGTCTTTGACAATTTTGACAGCTGTCAGAGAGTATTCGTCATTTAATGTATGCATTTTTAACAATCTGTAATAATTTGGAGGAATAAAAGTGAGCACTTCTTCAGGTTATTGATAATAAAATTTAATTTTTGCCTCTGTGTTCTCCTATTCGAACAATGTTTGAAAACGGGATAAGTCAGCCGTACTTATAGTAGTAGTAACACCCTTGTAATCATTTTCGTTGGTAGGATAAGGATAGTAGATATCCATATATTTCTACACATTAGTGTTACTCATGTTCCCAAGATTGCATTGCACTGTATTCATAATATGAATTAGATAAGCTCTATCTTCAAAGGGAATTTGAGGTGTTTAACCAGAGCTATTAAAAATCACCCATTGTGTAGATTTAAAATATCTGTTTTTTATTATTCAAGTATTATGTATCCTAGTGGATTAAAAAGAAAAGTTTGTGTTGTTTAAGGCATACTCAGTACTTATGAATTTAATTTTGCATATCATACATACACAATTTCGTTCCGTTTGTATTTACAGTGCTACATAATTCGTGTTCATTCCTTCCTTATGCGCTCTATAATTGTAGTAGTTAATTTCTTAACTGCAATTTTGTTTTCTTCCGATATGTTGTTTTATGAAAATGGTTCATGATGCATGTTGGCAATGATGTATTTCATTTCTGATATGTTTGATCCGTTTGATATGAGATGCATTGTGTGTGCGAGATTAGGCAATGTTCCCAGTTATTGCAAAATTAATTTTCCTCATTACCATTCGTCCATTGTAAATTAAAGGAATTTATTTGAAAAGATCTTTCACATGGTGTTAGGTGTGTTTTATTTTTATACAGTTTATGTATTAAGGAGTTTGATTTATCAAAGTTTCTTTATGTATTTATCCTGTGTATCCGTCCGTCCGGGAGACAGCAAAATCTCTAGAACCACTTGATGGATCAAGAATTCGTTGATGGAGGTGATATTCAAACCGGAAGTGATAGAAATCAACCATTTCCGGTTTTAACGTTGATCAGTATTGAGAAAAAACGGTAATAGATAGCGAGAAGTGGTTTCCTACAGTCGATTAAACGTCCCAAGAATACATTTCACCTTCATTCTTAACAAACTGTTAAAACCCGAATTTACGGCACTTTAATATGAAAGGCTCATTGTTGGATTGAATTTAATGTAAACTTTCGGAGAGGAAATAAACGAGTACTTTATTTTTGTCTTAGTAGATATCTTTTTATGTGTATCAAAACTTATTTTAATAAGTACTCCCCATTATAATGATGAACGTTTCGCTGTGTTTGAATTACAAACACTGTTTCATTTTACTTGCAAAGAATTTCATATGTAATATTCATGTGACAAAATTAAATATTTGTGAATTACCATATACCCATGTATATTACTGCGATATATTGTTAATGTTTACTGCTATTGGTTACAAGTGGTATTTTTATTGCCACTACACGGGAGGGGAGAGGGTATTTTTCTCATGGACACGACCTCGAAGTGATTTTTTCCCGTAAGCTTTACCTGATTTATAATATTGAATTTCTGAGAGGATAGGCTATTCCAGACAAACTATAGCCAAACTTTTATAGGGTGGGCAAAAGCATGTAATGCTAATAGGTTGACTTTGAACGTACTCTGGTTTCTTCTCAGTTTATTCTTTCACTGATATAATCTTCTAATAATCCTGTTAATTTTTTAATATTTCGCTGGAAGTTAAAACCTACATTTACGTTATTCAGCGGTTGTACTGTGCTGAAACAAGCTACTGAAAAGGAAAAAGATCTGTCTTCCAGCTGTATGGATTCCTTTCATACTAGTAAACTAGGTTGATGAACAGATTCAGAGTGGGATCTGGGAAATAGATAAATGCTACCACGACTTTTTTTGGGTACCTACTCAAAAGAATCGGCAAGCGTCTACCTAACGGGACGTTTCGAGTTTTAATGCTTTAAGGTGTATTTTACTTCCCGTTCTTACACACACATTTTTTCACAGTGGCTTAGTGTTCACCACCGTTAAGCATATTGTGCTTAAGATACGCACTGGATCTTTAAAGAAGAATGCAAACTTGTTTAAGTGTTTGTTTCGAGAGCAGACGATATACCATTAACTAATTAGACGCGACCATGTAGGAGTAGGGTAGTCTATGGCTCAAATATGGTTAGCTTATAAATCAGTTTCTTTCTAGAGACACATATTTGATTTTTTAAAGACTTCAATTATAGAAGAATTTTAAACTACGTTTTAATTAGCCATATTATGTGATCTAAGTTAAATTTCTGTATGTAATATAAAATTTCATTGTACCTAGATATAGTGATGCTTAAACCCTGGATTACAAAGCCGCGTTAAATTTTACGGCACGCCATTTGCAAAAACGCTAGAACTAAAAATATACACGACACGATTTTTTTTTTTTTTTTTTTTTAAATTTTCCGCACCCTGGAGGTAAAGAAACGAATTATATATGTTTGTAATATAGGCATAACTGAATCCTACATAATTTTTAAATTTTGAAAATATACAAAAATTAAGTATATATATAATATAAAAATCGCGTCGTAAAAATTACGAAGGCTTTCTGACGACGTGACAATTAAAAGGCTTTATAATCTAGAGTTAAAAGACGAAATTGATTGGTCACAGGCTAATTTTATATGTCTTTTCAAATTGAACAAATGCATTTTTTGTTGCAATGAAGCACGCAGTGTAGTGCACGTTTCTTAATCGTACATTGCAACTATCTGTACCTAAAAATGTTGGCTACTGCACATGTCAGTTGTTCGTAGCATTAATTAAATGTGTCCGTTTCTTGACGTTTCAGAACAACTTCTCTTCGTTTGGGGACTCAAAGGAGGACTATAGTGACCTTCCACCCAATCAAAGGAAGAAGAAGCTGCAACAGAAGATAGACGAAATTAACGCAAAAATCCAACAAGAGACTGCTGCACGGTAAGCATATCCATAGTATTCTTCTAGCAGACTTGACAAGTAATAATAATCGTGAGTATATGTAGTTGAGAATAAGATAAATTATCAATGTTTATGTGAGACTATCCGTTGGTTTTCAAGAATCAAATAATGCCGTATTAGGAAATATTGATCTTCAGAATAAACATTTCAAACAAATAATTTCGTTACATCTTATGAAAAAGTCTCAACTTTTGTTGATGCCGTCATACGTTGTTTCTAATAAATGTTGTATTCGTACTTATTTATGTATGTGTGTATGTATGAGTGTTCTGCCCGAAGGAAACTTTTAGCTCACTTACTCTTGCGTGGCCGATAACCCAGTAGAGCACGATTAGGATAGGCAGTTACTTTCCCTCGTGTTTCACGAAGTGACTTGGACGAGGTTGAGAATTAGTATACCTATACTTGTAGGTGGCATCACAACATGTTTGATACTGGAAGAAAGAAAGAAAATAACATTCTTCATTGAAACAGTTACTGTGTTTAGTATTGTACCATTTTACTTCAACCACGCTTATACACAGTAACTAGTATAGTGCGTAGCTAACTTCTTCTTCAAGCACTTTCTAAATTTACTTCCCAGTGAATGCATAGTCATTTCATGAAAGCCTGAAAAGTAGAACTTGACCACACCTGAGAATTTATTACTCTGTCCAATCGAAAAGCCGTGTAAGAAAAGTTGCAATATTTGTAAAGTAAAATGTAATATGAGAAGATCTTTTTTCTTTAGAACATAAATTAAGTGGAAAAAGAGTATATGTTGCTATGAATTGTGCATATACGTAAGTACAGTCACGAAAGAAAGTATTCTTCAGTTGACAAAATTTCTTTTCCTAATAACTCAACAGAAAATAGCCTATTAGAGCACTGATTTTGGCAAGTTATCAAGTTATAACTATTCTAAGGATAGCAACAAAAAGATCCAAATTAATTCATTTGTTCCCGAGTTATTGACAAAAGAAAATTTGTCAACCGTCAAATACTTTCTTTCCCATGTGTACAAGTTTACATAAAAGATACCCGGAGTTTCATGCACTCATCATACACTCAACATGAGAAATATTGGATTATGGAACTAACGGGATAAAAGGTTGAGTTGATTTTAGTTTAGAGTCTCTTTCAGCAGCGAGGCTATATGAGACGTGGACCTACTGATTAACGTGGAATCCGAACCACATGAGCTCCCGCTGGGAATCTAACCCGGGTCTCCCGCACCAAGGCGCATACGCTAACCGCTTAGTCACGAGGGAGCTCTAATGGGATGAAAAAAAAAAAGATATACCTGAAAGTTTTATATATATAATACATTAGATATATTTTATAGGTATCGAATGATAGGAAAGCATTGCTAATAATTCGTTGTTTATTTGTTTTTCAGAGATGGCCTGATGAAAATGAAAGGAGTATATGAACAGAATCCTGCCTTAGGTGATCCAATGTCGATAGAAGGACAGTTAAACGAAAGTGGTCACAAGTTAGACAAGTTGAGACAAGAACTGCAGAAGTATCAGTGTTATTTGGATGAAATGGATGGCAAGACGCCAGTGGTGACGAATTCTCCAAACCGAAAACGTGCCCTCCAACATACAAACTTAAATGGAGCATCACCTCGGGGTTCGTCCCATTCTCATCGAAACAGTGGGTCGGATGAATCACTAAGTCGCAGTGCCTCAGATTCGAGTGTGTCAAATCCGGTGAATCATAAACAATCAGCACCTGGAACCCCGCTTCCGTCGCATGGGTAAGCATTCGAAATGTAGGGCTCCGGGTTCGAAAAGTTGTGAAAATTCGTGTGTTCAGTGATTTGTGAGTGTTTGCTTCGTTAGTATATGAAGAAGAATAAGGTGCCTTATACTAATCACGATTTCCTAATCATATGTGGAATTTTGGCTGTACGTGCATGGTATGGAGGTATTAATAAGCGCTGATTTTTCTCTTTATTATACGTTCGTCACTTCTGCTAACCAATTCTCTTTTGTATCATCTGCATTATTGTGATTCTAATTTTCTTCACACTGAAACATTTAAAATGGTGGTCTATATTCGAGGAAGTATTTATGATAAATGAAGAAAAGTGTTGAGTGACGGACAAAACTTCCAATATTTTAAAGATACTGTCGAATTTATGTATGTGCAGTTAGCATGGGGTGGATTGGGTCCATTAATGATTGCAACTACACACTTAGACGTACACGTGTTCAAAACTACAGTCACGTTTAAAAAATTCACAAAGCAAGCCCACTCTCTTTTAGAAGCTCTATGCGTTATTTTTAGATAGGATTGGAGCAAATGAATCCTTTTCTTAAGCCTTTTTTACAAGTTGACACAGTACGGCAATTTGAAATCGAGACTGGAGCTGTAGGAAAAAAAAAAGTGAACATAGAAAGTTTCTTATCTTGAATCATTCAAAGTACGACCCTCCTGCATCCATACATCGTTGCGCCCTGGCCGTCAGTGCATAGAAGTATTATTGGAAGTCCTTTTGTGGAATGCTGTTAGAAACCCTATCGTAGCCCTCATTACGGGCTTTACATCATCAAAGTACAAGAACTTTGAGTGCAGACTTGTTTAGAAAATAAAAAAAAAATAATCCACGGGGCCAGATCTGGTGAATAGGGGGGTGGGGTGGACAACACACAGATCTCCATTTGGAACAAAAAGTTTTGCACAGTCATTGCCTTGTGACTTGAGGCATTGTTATGGAGCAGGTGCCACTGAACATCGCCCTGATACTCAGGTCTCACCGTGTGATACCTGCAGTAACCACTTCAGTACCTCGAGGCAAAATGAAGCATTAATTGTCTGTCCTGTAGGCTCAAATTCCTTATGCGTAATGCCCTTATTACCGAAAAAAAAAACAAAAAAAACGTGTCTTTGGATTTTGACTGACGAGTTTTTTTTGGTTTGTCGGAAGTTAGCAGACTTCCACTCTGCACTCTGTCGTTTTGACAATGAGTCATATTAAAAAACCCATGTCTCCTAGTAACGATATTCAGGAAGAAGGTAAGGTCCCTATTGGCAGTAGCAATCTGTTCTTTGCAGTGAGCAGCCCTATCTCTTTGTTGGCAGTTTTTTAAGGAATGAGGCACGAAACGAGCACACTAGTTGAGATCGTGGGTTATTATTTGCCGCACAGTATCTTGATTCGTATGCAACTCCTCGGCAAGGATTCGCAGTGTCTTATTTCGGTCTTCTGTGATCAGTGTCTCACTTTCTCCACCAATTCCTGCTGTTGATGCACTTGGATGTTCGTAGTCTTCAGTTGACTCCCGTCCCTCTTTAAAACGCTTGTGCGAGGCAAATACAGCACACGGGATAAACAAGTGACCCCATAAACTTGTTGCAACATTTGATAAGTTTCTGTACCCGGACACTTACAAAACGATGTGCGCTTTTTGTTCCATGTTGAATTCACAATGTAGCTTAGCAGCACATGTCTTCACTTGCAACGCCTACACACGTAATTGTCAGTCAAGGTCAGTGCACCAGTTACTCATGAAACATTCCTCTTTTCTTTGCACCACATCTCACTTGCACAGCTGCGCAATATGTTGAGGGGGGAAAAAGTCTCGATTTCCAATTGCCGCATCGTGTAAGCTGTAAAGGACAGTTCTCGATCCCTTTCAGTGGTTATTATAAATAATACATAAATATCAAAATAAACCGGACTAAGAAGCACTACAGTATTCGGGAGCACGAAATTGAGAATGTATGAATAATGTGTTCATTTTATTTTTAAAGAAAAGAAAAAGTATGCTATGCAAAAAATATAATCTAACCTCAACCGTATGCAGTATTTTGCACGTACAGACTTGCAGACAAAGCATCAAAAAGACACAGAAATTCACGTCTTTGCTTTTTTGCAATCCCATATGCTGGTAGAGAAAAGAGCTTGTGAAAGAAATAGGATTTTAATTTTTCTCCTTGATTGCGCACAATTCGCTGACTGCACCTACTGTATCAATATTCAGCACCTTCTGACACTGACTTCAACGCAGACCCATACAATCACCAACAGATGCCCACAAATGGCGACACCTCACTTGATATAATTAAAAGATGGTTATTTATAAAATAGTTATTAGTAGGTATGTAGTAGCGTAATGGTCATAGGCGAACGGTATTTCTTAGGCAAACAGTAGACTGGCTTTCAGTTCCCTGTTAAATCAATGATTTCTTATTTCATAGGTAAGTATTATTGTTGTTGTTCCATTCAACAATATTGACGCGTACTTCGTAGCGTGTAGGAGCGATTGAAATAATCATCATCATTTATGTGTATTACTATTTGTCGTGAGGACTGTATTCCAATTCTTAATAAGTTTATATAAAAAATAACAGCGGTAGAAGAACGTGAGAGTGACTTTTCCAATAGTCATAGATTGATTTTCCTGAAAGTTGGGAACAAGCTGTTGAGTGAATGGCAGGGTTGTACTTGATAAGAAGGTTTCGTAGGCGTTGACATCAGATCTAATGACTGTTGACGATAACGTTCTTCTGTTTTTCAACTTTTCTGGCCTTTAGTTTCAAGATGACTACTATACGATCAAAAACTTTATAGAGTATATTTTGTAGTGTTTAAAGGTGAGCAATCCTCACGTGATACTTCTAGTTAACGACTTGTTTGTAGTTCTCTTCTATTAGTATTGAATCACTATAGCAAGTAATTTGTGGTTGGAACTCCATTGAGTTTCTTTTTTCTTTATTCTCCCAAAACCCATCGTTTTAGAGGAAGTACTAATCAGCTAAACAGAAGGTTATATTTGTTCAAGTGAATGATAAAGACAATATGACCTTTAAATTGGCAAGTTTATTCTTTCTAAAGGTCTTAATTAACAGTGGTGTGTTCTGACGTGTGTATCTTGCACTCTCAAGAAATTGTCGAAAGTCATGGAAATGTTCTGGAAATAATAATAATTTTTCCCTTGCGCACCCCTTCCTCCTGAAAACAGTGATCTGATGATTCACTCATGAGACTTGACGAATTAAATACCAGCCTAACTCCCTCTTTTATTTTACTTGATTTGACTTTGAAGACGATCTTTCATTGATGGAAAAGCTAAGTGTATAGAGTCATCACAATATATTCCCTGATAAAGAAAATATATAGCTTGCAATTAGTAGAGCTAGGAATATGAGGCTTCTTGTAAATGCTACATATTCTTGTAGAAATTAATATTTACAGGTTTTATATATATATATATCTCAATATGCGCTCTGTTGGTTGCTCGAAGGACATTACATAAGATATTCGCTTCATTCTCACAGTCCCATTGTCTTGAATATTGTGATTCACTGATGGACGTATGAGACACTATGCTTTTAATGTAACTTGATATTGAAGAAGTATCACAGTACTTGTCATTCCTCTGTCAGAAACAGTCAGTACGTGGGACTGGTAACTGGGCTTCGTAAGCTCACAGCACAAACTGCTCTTTGTCTTGTGCAGACGCTATTTTGTATACTACGGTTCCCAGCGCTACAAACCTAATTCATGGATGGTAGCAGTGTGCAGCAATAAAATTTTATACACTAATATGTATGTACTAACTAAAGTAAAATGCTATATTAGTGGTGCAACGTGAACCAAATTTTGGAGTTCTACTAATTGTTTTATTGCAAGTATAAAAATGAAGCAGTATCAACCGTATAACATGTTTTTACGGTACGACATAACTATCTTTCTGCTGGTATAAGGTAAAAGTGTATTATATAAATAATTTCGTTCATAGATTGGAAGTAAACAATTTGAAAATGGAATGAAGACACGAAAGATGCTAGAATTACTCAAAAAATTCTGGGTATTGTGATAATTTATAGATTTTATTTTTTGACTTACTAATGTTAATAAATTAATAATGCATGGAAACTTCTCAGTTGCGGCAAGTGACTTGCCAGAAATGGCCGAATACTTCTTATGATGATATGCTAATTATGATAAATATAAATAAGAGAAAGGTAACATAGTAGGTTTCAGTGGTAATACTGATTCCTTAGTGATAGTATACGTTGAGCAATATAAGAAACGAATTGGCATTTGAAAAAGCACGTGATGCCATGTTCTAAGTATTTTGCTGAGGCGTCTGCTGTGCTGCTTCTACTTCGGATAATAAAGACATTTGAACCTGCATTACAAAGCGGCGGTCATATTGTTCCTTCCTTGAGAAACTCCTCTTCTGTAACTACCGCCACGACGCGAAAGCTATGATTGGCCCCTCTCTCGGTGACCGTAATAACCCCGTGACGTAGATTCCCTTTTCAGAACACAGATTTTCACGTGGCTTTAAATTGTCAATTCGTGTCTTATTTTACTCCACGTATAGTAGGTTTAGAGAAAAAAAAATAAACATTGGATTGGTGTAAATAAAATATACATGTATCTCAGATATCAGCAATGAGATAGCAATTTCTGATTAGTCTAGCTCAGTGAAACTTCTGAGCTACCATACCGTTTTTAAATCCTACTGTGAGCTACTATCAACTCTTTATAATCTTACCTTTGTTTACTGGCTATAAATTTACATTTCTAGTAAATATGAAATTAAGCTATTCAATCTCAAGTTAGCAAATGTCTAATATACACACGAAAAACATAACAAATGTCTAATATACACACGAAAAACATAATATGCACAACCCCACGCCTATACAATACAATCAACTGTGAGATGAGATTGACAATGGCAGTTGCGCGGGAGAAACAAGCAGTTGTTGTCGTTAGCGTCAGCTCAGTAAAGGAATCAAGGTTTGCCAACCGGAGCGTTAACACCATCTACCAAAAATGTCCGCGCGAGCTACTAGTAGCACGCAGTCGACGGTTTGGCGATCACTGGACTAGCTGTTGCCTTTCGCATTGGCACACATTGCCAGCGATTTGCCTGAACCTGAATTTCATGGCAAAACGTAGCCTTGTAGTATGATATAAATCATGAAGTTTAAACGCATGCTTGTCTTCTATAACTGCATTCTCCCACGAACGTTAGAGGTCGATGTAGGATATGTACACGATGTAATTTTTCTTTCATAGATAGATTTGTTGAATAACAGACACTGGAATTGTACATTTTATCTACACCAACCCAGTATTTATTAACTGTAAGAGTACATAATCAAAATAATTTTATATCTATTCTTTGTTTAGTTCTAAGAACGCTTACGCGTGTAAAATTTGCTTTAAAATTTGGCAACATCAGGCTAACATTCATTTTTCAGAGAGCTTGCATATTGCACAATTGTTTGATGTGTACTGTTTTCTGTTTTTCCTCCTATAGCTTGTGCATATATATATATTTTTCTCAGACGATGTAATGATAAAGCATGGCATTTCTTTTAAAATAAAACTCAAGTAATTATTTTTTTAAAAAAGAACAATTTCAGTTGAAGATTGGTTCATCGTATTGTTCAGTCTTCACATTTTGTACTATCACTCATATATATATAATTGTCTAGAAAGGAAGTAAAGTACTTAGTAAAGTACAATTTTGGAATGTGTACATAAAGTTAATTTGTAAAGATGAAAAAATCAATTTTGTTGCTTAAATTGTTTTATAAGTATGCTTGACAGAATAGTACCGTACTTATTGTTGATATAATATAAATAAGGGCATCGTAATATGTAGTTAGGTTAAATTGTAAATAATGGTAATGTAAGATCTGCACGTAGTTTGCGTTAAGCTAGGCATGATTTTTTTTTTTTTTTTCAATTACTAAATCGTGAGTAGTTATTTTTTAGTTACTTTTGAATTAAGTATATTTTCGCGAAATAAAACATTTTTTTTTTCAATTCTGTAGAAAGTAAGTTTACGTTCTCTACAAAACGAGGATCAATAAGAAGTTTTCCAAACATCGTAAAGGATTAAGATGTTGAGTTTTTAGCATATGTTCTGACTTTGATCATATTTTACCATCTCAGCTTGCTGGTCGAGTTTCGCGAAGACCGTTTCAACCTGTTTGCGTGTGAGAAATGAGCATGTTTTGTTTTTAGTTTATTGAATTCTGTTTTTGCATCAAAAGATCCAGTATATTTCAGACAAAATTTTCTTCTAGGTCTTATATCTGGAGAACTACATATAGTGTAGCCAAACCGAAACTATCACTTAACTCAGTATGATGTTCTTATTCCCTTATAATAATAATAATAATAATAATAATAATAATAATAATAATAATAATAATAAAAAGTACAAAGACTCGATTTAGGAGCCGTTCAAAAATTTTGTGGCCCCTGATCCAATTGGCCCAAAAAAATAGCAATCTTTTTGGTTTTCCTAATTGGTATTGTGGATTCCGTGGTATTGTGTTCAGTACATGGCAGGCTTACTGTACTGAACACAATACCATGAAATCTAACCTTTCCAACAATTTTCTTAAAGAAAGGCATTTAAAAATTGTATTGTATGCAATACGCAGGGCCTCAGGAGATTGTGCACCGTTCAAAAATTTTATGGCCCCTGTTCCAAAAACTAATTATTGGCTAAGATCACTTTTTTTTTCCTCTTTTTTATATATATCCTAAAATTCTTGGCCAAGATCGCAATCTTTTGATCCATTCTTTTGGAATATTCCTAAAATTCTTGACAGAGTACGTGATATGGGTTTTGACTTACTGTTAACACAGGTATAATTGTGGCTTTTTCGTGCTTACTATATATTTAGAAATAGACCTTAACTTTTGATAGTATTTTGTATATATGCTTCAATCCAATTTTGTAATAATTATTATGAACCTAGAATCTGCATTTGTGTAGGCGGTTATAGTTTGAACAACCCGGGTTCCAACCATGATGGGAGTCAATTTCTTCTGTTCTGTCGTGTTCTATAGTGATTCGGAAATTTACTCAGTGTCAAATGAGTACGTGACATGATGTTCACCAGATTACTTCCTTTGTAAGCTTGTGGGTGTCAGGAAAGTGTGGCACCCGTAGACATTGCCCTGTCCCGAATAAGTGCTCAGTGGCTCACATGCAAGATTCTTGGTTCTATCGCAGGCTGTCTGGGTTTGTGGTGGACAATAGAGTTCGAAGGAACGAGTGATATTTCTCCCTCTCGTCAAGTGATTTTCCCAGCTCCTGAAGGAAGAATTCCTTCCTTTCTAGGGAAATATTTCTCTCATTTTATATAATTATTGTGTAAAAAAACGTAAATATACTTACACTAGTAGAATATCCTTTCTTCACACGGGGAGAGAATACGTTTCATTTTTGGACTGAATTTGGATTCAAACTAATATCGATCTTTGGTAAATATCTCCCCCTTCCCCAAGTTGCACCATTGGAGTGAAATGATAAAAACGTCCAAGGCCCGAACCTCATCTATATTGAAGTCACAAACGTAATCACTTATATATATATATATATATATATATATATATATATATATATATATATATATATATATATATAGATATATATATATATATATATATATATATATATATATATATATATATATATATATATATATATATATATATATATCTGGAATGTTTCCCCTCATAAAATAGCTTGATTGGAACCTCGGTGGAGAACATCGTATCCGTGCGTTTCTCGAGCTATTTTTTCCCATATTCTCACTCTACCAACTTCATCCGTGATATCATAGCTGTGAGACGTAACACTACAGATTTCATTTTTATTTTCCTAATTAGGGAAGGGACAGTGATACACTTTTTTATTTAAATGTTGTTGCTGGATATTGTATCAGTTTGATAGGTTAAATCTTCACAGTTTATCCTTTTGTACAGTCGCTAGCAAAAGTGAAAATTTCACCTTGTTTCTTTTCTCAAAAACCTATGATTAATAACTTGGAGAAAATATAACCCTTTAAGTTAGATTAATATTGTCTTAAGTCTGCTTTTGGGCCCTCTCCTTGAAAAATTAAATACAGGAGGGTATACACTTCTGTTGGCAATTGTACAGTATGGTTTCTTGTGTCATCATTAGTATTATCGTTTCTCCATTGTTTGTTTCTGAGGTTAAAATTTAAGAATTTCTGTGAAATTCTCTATCTGGCTTGAACTATTTTTCTGTACATACTGAGCCAATAGCCTATAAAGCATAAGTGCAGAACTATAAACGTATTTTTTTTTTTTTTTTTTTTTTTTTAATTCCAATCCTACAACACAAAAATAGAGGAATAATTATATTAAAATCCAGAAAATTTCATAATGATCCTCGTTTTTATGTAGCTTGGAATAGATAACACGAAGTTCAGTGCAGTTTTGGAAAGTATTTATAATAATTTTTCAAGTGATTAGTTGAAAAAATAAAAGCTTGCTGTTTTTTTAATGTAAAAGAGTAATGCATTTGTCACTTGTAAAGTTGACGAAGGAAGCATGCTGCTCGTGATTATTTTTTTCTGCTTGCCGATTCACTTTGGTTGCCGACATTGTGCATTGTCGCCTGCTCTGTTGCTAACTGCGTTGTTTCTCTCTCTCTTTTGTTTTTTGCCTTGATACCTAATCTAGCTCCTCAAATAGCCCAGAATCTGGACTTGGAACGTCGCACACGAGCCTCCCAGACTCCGACGGAGAGCAGCAGGATCCAGACCTTGCGGGAGTGGACTACTACGATGGGGAGAGTCTACCGCCTTTAGGAACGTGTAAAGCAATGTATCCATTTGAAGGTGAGCATTTGTGTGATTATTCGATATATTGAAAGAAAACAAAAACTGATAGTTGTAATTTTTTTTCAGTATTTTAACTGATTATTATATTTACGGAATGGATTCTTGAAAAGTTAAGAAAAAAGACTCATATAATGTTCCATGATGAGCATTGTACTCCATGAAGCAGAAACGAACTCTCTCGTAGCTCCTGTGGTTAGCGTACGCGCCTTTGGCGTAGGAGATCCGGGTTCGTGGGATCTCATGTGGTTCAGATTCCATGTTAAGCTGTAGGTCCACATTTCATATAGCCTCGCTGCTGAAAGGGATGCTAAACTGAAAATCAGGTAAGATCAGATGAAGCAGAAACATTGGAGTCATGCAAAAAACGATGAAAAAAGATCGAAAGCTTTCGAAATGTGGGTGGAGAAGAATAAAGAGAATTAGCTGGGTTAAACGGAAAACGAATGAGCGAGTGTTGAAATTGGGGGATGGGGGATTACCAAGTTTAGATGTAATTAAAAAGAGGGTGAGAAACGAATTGGGTCATAGCTGAGAAGGAACTGTATCTTGAGGGACGTGCTAGAGGATATAGTAGCAGGAAAGAAAGGGTGAAGGAGGCTACAGTTGATAGTATTAAAACATAAAATTTGTACATGAAGACAAAAAGGTTATCTGAAGACCACAGTGCATGGAAGCTTCTTAGTTGCAGCCTGTCAATAATGGCAGAATACCTATAACGATGTACCGTTTTCCAAAGACTTGGTGTATATGTGATCAGAGATTAAATTCAGAAATTGCCCAAGGATGCCGAGCCTGCACCAGTTTTATAGAGTGTCCCGCGGTCTTCTTACCAAATACCTCAATTAAAACTATATAACATCCGTTTCTATTATTTATGTTTAAATATTCGTATTTTGTAGTAATGTTTTAATTTTTTTTTTCATCTTTTTGAAGCCAAAGGGTTTCACCTTTTGTTAGGGATAAGGTGTGTTTTTCAGGCATCGTGGGTGAGCATTAAGTCCCCTTTAGTATAAGTGGAAATCAGTTAATTTTAATAGCATCATGCAACTGTGAAATGTAGATAACACTTCGTCGGTATTTGTCTGCTTCGTTTCGCATTTCAATGCTTCACTTTCCCACAGAGTGTACCTAAGATTTCTCTATAACGCTTCCAGTGACAGAATCATTTAATATTTTAATAGATTTAAGGCAGTAGTTTCCAATCATTTTATTTATTTATTTATTTATTTATTTATTTGATTGATTGATTGATTGATTGAACGACTCGCTTTACTGAATATCCACGATATGGCAACCCATTTGTTTCATTTTTTAATTATTATTAATGATATGATAGTGTCTCTTTCAGTTTCTATTAAGTAGCGACTCAGTGTAGTATGAACTTCGTTACTGCCGCTGGAAGTGTTGACTAGAACCGTCTGTCTCAAAATTGATTTCAGTTATTTATTAAACGTTGCATGATTTTTATAATTTGAAATTTCGCGCGACACAACCTATGGGACTGCGCAACACATTGGTTGGGGATCACTTGGTTAAAGTCCCTTTATTCATTAATATTTAATAATAATAATAATAATATATGTGTGTGTGTATTTGTCGTATACAAAGGAGTGGACCAAATTTTGTATACGGATAGATCTCCATCATATCTAATCCCCTACGAAGCCCTTTTCTCGATGTTCGGTCCGGGAGAGGTGTTTTTTTTCATGTTTTTTTTTTTTTTAAAGAACACCTGGTCTGTATACAACCATCATTACATTTTGGTGTTGCGGGCTTACATAAAAGCAGAGGATAAACTGGTAGTAACGAAATGGTGGTGGAAACCTTTTTGTTTTAATTTACACAGGTTCTGAATTATGACAGATACTTATGGGTTTTTACAGGTATTATTTAATACATTGAGGTTTATTACTGAGATAGGGTTACACGATGTAAGGCCTCTTTCAAGAAACATTTGTATTTCCCCACCCCACCCCAATCACTTTAGAATGTAATCCCTGTGTGTAATGTATAGGGTTTACCAGAGAGAACATCAGAACTTTACAATGAGATAGAATGAGAACAAGTGATGAAATATTTTCTTTCATTAGTGTGAAAAACAATCATTGATACAGTTTCGAAGATAATGTTCAAATGAGTCGCTCAATTCCAAAACGGGATTTGCTAATACCTGATGATTTATCCCATTTAAAGTGTTCAGGTATATATTTTGCATTTCACATAACTTATTTTGCTTATTTTCAGATGTAGATATTAAAATGCTTTAAAAAAAAAAAAAAAAACTGATTTCTGAGTAAGTTTGTAAAATGTATAAGAGACGTTTTGGAAACGGGCAACACAAATATCCTTTGCTTCGGAGAATGGAATGGGTCGAATTTTGCATCACATTTGCACACACACATTGCGCGGACATTCCCAATGGTACGTTGAATTTTCTCTTTCAATTCACAAATCATTCTTGGTTTACACGCATAGATTCAAGACTTGAGGTAATCTCTTAGAAAATAATCCAGGAGAAAGATAACATGATCTGGGCGACCACTTCACATCATTATTTGTCGACAGAACGAGTCCGGAGAATTTTTTGTGTGATAAGTCAACAGTCAGAGAGTTGTGTGGCGACGTACATCGCCTTGTTGAAAAAAGGAAGAAAAAAAAAAGCTTGTTTATTTTCGTATTGATCAGTTAAGGCCACAAAAACTGGATTATATGTTCTTGTTTTATTGGCAGTAATATGATTGCAATGTTCGTCTTCAAAAAACTAAGAACCGATCACACCATTAGCCCAAAAGCCACACCACAAAGTGAACTTTTGGGAATGGAAGGATGAATCATATGCTGAATGGCGATTTTCATTAGCCCAAGTCGGTAAATTGAGTGTATTATGTTAACTGTACACTTTACAATGACGAAACGTCTGTGAAACTAAACACTCATTTTGATCATAAATTCGACTAATTTTTATACGTTTTAAATTGTATGTCTACCCACACTAATTTGCCACACACAGCTGTCACAGTTGTATCTCCCCAATCCAATCAGTATTGCTAGAACACGATTTCAAAGTTCTGACGTTCATTTTGGTAAACCCTTTATTAAAATATATTTGAGTAGCTGTGTTAAAGGTACATGTCCAACTGAAACAATGCCATGATATGATTACATGCGTTTTTTTTTCTTTCTTTCTTTCTTTAAGGCATGGGTCTTTCTCTCTCTGTCCCTTGACTTTACCGAGTTTTTGGCATAAGAGTTCCTTGCGGATTTTGAAAATTACGGTTATCTTCTGGGAAGGGAGCGCAAGTAACTTTTGACGGAGCGGTTTGAATGATCTGTTCCTGATAGTAACATCTAAGTGATGAGACCTTGGTATTCAATGATAGCTAGATTCTAATTTTGTTTAAAGGGATATAGACCGGGTTAGCTCAGAATGAGAGATACTCTACAGAATTTCGTTGAAACTGCCTGGAAGACTGATTTGAGCAGTTATATCCTATTCGGTGCTCACCGCAGGAATTGTAGTGAGATTCTCTAATGCCAAAAAGACCTGAGACTAGCATAGACTGGAATGATGTTTGCTTTCCCATACACGACTTTGAAATAAAATTTGATACATTCTATTTTAGTCTTGTTTAGAGAAATTTGATAGGAGACAGGTAGTTTAATAATGGAGGCTTTGTTTCTACAGAAAGCCTCGGGATGGCTGATTGAGCTACCCGGAGACAAAACCTTTTTTGTTTTGTTTTTAATCGAAGTCGATCATGAAATCAAATTAATTTTACTTCATTTTTTCATCTCCTGAATCTTCAGTTCTAGCTGGTTATGTTTTATTTTCTCTCTCTCTCTCTCTCTCTCTTTCTCCCTCTCTCTCTTTCTTTCTTTCTTTTTATTATTATTTCCTAAGGTAACAGGTGAAGCAGACAAAAAGAGAAATTATTCCTCTAATATTCTATTAAATTTAGTCTCTTTTATTTACATATCCGTTGGCATATTAAGAAGCAGTCCTACAAATACCTCTCATTATTTCCATGTTTTATGTTTAGCGTTTGAAGTGAATTGTGGAAGGATAGAGAGCTGAAAGGTGAGGTATACCAAATATGTCACAAATGGGCCTTTTCAACCGTTGTTCTTTCATTCAAAGTATTGCCAACCTACAAAATAACATCTACTTGTGATTTCCGAAAAATCTAGTCTTCCTGTTCCGAAGAAATACAAAAATATCCCATCAGATTTTATAGTCATTTTCTGCATATTTAGAATAATATGTTCATAGTAAGTAGTAATTGTAGAGAATTTGTAGCGATTTTTCAAAAAATACATATATTTCTTTCAGCAACAAGTGAAGGTTCAATCCCAATGTTTGATGGCGAAGAATTGTATATCATAGAACTAGATCAAGGCGATGGATGGACCAGAGTAAGAAGAATTACTGATTCCGAAGAAGGATTTGTGCCAACGTCATACATCGAATGTACACTGTACAGCAGTTGTTAGAAAAGACTTAAAAAGTGTAGTGTTGGACTGAGTGTCGAGATTATTTGAAATGCTCCAAGACTTTTTTTTTTTAATTAATCATTATGGTAATCGCGATGCTTTGTGGGATAGAATTCCACATACTGTTCACTTTATCTTTTGTCACAGAATTCATAATCTATGGTGCATTAATCGTAAGTGTAATTTAAGCAATAGCGCGCTTTTACGATATTCCTTTTCGTTTATCAAATGTATGTTATCCTCGAAAAATCATGCGGATTGATGACAACATTTATTCTTATACTTTCCCCTAGTCTACTTGATGGTGCTGTTTCCCGTCTTTAATGTCTATGAGAAAGGCAGAGAGAAAATTATTACACTTAACTAAATGTTCATAAACAAATAAAAGTCTGAGGCGTTAGGCGAAGTTTCACCGCCAGCCACATTTTCGTATTTTAAAGCATTACAGTTTTACTTCTTACCCTGCTGGCATTTACATCGTGAAGTGAGCTAAAGTTGAGGAATTCGTCTTAGAAGTAATTTAGGTAGTGTGTACTTTTATGCAGTAATGGATTTACAATTCCATAGTCCTGTTTGTATTTTCTAATTCGTTCCATTCCAATGTTATTAGAGATACGTTGCGATAAAAAGTAGATGAAGCATGACGTTATTTAATTGTTCATTGTGCAGTATTGTAGATATATAATTGGAGATAACAAAAATAGACAAGTACCTTCATTGCTCATTATCGTTCTGTACTTGGTGCACATTCTGCTACGGTTCTCAAATTTGCCACTTTAAGCTGTGAACTCGTGACAGATCCGCTGCAATGACCAAATTCTTGGTCAATTTTCAACGATAGTAGATTCGAAGTAAAGCGATAAAGTTAAGATTATAGTATTGTACTTTTGATTTTGTGTAGTAATTAAAAAAATGATACGTTGTTACCGTATTCAATTTTGCAACAACTAAGAGAGCATTGTTTATCTTATTTTTTTAAGTAACTTTTAAATCGTGGACCTGGTAACGTACTCTTTTAACAATGAGAACGGAGTGAAAACTATTTCGAACTATGTGTTACTAAGGAGGTTGCAAACAAGGTCTTTTAACTCGGCTACGTTTTAAACATGTTTATTTTAGTTTAAAGTAATGTATCAGACATATGAATTCTATTGACGAGAGATAGTGGGTGATATGTGGAAATATGTAGGTAGGAATTAGTAGTCATGTTTTCTTCAAAGGATCAGGACAGTTGGTGAGGAAATTCGTTTCGATGTAAGAAAATGTTGCTGTATATAGATATGTAATAAGATGGATATACTGGTTGCCTCGTACTCATGTGATATTGGATTATTATTATTATAACAGATTGGTGTATACCGCCATTGCTGCCGGAAAGCAAAAGAATTGTAATTGCTGTTTTTTTAAGTTTGAGTATTGTGTCATATGTCAAATATATATATATAATGAATATAGGAATCCCAATGCGGGCATATAAAAAGTAAAATAAAAAATACTTGTATAGTTGTGCACAGAAAATATCGTTTTCGATTCTTACGGATGTTGTCAAGCATTAAAAAAAGAAAAACAAAAAAAAAAAAAAAGAATTCAAAAAGAAAAGTTGTCAGTCATACATTCTTCACTTCCCTTTCTGTTTTTTTGTTGTTTCACACAATGGATGTTTTTTTAACACTACTTTGTGTGTTTGCACTTTTCGTTTCTATTTCCTTCGATTTTCATAGTCGTGACGATTAAAGAGTTGTCTCTAGTAGGTCTCTGTGTATTCAGTTTTTCCTGTTATTTTTACAATAGCGGTAAAACCGGACTATATATAAATTTGGCCTTTTAAGTAATCAAATAGTAGTCTAGCGAAGGTAGTATCAAACAAATCGGTCTTTGAGAAATAGCAATAAAAATACATGTCCAAGTCTGCGGCGTCTCCTAATACAATTATGTGACGATATTTTCGTTAGAATATTCAGCGCTTTGTCTGAGGTGTGATAAAATTATAAGTGTATTGACCTTGATTTAAATTATTAGATGTACCTTTTCCAATCTTTAAACAGTTTCATTGTTGATTTTCAAATACTCCTTTTTAATGCTTTTGATTCTGTTGCTGCTTTCCATGTTCTTCTTGAAGTCCATTCTGATAAGAAATAATCCCCTTAAAAAGAAGTACTCATTGTTCATTCATTGCCTGCTTTGTGCTGTGCCTCTGACGAAGTTGAATGATCAACCAACGAAACAATTGTCATTTTTCCTTCTCAAAACCACACTAGCTGGAATTAACATAGTGTTTTATTTTAGTTGTTTATTCGTTGTGGAAGCTTAAATAAGTTTAAAAGGTTGACGTAATATTGTTTTCTTTATATGATGTAGATGATAATTGACAGGTCAAATTATACAGTAAAAAAATGAAATCTCAGACACACTAACCAGTTTGTTTTCGTAGTACTTTCTTTAAATAGACTATAGTAAACCCCAAATTTTGGAGAGATTTTACAAAGCTGTATCTTGATATACGTGTATAATGCTATATTTTATCATAAACCGCCTTCTCGTCCATGTCAAGAATTATCTCCTTAACAAGATCTTTCTTATTTCTTCATAACATTGCCCTCTTTCGCGTCAACAGGAAAGAAAACATTTACTCAGAAAGAAAATAAACGTACCGCCAGGGCAGGATGAACACACTTCCATCCTAGGCTATACTTTTGAAACGCCCTTCCCCAAGAGTAACGTAGTTTCTAATATATTTCTGCTTCCGACTATTACCAACACGTTCAGGATTTTAACAATCATTTAACTTACTTGTAATTGTGAAAAATTTTTTGTACTTCCTACCTTTCGGCTCTGTAGATCCTTGTTTCCGGTGGATAAATCTGGAAGAAAAACAATAAAACCATCGGGAAAAAAAAAAAAAAAAAAAACTCACCGGGACATAAGTTCAAACAACATTTTGTCTTTGCTGCTGGTCATATTTCAAATGATTATCATACTTTAAATGATCCGCAGCACTTTATGAAATAGCAAGCTCAACTTACGTAACAAAAGAATGCGCAAATTTTGAATTCTATTTTCCATCTTGGTTTTATCCACAGTGAACAAGGTTGTGGAGGAGAGCCGCAAGCTAGAAAGTACAAAGGATTTTCAGGAATCAAAATTACAAGTAAGTAAAATGGTAAGAAAGAAAATGAGAGTGCCGCCAGAACCGGATAAGCACTCCCTTCCTGTAGGGTATACTTTTGACCTCTTTCCTCACCCCCCTAAAAAAATGTAATTTTGAATATATTTCTACTTCCCGAATTTGAAGTGGTGCTGTTGTCTTAGTACATTGTGTTTTAACACATGAAAATTCCATATTTTGATTGAGCTTTTCGGCTTTGTTGTAAATTATAACGACCATGTCAATAATGGATCCCAGCACTGAATCCCGACTACACAAAGATTCATTGCTCAACATACGATTGGACGGCAGGATCATTTGAAAAAAGGAAAAACATAGAATAATCTGTAATGCAGAAATGATCACATAAATTTTTGGCAGAGTGAATTTTGTAATGTCTCAAAAGTCCCTGACAGTTACAACAAAATGTAAGACGAAAAACCGTCTCTAAATATGATGTTTTCAATCGAAAGTAAGGTTTTTTTTTTTTTAAATCGGACGAGCCGTTTGAGCTGTACAGTCTTTATGCACCCAGTGTTAAATGAAAATCCAACATTGTCATTTATCTGGACCCACGACATAAGTGAATGAAGTTACTGTTTGAAATGACTGTGGCCATCGACACGTTAGCGTAAAAGACAGTGACTTCATTCACTCATGTTGTGGGTCCAGGTAAATGGCAATGCTTCATTTAATATTGGGCGCATAAAGAGTGTACAGCCCAAACGGCTCGTCCGATTTAAAAAATTCTTTCACTTTAGATTGAAAACGTCATATTTGGAGACTGTTTTTCCTCTTACATTTTTTTGTAATTCGGATAATAAGAGTCACCCTAATGTCAGGGGACTTTTGAGACACCCTGTATATAAGGATGCGAGGGGGAGGAATGCTAAATATACCACCCCAGCATCCATCCTACTCACCGTAGGTGCAAATCCGGGCCTGAGTGCCTCAGTTAGAGTTAAGATATACATTCGACGTATATGACCCAATCCTTTTCTGTGCACGGTAACCTGTTAGAACAGTGAACAGACAATATTATCTAACCATAGACATTATGTGACAGTGGGAAGAGATGTCATAAAAAATAGTTTGGGAAGGGGAAAAGTATTTTCCCATGCAGAAAGACAAGATTAAATGTAGAAGTAAAGGAAATCCTGTGCTTTCACTCGCTATATAATTCTTTTTTCAATACCGTAAGAATAAATTGTACACAAGATACTTCTCTGTACAGTACTAAAAAAAAAATATGTTAACCCACATTGGTCCATTCTTTCCAAAGTGCTTGACTGAAAAAAATACATGGGATATATATTTGCACTCCTCCTGGATACTGTGCACAACTATTCAATTATTTTTTACTTTACATTATATATAAGTAAATACATGTATGTATGTATGAGTGTGAGCCTGTATGCGTGTATGTTTGTATATATATATAAAGTAATAATATTAAGATGCTATCATTGTACTCAGCCATTTTTTTATGTTAAATGATAAAAAAAAATAAAAATATATGGATTTTATTTTGATAAAAGCTACTAATGCTTTTGTAGTTAGGAGTATGGTTGTATTGTATTTAGAATGTATGTGTTGTTCATTTCTCTCTCTCTCTTTCTGTCTTTCTTTCTCTCTGTATGTGTGCATTATTATTGAACGAGTGAGCGAGTGCCTATGTATCACGAGTGGATGGTTGTAAGATGTAGGCGATAATGGATGTTGCCATAGTTCTTCTATTTCAAATCATTCCTCTTTTTTTTTTAAAAAAAAAAAAACGAATGAACGCATTACTTATTTGAAATGTTGGATTATTCTGTCTGATGTCAGTGCATGACACCAATGGCGGCTCTTGAAGTAAGTCACATTAGTAAAAATTTTATATTTTGTCGGTGCAGGCTAAGGGAACAAAGCTTAGTTAGGAGGGTGAGTCCGAAAATAAGTTTCCCCAGGTGACTGTGGACGGAAGTGGGGATGCAAGACCAAAATTAGTGTATGACATTAAAGATCAGATGTACCTTTATTTTTCCACATAAGTACTACGTACATTGAGACATTTGTCATACCGGTCTATAAGCTTCAAAAATCTTTCAAGAAAAATTCGGGGTTCTGCATACGGAAGAAGCGTCAAACAGCTTCTGTGACTTCAGCATTGCTTCCAAAGCGCCTGCCGTCGAGAGTCGTCGTCTTCAAAGCCGGAAACAAGATGGAAGTCACTGGGTGCGAGATCTGGACTGTATGGTGGATGGGCAAGGCGCTCCCACCCAAAAGAAAACGAGAGGGGAGCATTATTTTCGGACTCCCCCTCTAATATACTAATTCTTGTATATAGTTTTCCTGTTATGGCTTGTAGCGGTAATTTTTTTTTTTTTTTTTTTTTTTTTTTTTTACTTTGTGACTTCCCTTAAAGAGCCGCTGCTGAGTGTTATTTTTAATGGAAAGAAAATAAAAGTGCCAATAAATTATCATTAAAATTTACAAATTACAGAATTGCATCACCATTCCGCTTAATTAAATGGAGGCTATATGTAAAAAAAAAACACAAAATTTAAAGGATATATGGTGGTCTGTTATCAAGCTTTACTAACTCCACTTTCTTACGTTGCCAATTATAAGATGGAGTTCGACTGTATGGACTGTGTTGTGCGACTTCACGTATTTATTTTTAAAATTACGATCCCGCGTGCTCCGATTCGTCGCAAATGTGGTAAAATTGTACAGCGTAATATTTGGGTGTTGTGCATGTTCCTTTAAATTTTGAGTTCGCTATAAGTAATTAATATACAACAGATTCTACGGTTGCCTCTAGATTATGTAAAAATATTTTTAAAAAATTACCTATTTCGGATTACTAGCACGTAGCATTTTTCCTTTGTAAAACTTAATGTAATGTCCATTGACTTAGGAAACACATTGCATTACTGCTCAAATGAAGATAATGTATGTACAATGCGATGCTTTTTTTTTTTTTTTTTTTTTTAATTCATGTATGTTGAACTGAGTTTGACACTGACTTTATATATTGGTACACTTTGCACGTAACATCTTTGGAAAGCACAAAAAGTGATGGAAATATACAGTATTTTACTCGGTTAATTTTAAACTTAGACAAAACAAAATATACAGTGAAATGTGTCTTAAAAGTGCCACGCTTGGTTTCACAGAATATATATCAACTTAGATAGGTGGCCAGCTGAAGTGGTTTTTACTGTATATTGCTGTGCGTTTTCTTTCCAAGTTTTAAAAGAAATATTTTTTCGTGCTTTTTTTAAAATATATAAATAGTACAGCTTACACTGAAACGCACTTCTGTGAAGTGTATTTCTAATAATACTTGTGTTAGATATATTTTTTTTAATGTTAGAAAAGATATTTTATTTAATCAGTCAATTTGATTGATTATTATTGTATTTGTATAGTTAAACACAGGGATATAAACTTAGCGACTTTGCAAAATAATTATAATTGAACATGCAGTTTTTTTGTTACATGTTTACATATATTAATGACTGGTACATCTTTATTAACATAATAGGAACATAAATAAATAAACAATATGTGCAAAGATATCTCTCTTCGTAGAAGAGAATTCAAAGATAGACTACGTTATTAAAAGGAGATTTATCATAGCTAAACTGGAATTATTATTATAATAATTATATTTTCCTTTTTCATGTCTGTTGTGTTATTAATTGTAGCTGGTGATTTTTTCTCCTCTTCTTTCGTGTTGCTCTTAACTGGCTCTCAATTTTGGCATGTTCAGTATATATTGTAATATCAGATATATATATAAATACCTATATCTATATATATTGTATTCAATCAATTTATGATTATGATTATTATTATTATTATTATTGATTAGCTCATTGCTTCTTATTGCAGTGTAGATTGTATATAGCAAGTTCCTATCTGTGTTTTCGATGAACTAACATTTTTTTAGAAATTTTGTTGTATAAATTTATATTGTTTTTAATCAAGCATTTAAAGAAAAATTGCCAATGAAATGTGTGTGTTTTCTTTTTTAATTACTATAATTGTTTCTAAATTTCCATGTACCCATTGCTCTTAGAAAGTGAAAATTGATTTTTGAAACCTTCAAGATAGCCGGAAGTAGAACTGTATTGAATTTGCAGGTGATACGGGCTTTTTAGCGGAATGTGACAAGGGAACATCTTGTGTTGAGAGTAGCATTTCGTAATCAAACAGTCCACAATCGATAGAAAGGTGAAAAAAAAGTGAGAAACCCAAAGTTTAATACGCAGAAACACAGGAGATAGAGAGAAAAAGAGGATTATTGAAAATGAAATGAAATCTTTGAGTTTAACGCCCCATGATTATCCCAGCTAGGCTAAAGGAAACGATAATTAAAGCAAGTGAATGATGATGGACCAATTGGTGGGATGAGAAAGTGGGAGGAAACGGAATTACCCCGAGAAAACCAGCGGGCACGATGTTGTCCACTACAAACTTATTTAGTCGGGGATCGAATCAAACATCCTACGCACCAGAGGTAAGCGAAAGGAGGATTAATAATCACGTGAAGAGAGCAATGCAAGATACACACTTACACAAACATTTTCAAAATGGTTCAAGTAACCAAAAGGGAACTTGCATAACAGTATAATAAGCAAACATTGTATCCACAGACGTGCTCAATGTCGCCATATGTAATGCTGTGTTCCCGACTTAATTACAAAGGAAAGTTGCATTAAATTGCATGAGGTACAAATTATAACATACAGAAAATCTATTTGCGATTACAAACTGACGTGTGAAATCGCGATGCACAGTGTTGCTAATTTTCGAAGATATATAAATTGCAAAAGTGCTGAACTTGAGATGTATAAAAGTAGGTACAGTACACTATTCTGACCTATTGAAACCAAACTGTGATGTACAAGCAAGAATATCATCACCGATACGAGCACGTAGAGAACAAACGAAGCACAGTGTCTAAGCAGTGTTGTGAAAGTAGGAAAACTACACCCAAGCAGAAATGATCCATCCCCTTGGATGGCCAAGTTATTAGTAGGTTCGCTTACGCACGCAATAACTGGTATATTACTGGTGGTAAATAGTTCAGTGTTGTCCTGTTGTTGAGGAAATGCCCGGCATTAACATTAAGCTGTTTCTCATAAGCAGAGGGTGGTTTCAAAAGTACATTTGAAGTATATATCTTACAGAAAGTACATTTGTAAACCCTGACATTTTGTAATCATCCTAATACACACTTGAAATGTAGCTCATGTACTTTGTTGTTGGCAAATTGTTTTATAATATGCTTATTTACTGATTAAAGTTTATAAGTAGCGTGTGAGATAAGGAGAAGCATCGTACAGTGTGCACACCTGACAAAGCTTCCTGGCTTCGTCTGAAATTAAGAAGTCAAAACATTACTCAGTTGGTGTCATAAACCTTCAGGCATTTCATCAGTATAACAACTTACGCGAACAAAACTTCCCACCAGCGAAAAGTGGCAGCCTCATCCATTAACTATTCTGTGATTGTCCATAAATAAGCTTTATGTTGAGTTTGGTTCTTCATGACCTGCAGCGTTGCGGTAGTAGACAGCAACTCGACACGATAAAATAGTATAGCCTATACCAGAAAATAATACCACACACAGCACAGAGAATAAGTAAAGCTTTAAGCGCTTTGTAAACACTTCAGATAGGGAGGGGATGAAGTAGGAAATTTTCTGCCTTTCAATCTAGCAACACTGCCACCTGATTGCATTTCAAATGGCGCCCATGTGACACTACATAAAGTGCTTAGCAATCGTGCTTATAGTAGAAATTCAAGGTGTCCTACTTTTCAACAAAAAATAAATGTATTCGAGTAATACTGCTGAAAGGGTTATAACACAGTAGCCAATAGTAAAACAGATTGTCAGAGCTTCCCAAACGAGAACAAGAGTTGGAACAAAATGATTGGTGTTAATTGATACTGTAGTGTGTAAAAGATCTTTCTTTGAGAACTTAGCTAGTACATGCCTCATTACCACTTAAGAAATTTTTAAAGCTGTTTCAGAAAGAGGAGTCGCGAATTGATCTTTAGGAGGGAGAGGTTTATAACCGTCAGTGTGTGTAGTGTAGAGTCTGCTAAACAACTTATTTAGACAAAATTACAAAGTTTATATTAAGAGTTATAATAATACTGGATTGGAAGTAGAATCAAAAACAAAGTTCTAGAGAAGATAAAAACTGGAACACAAGCTGATTTCTTGCATGAAATGAGATTTTATCAGAAGGCTGCAGAATATGCGTTTCCAAAACCAACTACCATTGACTAATCTTGTTCTGAAAAATGGTCTTCTAGAGTCATTACTTTATGTTTATATATACATATATATATATATATATATAAACTAAGAGTCAAAGAATAATGAAGTATCCTCAACTGTAGGAGCAGAACTTTAAATTTCCTTATGTGCCTTTGAAAGGAAAAGTATCCAGAATTAACCTTTGGCAAACAACAATGATGTGAACACTATGTAAAAACGGAACCGCCTCACACACATTATATATATATATATATATATATATATATATATATTGTAAGGATCCCCACCTTCCAGTGCGAGCACATGTTATTCATGCAACACGTGCTATCGTTTATAAGCATCAGTACAGCAGACGATACATATAAAACCAGGCAGACATGAAGACAGCACGACAGGAACCAAAGAGGAACGAGCCACCCAGAAATGGCCTATAAGAATCGCCCTTTAGAGGACAGAACTATCAGTTGACTACTGATCACTTAATCTACAACTGCTCTTGAGGTTGAGGTTGAGATTGCCCTGGACGAAGGAGTACTACCTTTCCTAAATCCCTGAAGGCTGCCATGCGCTGAGGAAGTTGCCAAAAAGTACCGTATCCTGAAGTCGCTGCAAGACGCCCTGGAGGCTGCTATGAGCTAAAGGATTCCCGTATAAAACATTTCCTTCCTTCACCTCACTGGTCATAAGGAAGATTTTTAAGATATGCACTTCGTAGATACAAATACTATTTTGTAATATTTTTATAAATAAATTAGGGGAAGGGCTAGAGTCCCGGACTGTCAGCGTCTCTACCCACATAAACATATTTTATAAAGACTTGGTATGTAAGTGTTATAACGATAAAGATGTTACAATTAATTTGTATTCTATATCAGTTAGGCGAGCTTAAGAGTTAGAACAAAACGATTGGTGTTAGCACGTCCGTCATTAATTCCAGATAATTACAATTATTTGCAAACTAGTCACATTATTTATTAGCTCGAAGTTTTGTTGGCTTGTACAAAAATCCAATCGAAGGTGTCAACAATATGCACCATTGAAGAAATGATTTTTTTTTTTTTTTTAATGGAATAAGAAATGCATTCAAAGGTCTAGATTCCTTAACGTAGAATTATCCACGTTTCACACAAGCGATTCTTTCGCATGAAGCAAGGTGTTTTTGGATCAAAACATCCAATATATTTCAATCAAAAATTTTCTTGTAGGCCTTATATCTGGAGAACTACATACCCAGTGTAGCCAAACCCAAACTATTAGTTAACTCAGTATGATGTGCTTATTCCGTAGAAAATACGAAAACTCGATTTAGGGGCCGTTCAAAAACTTTTGTGGCCCCTGGTCCTAAAACTAATTATTGGCCAAGACCACAATCCTTTGATCCATTTTTGGTTTTCCTAAAATTCTTGTTTTTCTTATTTTCTCTTTCACTGAAGACAATACTTGCGGATTTGAACCTCCGATATTTTGCCTTACCAGTTTAGTTTTACGTATTATTTTACCATTGATCTATCTGTCCGGTTTTTACTTTGGATCATTTGCTGGTTTATATCGAAAAAACTGTCAAATAAGTTTACTGTTCGCATATTTCATTATAAATCTCCCCTTTTTACTTCATATATATGTAAATCAGTGTTTAGATAGACATACTAGGATTCTGCAGCTAATATTTATGACAATTTCATGCCAAAAATACTGGATATTTTGATAAAATATTTTGTACGTGGGTCTAAATCCACGATAGCCCTGCTCTTCGTAGTGAAGTTTCGACATTCAGGAATACGAATTCCTCTGAATTCAAAATTAGTTATGTCAGGATACATACACATGTTACACCGTTGCCAAACTTTGCAGATACAATGTTGCCATTTCATCAAAATGCTAGTTAGGAGAGGGGGTAAGTCAATTAGTTCCGTACTTTTTTTTTTCTTTTTTAATATTTTCAGATTTTCCTACATCTAATTCTTCGTGATAATCACTTTTTTTTTTTTTCGCGGAAGTTGTAATAGAAAGCGACAAGCTAAATTTTATATAGATTCAATGTTTGAAAATAAATCTCAGCTTTATTCTTCTACCTACTGAACTCGAAAATAGTAAGAAATGGCATTTACGGTTCTAATACTGAATTGGGATAGTTTAGAAGGCTACTAGCTTCACAAATGTGAACGAAATAATTAAAAAAAAACTATAAATGATGGTAATATATTGTGGTAGCTATCAAACTGGAGTCTTCTGAAACTTAATCATATGTTTTCTTCTTTCCTTTCTTCCAGAGACTACTCGAACAATACATAACACAGAATAAACCTTACAAATGAGAACTAAATCTGTTGGATTGCAGTGTCTAACCTCGAAAGAGGAATTAAAATTACGTGTCGGATGGCATGGTCTTATAATCCAGCTCTCGTGAAGGCGATACAGAGTAGTGGGTGACAGCATACTGTGAGTGTTTTCTTCCATGATGGACTGCACATCCGCCAACTGCACCGGATTCAAATCCCTATCGTGGGTTAGAGCCCATGTTCATTGTAGGTCCTCTCCTTCATAACCTCGGTGCAACGTACTTCTTCTTTCTCACCTCAACCATAGGTTGGTGGGCAACAAACTTTTCTCTCCCTTGGGAGAATTGTTTTATACTTTGATAAGGCCTCTTCTTAACTGCATCTACATATTCTTTCCTTGGTCTTCCTGGATTTTTCTTCTCCCTTTTCCTCTTATCAACATGGTAATTCAATCGGAGTGCCGAATAAGATGACTTTATTTATTTCTCCTATTACAGTATCTTGATCTGTTGCCCTTCATTAGCTTCCTTGAGTACGTCTTCATTCCTTTTTCTTTAGGTCCATGATATGCCACCATTCTGCTCCAACATCATATTTCAAATGCATCCAGCCTAGATATTTCAACTTTTCTCAGTGTCTACGTCTCTGATCCGTACAGCGCCACTCTCCATTTCAGTGTCTTAATAAATTTTTACGAATCCAGCGACACATTTCTTGATGTTAGTAGTCCTCTTTTCATATTGAATGCTTGTTTAGCCAGTACTATTCTTGAACTTACGTCTTTTTCACTTCTTCCGTCCGAGGATATTAGACTTCCTAAATAGGGGAACGTCTTAACGTCTTCAATTTTCTCTCCCTCTAGCTATTAGTTTGTCCCTTCCTGTCCTGCTCTTGTGCATTTATCACTGATTTTCTTAACTTATTTATCTTCATTTTGCATGTTTTTTCCAGTTGGTCGTTCAAGTTTGAAAGTGCTTCCTGCAAGTCCGTTTCGTTTTCCACAAGGACATTACGGCTGAGCAGTAATGTAATTTCGAAATATATTTTAGTAGGTCAATGTACCTCTTATTCTTAACCAATTTCAACCTTAAGCAGGGGAGATCATTGAGAAGCCTTTTACCAGGTTAATAACAACATATGCTTTTTTAGAAAAAAAAATAAGCCACGGTTCTTGATAATAGAAACCCGATAAAGTTTCTGAAATACTGGATGTTATTTCCTTAGGAATACAAAATGGTTAGAGCCTGTCTATTTCAGCTGTGCCCTGGAAAATACGTGAAATATATTTCGTCCCTCCTCCACCGTTCTTGCAGAGGAAATTTCATACCGTGCAAATCCATTGTGTTGCACATATGATAGAGCCGGCCCTGTATATACTTAGGTAGTTTTGGATCATATAGTTTTGTACTGTCCTGAAACTTTCTATAAATAAACAAACAAAAACGTAACAAATTTTTTAACTGTTAATGATACCCTTAAGATAATATGGTTAAGTATATAGTTGATTTACAGAGACCTACATTAATAACTTAACGATACTTTTAATTTACAATATCAATTCTTTATTTTGGCATAAAATACCGTGTAATTAATCATTTATTACAAACATTCTTTTTATTACTTGTTCTTAAAAGGCCATGCAATATCATTAAAAAAGGCCCTATTCAATATCAATTAAAAAAAAATATTTTTCTTTTTTTTTTACAAACAATATTTGCACAAAATATTATTTCTGAACATTATATGTTTTCTGTACACACGAACATAAAAGTTAACTCCAAGCTGAATTTTTTTTGAGCAGTCTAGAATGGTATGGAATAAATAATTCAGCTTAAGAATATGTACAAATACGTAGAATTAAAACCAGTGTTTGCATCACACACACTTTAGAAATCGATCAATACGCAAATCTTGCCTAACTCCATCATACACGTACAAAAGAACGAAAATAATAATAATAATAATATCGATAATCATCAAAAGTTTGACACCAACAAATATCTGATGAATGATACGATCATCACATTCATTATCATTTGTAGTTACCACAGAAAGTAATATGATGCTGTATTACGTCATAAGTACAAAAGTAATTACTTTATACAATAGTAATCTATGAAAAGAAAAAAAAAATAGTTACAATCGATTCTTCGATTCATTAGCAATATGACTGATTCTGAAATAGTATTCTGTGTGCTTTTCTTATATATACACATTTATAAATATATGTATTTATGTACAGAGACTAACTAAACAAAAGAATAATCACAGTTTATTATTTTTGTTATCACATGTGATTAGTGTCCCGATCCTTGCGACTTCAACACCGTCTCAATGATGTCGATTACTTGTTCCTTAACACACAAATGATTCGCTTCTGTTACACACTGGTAGAATTCTCCCTCTAAAGCATCAAGAAAGAAGAAAGAAAAAAAAATTTCAGTTAGTAATAGAATTATTTGCATTTGTAAATCATCCCAAATGTATGTATCTCTATCTATCTATCTATCTATCTATATATATATATATATATATATATATATATATATATATAATTATAGTGGCGGATCCAGGATATGATCAAGGGAGGGGCTAAACCATAATTTGCCCCTTTATCCAGTGTAAAGCAGGATTGAAAATCATTTTATCCAGTGTATACCTGAGCGTCATGTGGGGCTAGAGCCCCCTTGGATCCGCGCTTATATATATACACTCTCACTCTCTTTTGTCACGAACCATATGCGTCCCGACTTTTTAGTTTGTAAAGTTAGCGACTACATAACATGCAAAATACTCAGTTACTCACTGTTCTCAGGCCCGTATTTAGGTAAGTGCTGTTCTGTGCTCAAGCACAGGGCGGCAGAATTTTGGATTTTTTTTTAAAGATTCGCAATAAAGTAATATTTAAAACTAGCAACCCGCAGAGTACCGCGCAAACGCGAGAAAATATGTTAATGTGTTTAATTCGCTCTAATTACAGTAGTTACTAATTAGCTAGATTACCAGATCATTTCAAAAAGTCATCCTCTCCCACCCCAAGGGGTGAGGATGGACTTGAACATCATGTAAACTGATACCGTTAAACTCAGCGACCTCGAAAACTATGAATTCAACACTATCTGTTCTTTTCGATTACTTTTAAAATCTTGTCCCCTCCCTAGGTAGTGGAGTATGACTTTGAAGTTGAATTACAATAAAACTGTCACTATTCATCTCAGTGACCCCACAAACTATGAATTCAACTCTAATGCTGGTTGTTTTCATTTATTTTTAAAAAGCCCTCATGTTATTCTTATGGGGACTTTGCACCCCTATCTCAGCTCAGGTGGGACCTGGAACCGGTCATTTGGATCATTTCTCTGAGAGCATTAAAACATATTAAACTTCATGTTTCTATGCACAGACAGCTTATTGTATTATTAATATAGATGATATTAAACCATTACTGACGATGAATAATGTAAACAATTATTTTCAGTTATCACCAATAATTATTCGTTTCTCTTATTCGGTCGAGTAGCTTAAAAACACACGAAAGAATCCACATTCATCATGTAAACTAATATATTTTTTTACATATTAAGTTTTACCAAACTCACTATAATTTTTAATTAAGTGATAAGTTCAAAGTAAACAATGTCAAAACACTGCCTAGTTTTTTTTTAATTCCATATTTTACTATTACAATGGTAAGAGTAAATACTTAAGAAATTCAATCATATTCAAATGATATTATGAAATATAAAAGTGACATAATGGTTGATTAAAGAATTAATGTAGAATGCATTTTCTACAGGCAGTAAATTAAAACCTACAAGAATAAACTACATGTCAGTATTGAGAGAATGTGTCCCCCAATGGTGGTAAAGCTCGTTGCCTTGTAATCAATAATAATAAATGGGTCCCGGGTTCGATTCCCGGTGGGGACACAAGTGGTTCGATCCAAAGGTAAGTTATAGGTCCCGTCCTTAGTACATCATCATCCCGTGGAAGGTAATGGCAAACTACCATGGGTTCACCTTGCCCAGGAACCTTCGGGCATAACATCTCTGAGAGAATTAGGCCATTTAAAATTACACTGTAACTTTTGTCACTTGTAATACCTAAACTGTTACTCAACAATATCCGGTATGTTTACACAATCACGGCTTGTTTCCTTGTTTGAGACATAAATTTGTGCGGGGGGGGGGGGGTAGAGAACAAGAGAGTACAATATATAAATACGGGCCTGACTGCACATTAACTTAGCTCCCTATTATTGTACCTTCACTTCATTAGTTGTGAATAGGGTTATAAAGAACCATGTTTATGGTGTAACATTTTAACGCGAGTTGATGGTTGACCCTTTAACTGCCCCTATCTCCTAAATAAATAGTTTCGAATGTCAGTTTATTAAGACTCTTTTGGCTTAATTTTGTACGTATTATCTATCTGTAAAAAGCTCCCATATATTACGATATGCCCTGTATATAAATGCTAAACAGTGATCTTCACTCAGCCTCATTCGTCTTCATCTACTATATTGACGTTAAAATGAAATCCTGTCTTCAAAGTGATTTGACATCACAGTGTGATATATTAGATTATATATTAGCGTCGATTACGCGCTTCGCTGTATTAAAATACAAACTTTAAATGCATAACTCCTTATCTCCGAAAACTATAGATTCGACACTACTATCGATCATTTTATATATATCATCTTCTCCCCACCCCAAGTTACGGTGCAGAATTTGGATTTAAACAGCATCGGAAGTGTCACTGATCATTTCAGCGATTTGAACACTATGGAGTCGTCATTAATATCGGTCATTTTCAAGTATCTCCCTCTCCACCTCTCCAAGTTGCACCGTCAAAGTGAAATAATAATAATAAAAAAAAAAAATATCCCGGCCCGAACCTCACCTATGTTGAAAATTTGATCAAGATCGGTCGTGTGATTCAAAAGTTTTAATATATATATATATATATATATCCCTTTCCTTCCCTTCTACCGTCAATGTGAAATTATAAATTTCCCAGGCCTGAACATCATCTATGTTGAAAATTTGATTGAGGTATGAAGTCACAACCACAATCACTTTCAATTTTATATAATAGATTAGATGGATGATAAATGGACGCAAATGAGAGTGGACAATCGATAAAATGAAGAAAGAGGACAAATCTACACAATATACTGTAATACTACAACGCACAGATTTATTTAGTCTTATTCTGACACTACTTACCACAGAGAGTCGTAATCGGAAGCATCGCTAACACAGTCTCATCCTCTCTATCCTGAAGGGATGTTAACATGTCTTCTACTTCCTCCAAAAACTTTATCATTACATTTACATTCAGCGATTTGTAAGTTACAAAAACCACAGCAAAATCTTGTTTGTTTGGTTTCACAAAACCTACCTGCAAAAGAAATAAAAAATATAATTTTACATTTTTCTTAAATGAAAACTAACAAACATTACACAGCACATTATTCTGTCTTCTCTTCCACATTCCTTATCAACCCCAGCTGTACGAATATCGGGCAAGTTTATCAACAACAGCAAGTGTTCAGGAATAAAACTACTTACAAGGAGACTTACGAAAGTGTAACTTAACGATTTGAATTAAACTTTGCATATTTGTAGAACATCGAAAAATAATCGGCATGTATTTTTTATTTTTGGCAATGGTGTGCGTTTAAGGGTAGAAACCATCCTTTGAACGTTAGGGGTGCTCTCCAAGCATAGACAGAAAACAATCAGTTAATGTAGAAAAACATACTGTAAAGAAGGTTTTAGAATAGCTGATTCAGAATCTGACGTCAAAATTACAAAATTAAAAATGGCGGATCCAATGCGGTGGTTACAATTACAGAAAGTCTTCTGGTTTGAAATGATCTGCCGTTAGCCAAGAACAATCACAGTTGGCAAGAGAGTAGTAATCGAGAAGGTTGCAGGCTATTTGAAACCTATCTATACTCTTTTTAATGCTTGATTAAAGTGATTCCTCTCGCCTCTCACTGTTCGGGGTGCTTATTTAAAATGACTCCCCTTCACCTATCACTATTGTGGGTGCTTATTGAAAGTGAGTCCTCAAGCATCCCGTTAAAATAAGTACAGAAAAGGGTTTCAAGTCAGTCTGCAACATTCTCGCAGTAACCCTTGCCAACTATAATTGTTCTTGACTAACAGCAGATCATTTCAAACCAGAAGACTTTTCGTAATTGTAATCACCATATTAAATCCGCCATTTTGAATTTTGTAATTTTGACGTCAGATTCTGAATCAGCTATTCTAAAACCTTCTTTACAGTATGTTTTTCTACATTGATTGTTTTCTATAACGTTCAAAGGGTGAAATCCGCACCATTGCCGAAATAAAATAAAATACGTGTAAATTATTTTTCGATATTCTACAAGTGTGCAAAGCTTCATTCCAATCAGTGAGTTACACTTCCGTATATCTTCTTGTTAGTCGAATGCCTACTTTAATCTATGCCGTTCTTATGGCATTAGAAAATGAAAAGAATCCTCCGATTTCCCCTACACATCTTCTACAGATGCGAATTAAAAAAAAAAAAAAAAAAAAAAAAAACAAAGAGCAGAGTAAAAAGAGTGAGAGGCACTTATTTAGACTGAAATTTTCATTAACTGTAGGAATTTCTTCTTTTTCTACACGAAGGATCGCCACTACTTCGGGCACAGTTGTGGACGCAAATCAACGATAAAAAGTTAGCCTTTTTTTTCTCTCTCTCTCTCTCTGAGTAATCACAGCAGTAACTTGTACTTACAAGCAATGGTGTCATTCAGCCGGAAGCACCGCCGGTTCTAAAATATCTGAGGTTTCCAGAACTGGCCATCTCTAAATCCAGTATTTACCAAAAAACCTCTCTAGTGTTACTTTTCAGATTCCAGTATATGTATTTTTTCCCTTTCCAGCTTTTAAGATATGCTGCAGTAGTCATAGTTCCCAATTACCTCAAAACTGCGGATCCCTTTTTATTTTTAAAGCAAGGTACGGATCCTACACCTTTAAATTATGGAATCCGCGTAGTAGTAATAGTACTTGAGAGGTCGATTACAACAGTTAAATTCCAAGCCGTTATTTATAGTATATGCATTCAACTTAACAGTACATACATTAGGGTGTCCCTTATTTTGGGTAATTCCGCGTTGCAATACGCACACCCCCCAAATATATTCTATGTGATCATAAACACGTATTAGTGAAATAGCAGCTCTCTACGAGAACGATAACCCGTGCTGACTTGACGACAAAGTCATTAAATGGCGTTTCCACATTATAATATAATTTAGAATTTCCAACTGTGATAACGGAGAAACTGAAAGAGACAGAGAAACGAAACTTTGCACGAAACAACTAGAGAAAGGGTGGCATCTGTTCGTGTATTGACGAACAGCACCGGATGAACAGTGTTGCCAACTCAAGACAAAGTTGTGTTTTTGTAAATGGAATGACCTAAATTGAATATTATCATTGGAAATAGCAATGAAAATAAAGACAAAGAGATTGTAGAGGCAGATCAGTGTTGTAAACTTTTCGAGAAATAACGTGTAATATGTGTTGGCGCACACAGGGAATGAGGTGCAAGCGTTTTGTACACCTTAAATCAAATATTGACAAGAATTGTTTGAGTTGACTCTTAAGTCTAGAAGCATCTGCTGAATAGTGTTGGCATCAACAGAAGTGAAAAATTGAGTTTGGAAGAGATACAATAACTCGGAAAAGGTCACTAGAGCTGTATGCTTTAAAAAAAATAATGTAAGGCGGTAGAACATGAGGACTAGAAACGTGGTTATGTGAGATCGATAACTGACCGAGATATACGATATCTTGTAAAAGCTGATAAGTAATATAAGGTTTGTGAAAGGTGGCAACGCTACACACCGGGATGCAATTCCAACAACCTGGTTAAGATATGAAAATAGCGTTCAATTTGCATGGGTTTATGTTCTCGTGGGCTTTTGAAGACGCTGAAAACCATGATGAAATCAAGAGTAAAAAAGCCGCTGCTGTGCAGCGTTGCCATCTTTTACAAACCTTAGTTCTCTGCTCTAACAAGATACCGAATATATCTGTGAGTACGTGAGTTATCAATCTCACATAACCACGGCTATTCCTCATGCTCTTCTGCCTTTCATTATAGGTTTTAAACCATACAGCACTAGTGACCTTTTCCGAGTTATGCTCTTCTGCCTTTCATTATAGGTTTTAAACCATACAGCACTAGTGACCTCTTCCAAACTCAATTTCTCCCTTCTGTTAATAGTAACATTGTTCAGCAGATTCTAATCGACTTAGAGTCAACGCAAACAATTCCTGTCAATATATATGATTTAAGGCGTATAAAACGTTAGTACCTCACTCCCTGTGTGCGCCATCACATATTACACGTTATTTCTCAAAAAATTTCCAACACTGATCTGCCTTTACAATCTCTTTTGTCTTTACTTTTATTGCAGCTTTCAATGATGATATTCAATTTAGGTCATTCCATTTACAAAAACACAACTTTGTCTTGGGTTGGCAACACTGTTCATCCGGTGCTGTTTGTCAATACACGAGCAGATGTCGCCCTTTCTCTAATTGCTTTGTACAAAGTTTCGTTTCTCTGTCTCTCTTAGTTTCTCCGTTGTCACGGTTGGAAATTCTAAATTATATTATAATGTGGAAACGCCATTTTATGACTGTCGTCAAGTCGGCACGGGTTATCGTTCTCGTAGAGAGCTTCTATTTCACTAATGCGTGTTTATGTTCACACAGAATACATTTGGGGGGGAGGGTGCGTATCGCAATACGAAATTACCCAAAATAAGGGACACCCTAACATACATACACAGAGGGCCCATGGCATTATTTATTTATTTATTATTTTAATTTTATTTTATTATTTTTTTTTTAATTATAAGGTGTAGATAATGCCACAAACTCCCCAAATTCGTTCCTCAAACCACTGGAAAAGACTGGTCTACAGCATCTCACCAATGGACATGTTACTCTGCCAATGTGCAGACGCGCTACGTTTCTGATAACAGGCGTTTAGTTTCCTGTCAGAAACACAAATTTTGCAACGCACTGACGCAAACCTTTACGAAATGGGTCCCTTGATATTTTTCTGTTTCGGCGCGCACACACAGGCGTCGCTGCTGTTTCAATGACCAGGAGAAATATCTATTTTAGTCGGCAACAAATTTTGCATGTAATCAGGAAACTGCAGGGCTTCAGACCGGAACTTTGCTGTTATTTAATTGACAACACTCGATTACAATTCTGCCATATCGTTTACGAACAATGATTTCTCCGTAATGATTGTGATTATTTTAACTCCTGCAGTATAGTAGGACTTACTAATACTGTCAATATTCTATACTGATCATAGAATCTGTTGTTAATATAATAGAGCTGCTTACAAATGCATTTAAAATGTACAAAAATAGCAAAACTTAATCGAATGCATTCCATCTGCAACTACATACACAGGATCATACAACGTTCCCATGCATATCTAACTAACTAACTCTATGGCTTATGGAACACGGAGGTTCAATGCCGCGTTCACAGAAGCTCTCTACTGATTTCTATCCTTAGCCAACTGAATCCAGTTTTTACTTTGTATTCCTATTTCTGCTACATCCATCTTAATATTGTCCTCCCATCTGCGCCTAGGTCTTCCTAATGGTCGTTTTCCGATTGGTCTTCCAGTTAAGACTGAAAGCATTCATACTTTCTTCCATCCTGGCTACATGACCTGCCCACCTGAGCCTCCTAGATTTAATGACCCTAACAACGTTTGGTAAACCTTACGAATTATGTAGTTCCTCGTTATGAAGTTTCCGCCATTCCCCATTCCCGTTCCTCTTGGGTCCGAATATTAATCTGAGGATCTTGTTCTCAAATATTTTCAATCTACGTTCTTTCCTCGGAGTAAGCGACCATGTTTCGCAACCATACAGAACAACAGGCATGATTGTCGTTTTATTAAGCTTCAAATTCCTGGATAGAATTCGCGACTACGAGATATTTTGAACTGAATAATAACACGAATTCCCTGCTTTTAGTCGACATTTAATTTCTTCGTGAATATGGTTTTCGTCTGTTAATATTAATCCTAGATATCTGAAAGTATCCACTTTATCAAAAGTATTATTTGATATTTTAACGCATCCATAATTTGCCGTATTACGATCTCGACCAACTTCTATGGATTTAGTTTTCTCTGCATTTACTTCTAAACCTATATCCCTGCAAGCGTTTAATAAGACCTCTGCATTTCTTTCTATTGTTCCCCTATCATCTCCTATTAAATTTACAAAATTAGCATACACCATAACCTAAAGAATACCATTCAACTCTACGCCCTGGTTGATACGTTTGATTTCCCATACAGCGTACTCCAGGGCAAAGTAGAATAATAATGGCGACAACGCATCTCCTTGTTTCAAGCCATTCTCACAGTTAAATGCCTGTTACCACACGGCACGAGTGATGCCACTACGTTAAAACTAACTCATACAAACCTCGGTGTATACATATAGGTTTAAAAGATTATCTCTTTCACAACCAAACAATAAAATAATCTTATATACTTACTTGTTCAAACATATGACACAACATATATATTGTTCCCACATTAAACTGGGAAAGCATTGGATAGCCTTGGATAATTAGATTATCCATCCTCCATAGATCATTAATTGTATCCATGATACTCCAGAATGCTTCTCTCTCCACTTCCTGATTAAAACCTTCCATAGATTCCCACATCTCTTTTCGAAATGACAAAAGCTTCGTCTTACCGCGGCTACTTTTCAGACTTGGAATTTTCGTTTTGAATCTACTTATCACTTCATCTTCCGATTCTTCTTGAGTCACCTTTTCTTCGGCGAGCAATTTACTCTTGGAACGTGTGATAACGACATCGTGTGGTATCCGTAATTTCTTCGGATCATAGTGAAAGTGATCTCGCGCCAACTCTTTCACTTGGTTGCGGATTCTCAACAAGCGACCAAGACAAAATTTAGAGCTGTTGATTGTAGTCACTGGTTTCCCAGTAATGATCTTAAAGTTGTCTATGGAAGAATTCGGAAACTGAAACAAAATACAAACGAAAGGAGTAAGAGAAAAGTGCTACCTGACTCAATAGGATGCATATTCAATATTCATAATATATACAAGGTGTAACAAAAAGATTAAGCAAAATTTCAAGGGTGGATTCCTTATGGGTAGGCAAGTAAAAAAGTCCATATGACCATATGTCGGAAAATACATCGTTACAGAGTTAAGGTATTGAGCTGCCTGACGGTGTGAAACAGTACCATTCTCGACGCCCCTCAATGTGACTCAATTTAAACCTCAATAGCTGAGTTCTTAATTAAGCTAGGAAGATGACTTTGGTATCAATCAATGTCTTCCTGAAAGATAAACTACGTGTAAACCACATGTAGATATGGCATGTATGTCGTCGAGCGAGCCTGTATTCATACCACCTGTAGCGAGTACAGTCTTTGTCAACAGCCGACTATCTGCTGTGAATATGCTTTTGCCAGTGATACCTCCAGCATTGTGCCATTAATCTCATTTTCCCATCCGCAACAGTGTTTACAGATGAGGCTCACAAGTCCGTTCACACGAGAAGGCATCTTCAATTACCATAATGTACACTCATGTCCAAAATTATTGTCATATGTCTATAAATATGTTGTTGTAGAAATATAATTTGATAACGAATTCGCCGGTATTCCTTATAATGTTAGTACGTGTATAATCGGCAAAGACATGTATGTGGCAAATTTCATGTCAAAAGAGCATTAATAAGAATAATGAAACGAAAATAAAACTTTCTTGTCCATTTAGCAACATTTTCTTTTACTCATTCTAATTTTCGTATTTATAATTCTTCTTCTATGAAAATTACCACAAACATACATTTCCCGATTATACACATAGTATCAGTATTAAATGTACCCTACAAAATCATTATCAAATCATATTCTTACAAGAAGACAGTTATAGATATGCGACAATCATTTTGGACATGAGTGTACATGTTTGAGCGGACGATAATCCTCATGCGATCAGTCCCAGGAGACATCAACAACAGTTTGCTCTCAGTGTGTGGTGCGGTATTGTCGGTGACACTTTACTACGCCATACATACTGTACTTCGGCAGAGGTAACAGGAAACACCTATCGAGATTTCCTGGAAACCCACATTCCAGATGCATTGGATAACTTGCCCTTGGCTCTGCGTCCACCTGTGAAAATGCATGTGAGTGGAAAGCTTAATCTTTCAGCAAGACCTTGATACTAAAATTATCTTCCTAACTTAATTAGGAGCTGAGCTATTGAGGTTTAAATTGAGTCACATTAAGGGGCGTCCAGAATGTGACTATTTCACACAGTCAGGCGGCTCAATGGCCGTAATTCTATAACATGCATTTCCCGACATATGTCGTATGAATTATTTTACTTCCCTACCCATAAGGAATCCACCCCTGGAATTTTGCCGAGAGAGAGAAAGAAAGAAAGAGAAACTAATGTCTATGGAACTACATCCTGCTGATTATCTTTTTCCGAATATGATTCCTTTTCATAACATATCCATATACATTACTCGGCATATTCGGAAGAAAACAAACAACGGTATGTAGTTCCACAGACAACTTTAGTTTTCTAAAATAATTTGTGCTGAGAAAAATAATACATTTTTACCGAAATGTACACAATTGTAAATGGCTGGCTTCTTTTGAGGTAATCTTTACGTACACCTCACAGACTGTTTAGTTACGACTAAATCATTTTTTTTTTTTTTTTTTAATTAATACGAGGCAGGATCAAGAAATAAGATTACAAGACCGATATTTCTGGAGTTTTGTCTGTTATAGAAGAATGAGGAGTGTGCGGTAACTGTAATACATGGAGTTGGCAACTGTGCAGAGTTTCAGCCACCCGCCAGCTACGGAGCTAGTTGTAAGTAAACACAAATGGCGACTCGTTTGGAAGGCTGGTCTCGCGAGGAAGTCCGCTCAGTTATTCGATTTCTGTAGGCAAAACAGGTACCAGCAGCTGAAATTCATCGGTATCTGATAGAGGTTTAGGGAGAGACTGTAATGTCTCGTCAGCATGTCGTAGAATGGTGTGGAAATTTTTGGCTGATAGAGGAGCGCAGTGGCCAATATAGCACGGAATCAACAAATTTGAACACAGCTGATTCAGGACAGCAGAAGGATCACGTTACGGCATCTAATGGCAGAATTGGGAATGTCATTCGGACGCACTTAGGAGGCCGTCGCTTCGCTTCAGACGAGGAGGTGAAACACTTCGTGGCAACGTGGCTGAACACGCAAGGACAGGATTTTTACTAGGAGGGAATCTTCAAATTCATCCCACGATGCGACAAGTGTCTCAATCGAAATGGAGACTATGTCGAAAAATAACCTAATGTATCTACTATCTATTGGCTGTATTGGTTGTATGAAATAATATATACACGTTTCACTGCAGGATTTGTAACTTTACTTTCTGATCACCATTCGTAGATAAGGAGCGATTTAATTGTACGTCACACACATCACTATTTTACTTACAGAATCATTATAATATGAAGTACTTAAATAATCCTAGACATGGAAACCATTTATCACTATATTTTCATCTACAGTAGCCAGTTACAGACATCATTAGTGTATACATTTAAGAAGAAATTGGTTAAGACAACAGATAACTCAAACAAAAGCCATAAATAAACCGTATACTACTAGCAAAGGGATACCAATAACATAATTTTTTGTTTTCCTAATTACGCCGTAGCTTTATTTTTTTATTTTATTTTTTTTTATTTTTATTTATTTATTTTACTTGCTACATAGAGGCATCTCTTAATTTTTAAATTGCTTGCAGCAAAAAAAAAAAAAAAAAAGCACTGATGACCTGAATTCAATTCTCATCCAATTACCCAGATCCGTATTTACTACCGATTTTGTGGGTATTACGAGATACAAAACAGAACAGCAAAGTTGACGTTCACTACTTGCTGACTACAGTAATCATAGCCCTATACATCTAATGAAAAGATTCTTGTTAGTCTTCTTCAGAATATATATTATTCCATTTTAGGGGCAATTGCAGAAGCAATTAATTATCTTCCATAAAACCTTGAAGCCTCAAAGAGTTTCGGTCACCTTAAGAAGCGAATACGTAGCTGACCAAAACTCTTCAGTTCCTCTGGCGTGTGAAACATTAGAACAATGGCTTTCCCCAGGGCTCTTATATTGTAGATTTAGGTTTCTTCGTAATGAAGTTGATGTGGTTCCGGCAAGAAACTCTTGCAATTTCTTGCTACAGTGCAAGAAGCAGTCAAATGAGCCCAAAAGAGAATGCCATCCAAATTATGATCTTTATGAACAAAGGAAAACAAGAGGTTTCCAACACTTTTACAGTTGTATCGTAATTCATGAAGCTAGCTGCAGTAAGTGATACAGTGATGTTCTCCTTTTCAAGCGCATACCATACCATAGTTTAGTTGGATTATATCAGCGAAGACATAGTCTCATTATCGATATCGCTGACAAGAAACTTGCACTTCTTTTCATGGTACACTTTACAACCAATATTGGTTACTCTTCCTCGATTTCACTATATTTCTCCCTTGTTCGGCTCTGTTCTACAGCTTATATTCTCTTGGCTGGACAGCTTTTCGGAAACATGATCAATGGACATGGTCAGTTTATATATATATATATATATATATACACTCAACGTTAACTCGTTACTCAATCCTTTACAGGGCGTTAAAAATGATTCTTAGTATTCTTTATCCATTAAAATGTACGACAACCTCTGTCTTAAGAGTGCCCAACCTCATTTCTATAGAAATGGACTCCCAGCCTTGTCAACATTTCATTCCCTTTTCAATGCTAACTGTGTGTATGAAAGTAAGATTTTACGTCCTCCAGACTAAAAAGAATTGCAGAAGGAAACGGAATAACCCCAAAAGAACTCAAGGACTCGATGTGACAGCGCGTATGAAAATCTGCTTTAGCACCTTTTCCAATTAAAAGAAAAAATGTATAGGAGGAGTCGTTATATATACAGGGGCGCCCAATAAGTTATCTACGTAGACAGGAAGGATTTTTCGATGTAGTCCCAATGAAGATCTATGCACCGTCGCCACATTGTGGGCAGCGAAGAAATCCCAGAGAAAAAAATAGTCTTTGTCATAGCTTGCAAACCACTGGGAAACAGCCTGTTGGACCTCGTTGTCCGACGAAAAACGTCTCCGCAGGTGTTTCCATTTCATGGACTCCTACTTGCTCTCAAGATTGCAATAGTAGATCCAGGTTTCGTTCCTTGTCACCAGTTGAGCCAGGAATGTGTCCATTGTTCGCAGCTTCACACACACACTCGCTACGTGACGTAACAAACATTGTGCTCACGACTACTGCGTTACCCCAACTGACCTCAAATTGGGCAGCGGTGTTCCCCACAGTGGCCTTCGCATGCCTGTCAGGCGTTATTATGCTCAGCTCCTTCCTTCCTCTCTAGGTAGATAACTTATTGGACGCTTCTCGTATATACACGAACACTCTCGCTCATATTAAAATACAGTCAATCCGAGTTTCAAACATCAAATGATACCTCCTCTCAAATTTGTTGAGAACATACTAATGAAAAGGGGGAAACGACAGATTTAAACTTATTTTTATGTTGCAAATTCAATAATGCACGAAGAATAAAAAAAATGGATAACTGGACCGCAACTCGATCCCGGATTCCGAGGCGTACCGTGCCGATGCGTTAACCACTACGCAACTCAGTCTGCTCCCAGAACAGCCACACACTCTCTCACTCTTCGGTGTTCTTTCACTGAGACCACGTGGCTTGTACCAAATCTGGCTGTTGTGCTTGAACAATCTAGTGCCTATATTCAAAACAGCGCTAACGATTGTATTATCATTATATTAATAAAAGGAGCAAACAACAGATTTAAACTTATTTTTACACACCAAATCCTCTGATTAACGCGTCGGTACGGTACGCCGAAGACTCCGGGTTCGAATCCTGCTCCAGTCATCCACTTTTTCACTCTGTACATTATTTAATTTGCACCCATAGAGGATTTGGCATGTAAAATAAATCGTTTGTTTTCTCCTTTCAGTAATTTAATGATAATACAATCGTTAGCGGTGATCTGGGTAAAAGAACACCGAAAAGTGTTTGGCAGTTCTGGGAGCGGACTGGGTAGTGTAGTGGTTAACGCATCGGCACGATACGCCGAAGATCCCGAGTTCGAATCTCGATCTAGTCATCCACTTTTTTGTTCTTTGTGTATTATTATTGAGAATAAGTTTGTTGAAAATACCTCCCAAAGTAAAGATTTTCAGACTCACGTTAATATAACTTATTGTTATCTCCTACATTTCAGAAATTCATTTACAAAGCTTTGCCGTTTACTTTTGAAACAGCTTATACAAAAACACATACAGAGTCCGCCAGAAAAATGTATACATTCATTGTCATACTGTATCAAGATACTGGCATTGCTAATTGTTCTGAAATTTAAGTATGTTGTACTATGGTTTTTCGCCCAACAGATGTCTGCATTGTCAATTGTTTTCAGTTAAAATTATGTTGTAGCCTAGCATGGTTTTTTGCCCAGCAGATGTCGGTACTGTCGATACGGTTAGTGAGATACTAAAATGGCAGGAGCACGCGTGCCGTTCGAGCAGCGTAAGTACGTTTTGCCCAGTAGATACAGTTATGTCGATTGACTATTCCATTTAATTTAAACTGGGCTTCATCAGACTACACTATCTTCGTCACAAACTGTTCATCATTAGTTACCATTTGCTGATACCATTCACAAAATTGCATCCGACGATCGGGATCATCATTATCAATGGAATGCAGTTATCGCGGAATGTAACATTTCTCCTTAGCGTTTTTTCAAAATTCGTCGTACACTTGAAGTGCTAACTCCCACCTCCGGTGCACATTGCGTAGCAGACTTCTGAGGTGACGTTTCAAACTTTCCCAACACGAGAGCCGACGAAGCAGGACTTGTTGCTGTAGGCGTTCTCCCCGATCTTACTTTATAAATATCGCAAATCGTTCCATGCGCCTCAAACTTTGTCAAAAATGCGTTTGATTGTTAGGCGTGTTGGTGGTTCAATGCCAAACTTTCCTCTTGACTGACGCTGCACTTCGATGGCATTCCCAAACCTAATAAACACGTGCTTACGCCGTTCGAACGTCAAGCGTGCCCCTGCCATTTTCTTATCTCACTAACCGTGCTGACAGGGCCGGATTTCCCAATAGGCCCGGGCCTATGGGCGCAAGCTCCCACGGGGCGCACGGCCGAGAGAAAAAAAATAAAAAAAATCTAAAAAATAAAATTAACTAGCCATAATTTAACATATTTTTTGAATTGATTAAAAAAATCAGGCTAATTAAAGCATTCTGATTTTGAAGTTAATTGGAACAAATAATTGTTGGTAAAGTTAAACTATTTTTCAACATTATGCATCAACTTCGTTACAACGTTCATCTCAAACACGGGAGAACTGGCTGTAGAGATATCGTTGAGCGGTACGCATCGTATTGCCACTGTCACTAGGTTGGCTCGGCGCTACTGCTCGGAGTGATTAGGGGCGCATGCGCCGTGTGCGTGCCAATGTTCAAATCACTCCTCCACGAGTACCGCTACGAGATTAAAACTATTTTATAATGTATTACAGAGTTTTTTTTTTATTTATTTGCCCAAATGGCTAAATTGAACAAAACCAAAGTTATTCACCAATCTTTTGTTAATACATTAACGGTATTTTGTTAAGCCCAGAACCAAGTAAATTCCTTAAAAAACTTGCAATGATAAAATTGCACCGTGGAGTGGTGTTTAAGCAATTAACATCTAGACCTGATATAAATTTTTAATAAAGATTTTTAGGAAAGTAACTTTAACCACACTAGGGGGCGGAAAAAATTATTGGGCCTAGGGGCGCCAAAATGATAAATCCGGCCCTGCGTGCTGATAGTACCGACATCTATTGAGCGAAAAACCATGCTACAACATACTTAAATTTCAAAACATTGTCAATGCCAGTATCCTGATACAGGACGACAAAGAGTGTGTACATTTTTCTGGCGGACTCTGTAGTAGCTAAGGGTTTAATTCTATAAAATATAAAGATAGACAGTAACAATATACTTCGTTCTAAAATTTATCTTACCCTACATCACTCTACTCTACAAATCTCCTAATATTTCTTACCGACAGCCATTTTATATCTTCACTATCTTGTTCACCCTGTTCTGTTTCTTCTTCCGTGTTTTCTCCGTCGAATGCTTTCTTGTTGTTGAAAGGCCAAACAATCTTCATACTATCAACTTCCGCTTGAAGAACTTTCAGCAGTTCCAACGGTTCCAGTGCAGCTTTCTTGCGCCTTTCATTAAATGAACCTTCATCTGTTCTCGGATCCAGATTCAGAGTGGCAGTTTCTTTCTACGATAATAATAATAATAATAATAATAATAATAATAATAATAATAATAATAATAATAATAATAATAATAATAATAATAATAATAATAATAATAATAATATATCAAAGCAAAAGTTAAATAGATACTCACTCTCCTCACCTATTGTGTTACGAACTTTCTCGTGACTATCTATATATTAAAATACGTTTATACGTTTGTGGTCAAGAAAAGTTTATATGTCTGCGGCAAATCCTTTCGACAATGAGCTCTCGGGAACCATAGGCTCTACAAAGATGTCGTTTTCACTGATCGATTGTAAATTTTGTGTAGATTGTTTAGCACTAATTGAATATTTTTTAAAAGGCTGTTATTTATTTATTACATCTTTTCGGGATACACTGAAAGTATTAACATTTTTAAAAAGTAAAAATATATCCTACGAGTTATACATTCCAACACTACATATTTGTATACGGGATTAGTATATCTCTCCGGCATTTGTTTCATGACCAACTGATTATGAAAAACGAAGGATGGCCTTTTCTCCAATCTAAGATGGATATTGTTTGGAGTTTTGTGCCCAATGAACACTATATATCATTGATATTATAATTAATTGTGTAATTTATCTACTTATTACATACTGCATGCAAGAAGAAAGAAAACACTGATCATACATGAATTAGAAACTCCAACTGGAAATAGGCTCAAATCTTGCAAACGGTGCGAGATATTGCCAAAATAATCAAAAAAAAATATCCCCTTTAGAATACCCTTGCCGATTTTTATCAAGACGTCCTTCACTTGTGTCTGTAAAGGGACATGTACAGATGTTATGAGGAATGACAAGGAGATTTATGCTCATATGTGAATCATGCGCTGTGTAGAGTGCGCAGGTTCAGCTAGTAGGTTGTATAAGATCGGGGTTCGATTTTGAGTGGTTTGGTGGGATTCCTAAAACTGAGCAAGAAAAAGAAAATGAATTAAGAAGCAATACACGAATAAGCAAACAGTGGAGTTTGCAAAATATTTAGTAGGAAAGTATTAACCCTTGATGCACCATACAAGTAATAATATTCGTTCTTATATTTTCTCGAACACTTTGGCTCCACTAGCGAAATGGAAGATGACAGATTATGAGATCCGAAACACTATTGAGTTGTAGCAGACGCAAGCCTTCATAAGGGATCGAATACTGGGGGTAACGGTGGCTCTATACTAGAACGTTCACCTCTGGTGCGAAGGGTCCTTTGTTCGATCCCAGGACAGCTGAGAATGTAGTGGACAGCACAGTGTCCGTGGGTTTCCTTGGGGTTCTCCCGTTTTCTCCTACATTACCACTCTAACATCAATCGTCCGTATGCTTCGCCTATATAGCTAACCATGGAATGCAAAATTCAAAAAAGAAAAATCAATCCGTAAGAGCGTTAGTTACTTGGTCATGAATGAAAGAGAGATTACAACTCAAATTGATTACATTAAAAACGAAATAAGCAATATTGCACAAGTCACAGATCTTATTGAACCTAAATGTGGGTATTTTAGTGTAGCCTTGTCACTTTATTAATGAATGTATAAGATGTCTCATATGTAGTGTATGTTTCAGTGTCACATGTTCGTAAGTAATATAATAATTGCAGTATTAGATAAGTAACATACCTTTATTGAAACTGGAAATGGATGTTTTAGCAAGTGTTTTTTGTCATTTTATTAATGAATGTATAAGTTTCATACATTGAAGGTGTTTCATTGTCAGACGAGTGGTAGTGTAATATTTGCGATATTGAAATTTATAGAAATTCTGGAGTAAAGTTCATTGTCAGATGTTTGTAGGTAATCTACTAATTGCAATATTTGATAAGGAAGAGATCTTTATTGAAACTAGATATGGATATTTTAAAAGAGCCTTGTCATTATTAAATGAATATATAAGAAGTATCGTATCTTCAGAGTAATTGATTGTCAGATGTTTGTGGGTAGATATTAGTGATCACAGTATGGGACGTTGCTCAGATTTTTACGGGAGGTAAATGGAATGTACGTATGAGCAATTGATTACTATTTGTCTCTACAGAACAAATGTTCTCATATATAAATATTCACCATTATTTATTACTTATTTATATGTCAACGTTATCCGACACTTGTCATGAAAGTCAGGGAATTTCCTGCAAAAAGTCAGGGAAATAGATTTCTCCAGATCAGTAGAAACCCTGTATTGGTATAAAGTAATAGCACATTTCATTATAGTGTTCCTGAAACAAACAACTATGTAATACTCTCATTTCTAGAGTTGTTCTAAATATTTGTTTTAATGAAAGATCATGAATTTTGGCGCTGAAAGTTGACCCTTGCATGGATATTGTCCAAATAAAAGTACCCTTACTGTTTAAAAATATCCTTACCAAATTTTTTTGACCCACAACTTCCTCCTCTTCAGTGAGACTCTTCATGTTATATTTTTCCAGAAAGTGTTCTGCCACCATTCCTCTCAACCTTCGGATCATCTTTTCTTCGTAGCCCCTCTTTTCTCTAAACAATCGGATATTGTTTTCTATCACTTCTACCTAAGGAATTGAAAACAGAAAGAAAACTCAAGATTTTGGTAAAAGAAAAATATAATAAAATCTCTAACGGATGCCAGTCAGGCATAATTATTTGTAACTACCTGATTCATACTAGTTTGCTATATTTAATAACTTACACTACAATACAAATGCTGAGCAAACAACGTTTTATTATAAAATAATAAAAGTGATAGTTTCGGATATATAACATATCCTTCTTCAGACACTATCGAAAATTAAATTCTTTTTGATAGTGTCTGAAGAAGGATATGTTAGATATCCGAAACTGTCACATTTACTATTTTATTTTATAATAAAACGTTGCTTTGCTCAGCATTTGTATTGTAGTGTAAAAAAAATAATTATTTGTTAATTACAGAGGGGTTACACAAAGTTAGAATATTCACACTTCATCTAATAATTGTATGTAGTATACAGGGTGTTTCAGGACAACACCGACAACATTTGGGAAGTGATTCCTGACACCAAGATAGGACAAAAAGTATAGATCAACCTAACCTGGGTGCAGAAATGCTTCCTTTCGGAGTTATAGGCTGCCGAAAACATGAAAAAATGAACTTTTTAAGAACCATAGCTTCATAACTATGGGATCTACCGTAGTCGCGCCAAGACTTCACTTACGAACTAATATGTGCCCTATCCAAAATACATGTCTCAGAATCCTAAGCTACTCCAGCAACAATTTTTATAGAAGCAGTTTCGCTACGGGCATGTAATTTGAAGTACTCATCAACTACCTCCATAAAAATTGATGCGGAAGTACCGCAGGATTCTGAAACATGGTTATTTGGATAGGGCACATACTAGTTCCTGAGTGAAGTCTTGACTAGACTACGGTAGGTCCCATAGTTTGGGAGCTATGGACCTTTCAAGTTCATCTTTTTCATGTTTTCGGCAGCTTTAACTCCGAAAGGAAGCATTTGTGCACTCAGATTGGTCTATATTTTTTGTCTTATCTTGGTGTCAGGAATCAACTCCCAAACGTTGTCGGCGTTGTTTTGAAACACCCTGTATACGGCGTTATTACAAAAAAAAAAAAAAAAAAAAAAAAAAAAAAAAAAAAAGATCTGGTTTCATAAATTCACTCTAGCTTTATTATTGGACCCAAAAGAAACCGTAATAGCATTGTGGCGGGCGGAGCTTCTGTAGTACGCATTTATGCTGCTAGGCATATATAACACAACTCATTGCCAATTCAGTGCCGCCTGTGTTGTCGACCTGGCTTGTCGTGTTCATCTACAGTGAGTGTTTTTGCTAGCGCTGTGGTGTTCTCCTTTTGTTTTTCTGATGGCAAGTTTAAGTGAACAACGTGCAGCAGTAAAATTTTGTTTTCTAATCGGTAAAAATGCTACTGAAACTGTTGTAATGTTAAAAACAGCATACACGGAGGATACTATGGGTAAAGTCAAGTGTACGAGTGGTTCAAACATGGCGACATGGTGATTGAGGGCAAACCTCGTTCTGGACGCTGAGTTGAGTCGATTGTGATTTAACGTCCCGTTCAGCAGCGAGGCTATATGAGACGTGGACCTACTGATTAACGTGGAATCCGAACATGAGCTCCCGCCAGGAATCGAAACCGGGTCTCCCACGACAAAGGCGCGTACGCTAATCGCTTAGCCACAAAGGAGCTCTCGTTCTGGACATCAAACTGCCCGAAATGACGAAAATGTTCAAAAAATTCGAGAGCTTGTGCTCACAGAACCGCCGACAGACAATTGATTACCTGTCAGAGATCAGTGGGATATCTTGGAACTCGGTTCAGTGAATTTTAACCGAATATTTGGGCATGAAAAGGATTGCTGCCAAGTTTGTTCGTCGGGTTCTCACTGACAATCCAAAAGAACGTCGAGCTGATGAGACATGGTGCTAGAGGTACGACTCAGAAACAAAGCAACAGTCAAGCCAATGGAAGACGTCATTGTCACCCCGTCCAAACAAATGTCAAGTCAAATCAAAGATCAAAACAATGGTGATTTGCTTTTTTGATGTCAAGGGCGTAGTGCATTCAGAGTTTGTTCCGCCAGGTCAGACAGTCAATCAAACCTTTTATTTGGAAGTGTTAAGACGATTGCGCAACAGTGTTCATCAAAAAAGACCCGAGTTGTGGCAGACAGGAGACTGGTTCTTCCACCACGACAATGCACCCGTACCCGTTCGCGTTTTTGACTAAGAATAACATGGTTCCGCTGCTTCACGCACCTAAACAAACGAGAGAGGAGCTGTCAGCCATTTCTCAAGATGACTACAATGAATATTTCGAACAGTGGAAGCACCGGTGGGACAAATATATTAATTGGAGTGAAGAGTATTTTGAAGAGGATAAGGCTGTTTTGTAAAAAGTTTGAAAATATAGCTTTTACACAATAATTCCAGTTTCTTTTGGGTACCCCTCGTATTGTCACAAAACTTTGCAGACGTACTGAAAAACTCAAAAAGTTCTTGTGCGTTGCAGGTTCGCTTCTGATTTCTGGCACGAGCGCAGCAGTCATCATTTATTCAAAATGGCGACAGACGTAGAGAAAGCTTATGTTGAGTTTATTAATCTAACCTAAGAGTACAACGACATTTCTGAACGAAGTTAAGCAAAGATCCACGAACTGCCAAATCCATTCTGCGATGGTATGCACAATTTACAGCTTCAGGATGCCTCTGTAGTTGAGAGCTAGCACCAACGGACTGCTAAAGACATACTGCACGGAGTGTGGGAAGAACTTTATTATCGGCTTCATATTTACAGAATTACTACGGGGCACACGTAGAGCACTTGTAATATGTCACTAAAAACTTTTCGAGTTATTCAATATGTTTGCTAAGTTTTGTAACAATGTGTAAAATAAAAAACTACAGTGAAGTTATGAAATCGGGTCAATCATTTGTAATAACCCTGTGTATATGTGCGTGTGTATTAGTTACATGTTGAAACCGGAAAAATTAATTTACACCACTTGCGATTTGAATAGAGAATTAACGGCTAACATGGAACCTATTCCTGGAATGCTAAATCAATTAAAATAAATGCTACTCGATATCTCCTACAGCATGTGCTCTCATTTGTCGACACACGGACATGGTCGTTCTGTAAGATATCCGATATTTAGGCATACCAAAGTTTGGAAGTCTAAGAAAAATGGAAGAATAGTTGAGTTGAACTGTACATTGTCTTAATGAAGAACATGCCTGTTACTGCTTTCAACACTCTCCTCAATCGTTCCATGTTTTCTTCAATTTTGTTCAACTAATGAAGATCTAAACTTTAATGCTTTAGTAGTCATCCTGCCCGGAAATGATAAAGATTACCCATTTTCATAGCATACGTCTCAGATCTCGAAATTCCTCATTTACCTGTCAAAGTCCATGAGACTGACATCGGTGCTGTTAAAATTATTCAAAAATTCGTTACTCAAATAATTCTTCGAATATTTTATCTGCTGCTATTCGAATATCCGAATATTCGAACAATTATTCGAATACAGTAGAGTCTAGCTAATCCGATCTACAGTAGTCCGTCCTCTCAGTAATCCGGTCCCACATCTGGCGTCTGCTGCATAACGTTACAATAATCGATTTGTTTATACTGTAACTGCGGAAAAATACATATAGTACTACAGAGGCTGTTCAGTCTACATTTGGCCAATTTCGACTTAACTAAAAATTTAGAAGAATCCATGGCGCCAGCTCCGTAAGTGCTTGATGTGTTTCCCTTGGTTCCTAACAATAGCCCGACAGCGTAATTTTCACTGTAATAGGCTTCTCTGAAGAACAGGAAGGGGAATCTTGTCCCATTCCCTTTGCAGTTCTTCCACAGTTGTCACACGCCGTTTTCCCAAAGCCCGCTTCAGCAATCCAAATCCACAATAGTCCATAGGACTTGCATCTGGACATTTAACAGGTACCTCATTGAAAGGTATCACCTGCATACTACTTGCCTCCTCCATCTCCCTGCAGAATGCGAGGGACGATCGTGAGGTATGTGATGACGCCTTGTCCATGTAAATGCGCACTCGATTGGCATCATTTTCGTATATTGTTGGAATCTCATGCTCGTAGATCGGCCGCATGATCTGCTCCTGAAAATACTGCGAATTTATTTTGCAGTTCTTCGCCACCCTATGAATCTTCAGTTTACCTTGGTAAAGTAGCCAGTAACGACCATGAACCATTTTGGGAAGGATTCTTTACAGACACGGACCCACATTGTGAAGTTCTTGGCGCCTTTCTCTCGGTACATGATGGCTCTCGGTTTGCCGCAGTCGGAAAGGTAAATCCATCCTTCATCGAGCGTTACAACGTACATCCATCTTTGTTTTGCCGGATGCTGTTCCTACAGCTTCCGGGGGTTACACTTTCGTTTCTTTTGGTGGGCATCCGTGAGAAGATGGCCGCGAGCTTTCATGACTTTTTCCAGCTTGAGTTGATGGTGTAACGTCCGGCTCACAGTCCCAAAGAAACGTCAAGATGATTAGCCATACACCTTTGTGTTGGCGGATTTTCTTGCATTGCCATTTTGCGAAGTTTCCTCTGCATGGTGGAGCTTCGTTGCCCTTGTACTTTTTAATAACATTTTTTATTCCATTTAAACTGATGTTGCAACCATTCTTCTTCCACTGTTTTCTAATGACAGAAACACTAAAGTGGGCGTCATAAAGAGCCGCAACATAGCCTTCCAAAAACCGGCTTAGTTTGGGCGGCATTTTGGTCACAGAGCGGAAACCCACACACTTGGAAACAAATTTAACACAGCACTCACAACAATGCTCCTGATTTGTGCGTTATTGTCGTCCGCGCGGAAAAATAACTCCGTTCCCAGGAAGTCACTGCACAGCACTACAGGACGCCACGAGGCAGGTCGGGTGAGTCCATTCTGCCCGGGAGGGGGAAGGAACGAAATCAGCCAAACGTAGGCTGAACAACCTCTGTATCATGACTTCAGCTTACTGTTACTTGGAAAGCGGTAACGTGATAATGTATGCCGCCGTCGAGCATCTTCATTGCTTCAACTGAACATTTGGGACATGCTTCATACTGAGTGATAATCTACGTACAATCCCAAGCATTACGTTTTTTTTTTTTTTTTGTTTTTTTTTTTTTTCCAGTGGAAATGTATATAACCTTATCTAATATAAATAAAATAAAGAGTTTGTTTGTGTGTTTGTCTGTCTGTCTGTGTGCGGCCTGGGGACCAGACAAGTGAACCGAGAGTTACCAAATTTTGGTCAGGGGTACCTTGGCCCAGTCAAATTTCGAACCAGGGGGGTCTCAGGGGGAGCGTTTACCGGAATTGACTTGGGAACCAGACAAATTGACCGAGAGTTACCAAATTTTAGTCACGAATACCTTGGTCCAGGCTCCAGACCAGAATAAACGTTTTTCTCAAAATTCTAACCAAAGGTCTCGGGGGGGGGGGGGGATGACGTTTACCGAGCCATGTAAAAGTAGTAGAAAATGACCGATATTAGTGTCGAATTCGAAGTTTTCGCGGTCGCTGAAATCAATGGTGAAACTCCGATCGCATTAACTTCCAAATTCACGGCTCCGGGCCGGGGGTCACCGAGGGGGGGAGGGGGATTTGAGATACCGAGACACATAAAAGTAATCCAAAATGACCGATATTAGTGTCAAATCCGTAGTTTTCGCGGTTGCTGGAATCAATGGTGACACTTCCATTAGCGATGACTTGCAAATTTAGTTACAACTGCATGCAGGCCGGAAGTCAGCGGGGGGGGGGGGGGGGGGTACCGAGAAATGTAAAATAAAAAATAGCCCAAAATGACCGATATTAGTATCAAATCCATAGTTTTCGCGGTCGCTGAGATCAATGGTGATACTCCCACAGGCGTTGACTTCCAAATACAGCCCCCGTGAGAAGCATGGGTATATTCAACTAATATTTAATAAAGTACTGTATGTGCTAAATTCAATTTCAGGCACTTTCAATCATTCGGCACTTTTACTAATCCAGCACCCTCTTTGCAAGAAATGGTCGGAATAGCGAGTCTGGTGTAATTATTCGAATTAGGAAACTTCCAAGAAATAATTATTCGAGTATTGAATTATTCGAATGTTAACAGCATTAGTTGATATCATCTGAACATGGTGTCTATTTTACAAGCCTCCTGCCACATCCAACCAAGCCTCCTGCCAGGTCTGGAAAGCATGTCATCCAACCAGTAGTGAACAATTTCAGCCACTGATTTCTGATTTTGCAGTTAATTGTCGTGTTTTATAACAAAATGAACAGAAATCATATTATCATCCTTTTATACTTCGTAAATGTTACGGGATATAAACTAAGGAGCGATAGGGAAGTACTGGCTTTAAAAAGTAAGTACTTTGACGTTTGTGAGTTTCTTTTCCTGCTTTCTAGTATGTGTCATCCTGTCAATGTTCGCAACTAAATAGGAAGCCTGGATGCTTTGTGTTAAATCAACTACATGAGGAACTACGGATTTCGTCAATGTCAATTTGGATCATTAACCATGTTAATGTGATCTTTTAGGTGTCACATCCGTCTGTTCATTCACCACGTCAGAGGGACAGTAGAATCGAAAGCAACTGAAAGAGCTCTCGTTCTGATTCGACCATTCTTGGTCACTACGTTACACACTTCTTAATAACCTTGAGACTTTCTGTCCTTCGATGCCATGGTCGATTAACACGTAAGTCTTCACCAGTGAAAACCTACAAAACGCCCCAATCTGCGAGTCTCCAGAACTTCGAGGACAACGCCTAACATCGCCTATGAGAGAAAGGGAGGAGTGTAAAGCTTCATCAAGACTTCGAAATTAATTGTTTCCTTTGCTCTACCATCTTTCCCCTTATATACCCTTATTGCTACCATTCATTATTATCAAAATCATATGCTTTATTTCTTTCAATTGTTAAAGTTATCCCACACCTTTGGTGGGCCTCCCGTTACGATCTCAACCTTAAGTCTTGTTTCAGCAAAATACAATCCTAAAATGTGAAGTACTTCTATTAAAACAGAGGGACTCAAGATTATTATTATAACACAACTTTTATGTCAAAGAGACGGACATAAGTGCTAAATTCGAAGCCTTAGGAACTAAGGAAAACAAGTCATTTCTGAAATATTGTAGATAAATAAAACAAAGCAAAATAAAATAAAATAAATACATATAAATAAAATAGAACAATCAACTTACTTGTTTATCTTTAAAGAACTCCGAGCATTCTTTTAACTGCTTTAGAAAATCGTCTGGTATCGAGCTTTTCGGAATCATAGACTTCGGGGGTAGTTCAGGTCCTAAAATACCCAAAATGAAGAAAAAATATAGGTATTTGAATCTCTTTTTTAAAAAATAAGAATAAAAATATTACACAAACGATAAATTAGTAAGAATTACTTTTTTAAACTCCTTTTTGATGACTCGCGAATTCGCGATATACTTACTACTAATGCGTGCTTCTGCAAGACGATATGAAGCGATAACCAGATGCCGACTGCAACGCATTCGAGATGTACCAATTCAATGCATCCTTGCTTACTCTGCCATCTTACTTATTGACGATTTTGTCTATTTCTGTGACCATGAGAATTTTGGTGGCAACAGAACATGTTTCTTCGTTTTTGCTTGTTTCATATATCGTTTTATTGGAAAACAGTGCTTAGCACATTAAAAAAATTACAGACAGTTGTGATTATTCAATCGTTCTGGAACACGTTGCTGCCCATTTTGGACCAAACGTGTCTCGAGATAGTACAGTAATATGGTTAGTCACTTTTCCCCCCAACATAATGGAAATACATACTAATAAAATTTTTTTCGCATATTTTTCAGTTGATTGAACTTTAGTAACCTTAATTCATGTAGAATGTATAACTGAATATTGTTTTCAAACTATGTTGCGTAATTCCGGCGTTAAGGGGTTAAATGAAATTAACTTTTTATAAACGGATTGTTGACATCAAAACCGGAATTCACTACACTAACTGTCTTCTTTTACTGAAAAGTGAAATGAAATCTACAGTTCCACAGATGATTAATGATACTGAATGATTATGGAACAACTGCTGGAAAGAGAATGTGGAAAAACCCCGAGAAAACTCACGGATACAATGCTGTCCACCTCAAACTTCTATGGTCTGCAATCGAAACAGAGACCTCTCCCATCAGTGAGAACACTACCACTGAGCAAACCATACCCCCTCCTACTTTTTGTATTTTTTTTTTTTTTTTTTTCAATGGTAGGCGCTCATACAAAGTATTTCACAGAAATATTTGTCATTATGTCAACGTAAAACGAAAAATGAAATCAAATCTTCAAACTCATCCCACGGTACAAGTGCCTCAACCGACATGGGAAAAAAAAAATGAAATGAAATCTTTGAGTTTTACGTCCCACGGTTATGCCGGTTAGGCTAAAGGAGACGGTGATGATGAGTAATGAATGAAATGGTGGAATGAAGAAAGTGGGAGGAAACGGGAGAACCCCGAGAAAACCCACGCACACGGTGTTTGTCCACCACAAAGTTTACTTGGCGGGGGCTGGGATCGAACCCGGGACCCCAAGCACCAGAGGTGAACGCTCTACCACTGAGCCACCGCGGCCCCTCAACCAACATGGAGACAATGTCGAAAACTAGCCTAATGTATATACCATATGTTAGCTGTATTGGTTGTATGAAATAATATATACACGTTTCACTGCAGGCTTTGTAACCTTAGTTTCTGATCACCCCTCGTTCATTGATATTTTACGAAGTGTTGTATTTTTCCCTAAGAGCTGTTAGCAGCACTAAAAACAAAATGGAAGTTTATTATAAAGTTATTATTCCCTGACAAGGATCATATTTGGAACAGAATGATATTTTAAAAGTATTTTTAGAGGGCACAGAAACTAAGAGCAACATTAAGTTATAAAATTAAATAATGAAAAAGTATCACAATACGAACAGACAGGAGAAACAAAGTCTATATGCTCACCAAAATGCTTCTTTAAAATATCTAGCCATGGCTGAAATGCCTCTTTTCCTACATACTCTAAGCATATCACATAGACTTCTGAGTTTCCTTCTTTGCTGGTGGCTGGTTTACACACATTGACGTTGGAGAACGCACAGCACAAAACGTACAACAAACAAATTGTGGCCTCTTCGAAGAATGTAAACATCTTCAGCAAAAAGCTTCCACCTGAAACAAGAGTAACAATGCTTTCAGTACTGGTGTAACTCAAGGACCACAAGTAAGAAACACTCGAACGTTAGGTATCTATAAACCTTATCAGACATTCGAACGAAATGGGAATAAAATAATTGACGAAATTTTTAATATTACCATGAAATCATAAATATATTTCCTACTTTTATATACAGGGTGTTTCAAAACAACATCGACAACGTTCAGGAGGTAATTCCTGATACTACGATAAGACGAAAAGTATACACCAACCTGGGTACACAAATGCTTCCTTTCGGAGTTATATGCTGCCGAAAACATGAAAAAATGAAGTTTAAAGGTTCATAGCTCCAAAACTATGGGACCTACCGTAGTCGGGTCAAGATTTCACTTAAGAACTAATACGCGCGCTATCCAAAAATACATGTTTCAGAATTCTAAGGTACTCACGCAACTATTTCTATAGAGGCAGTTTGGCTACGGGCATATAATTTGAAGTATTCACCAACTATCTCTATAAAAATTGTTGCGGAAGTACCACAGGATTCTGAAACATGGATATTTGGATAGGGCACATACTAGCTTCTAAATAAAGTCTTGACCCGACTACGGTAGATCCCATAGTATTGGAGCTATGGGCCTTAAGTTCATTTTTTTATGTTTTCAGCAGTCCATAACTCCGAAAGGAAGCCTTTGTGCACCCAGGTTGGTCTATATTTTTTGTCTTATCTTGGTGTCAGGAATCACCTCCCAAACGTTGTCGGTGTTGTTTTGAATCAAGGTATATTTAGCTAATATAAACATTTATCTATTGTACTTTACATTTGATTAGTCATCATCTCGTACAAAACAGAAATTAAATTTATGGACTCAAAACTGCGATGCAAACTAAATAAGTCTCGAATCGCACTTTTGGCAGCGAACATTAATTACTAGTTTTAGTTGGTTGTTTCACTGTTTTACATGAAATAATAAACATTTTTGTGTGTCACATACAAATATGAAAGTGAAAAGCAAAGTAAAGTGGACCTTAATTTTTACGATAGAATCAAAATAACTTAATACAAACTTCATTTCCTAACCTCATGTTATAGCCAACTGCTCCTCGTGTCCAGTTCGCTTTTCCATTTTTTAAACGTTTTACACTGAACACTACTTGCCTTTCGTTATTTCAATGCAGAACAGGAGAATATAGCAAAATAAATATATATTTCTGCGCCAATGCTATGAAACAAATGAAAAATCAGGAGGGGTGAAAAAAGTACTTCTAATTTCTCGTTTATTAGCTAGTAATCTAGTTTCCGAAAAGAAAGCTTGAGCCTTGGATTTCGGGAGCCCATTGAGCTATTTTCTTTACAGAAAGAATAAAGTGTCAAAGAAAATATGGTCTCTGTCGTCAATTCTACCACGGGCGTCGTTTGAGGGGGGACAGGTAGGACATGTCCCTCCCAATAATTTTCTGTGTTACGTCAAATATTGCCAAACTGGGAGGTATTTTATCGGTATATGCAAGGACAGTATTGATGCATCATGCACATATAAAAACTCAATGTAATGCATTAACGAACTTAACAATGTGTTCAGTCATTTTCCCAAAGCAAAAGCATATTCAGTAACAAACTGGATGTTGTCTTTTGACAAACTTTTCGAAGATACGTCTTGTGTGTCCAACTTGTTGGCTGTAAAGAAAATATAAGATTGAACACGTATGAATAAATATGAGATAATATTGCAAAATCTGGAGAAACTGTTGCAAAAAATAACCCACTTCGGTAATAAAATATGCTCATGAATGCATCAGGTTTTCTGCAGTTCTAAATTTTTCGTTTGCATTACATTTCTAAGACTTTATGTAGCAACTGCGATACGATACTACTTAAATAAAACGCTGTTCTGCACATATTAACATTACTGCTTATGTTCTGCCTTCGCGTCACCCCGACATCCTTGAACCGTCATACTCCTCCTGGAGCCGCCAGTGTGAACACTGTATACCACCAGAAGAAGAAGGTGCAACAAAAGATTGAGATTTAAATCTTAAAAAGAGCTTTAAATTGGCAAGTATTCCATTATATATTATTGTCGAAGAGTAAGTAATATTTATGCTGAGTATTTTTATTTTTCCAACAAAATCATCTGAAAACTTTGGAGGTCTACTATATTCAAAGCCAATATAGGTACTGGTAAACACATAAATAATAGTAAATCAATACATAAAACCGCAAACTAAAAATAAAAACGATACAAAATAGAGACAGAACGCGAAAGATGACATTAAGAAAGATAGAAAACATACGTAACACAAGGGACGGACAAAGTAGTAGATATTTTTGTAATTCGACAAAGTAATATATTTTTCTTAATTTATTATGAGTCAGCAAAAGGAGTTATTATTTTCAGCCGTAGATTTCATTAATGTACCGTGGCCCGCGCAGAGCAGACACTAACGCTCTCGCTTTTGGTGCGAGCGATTCCGGGTTCGATTCCTGGTGGGAACAGTTGGTCGAAAACATATAAAAGCTTTTTCAGGCCAGCTATCCTGAGGGAAGTTTTCCTGGGTTTTCTTATTCACAGGAGGCAAATGCCGGGATGGCGCCTAACATACAGGTCCCAGGCCGCTTCCTTCCTTCCCTTTCATTGAATACTGTGATCGCCGAGGAACGTCATCTCTCATATATGACGGGCTAACATGGCCTTAGATATCGAAATCCCAGAAATCTAAATCTTAATCCTAATCACTAATGTACCACTGAATATAGTGTGTGTATAAATTTACAGTTTCGCACTTGTCGTCGTGCGTTTGTATACTTCACGAATTTTCGCTCAGTGGTAAAGCGCTTATCTCTGGTACCTAGTATCCCTGGTTCGATCCCCAAGTGTTTGTGGCATTTTCTCGGGTCTCTTGTTTAATACCACATTTTCATTCCGCCATTTCATCATCATTCACTTGCCTGAATCATCCGTCTCCCTTAGCTTAAAGGACATAATCATGGGTCGTTGAACTGAAAGATTTTATTTCACGATTTTCACTTCAGCTTCAGGACTAACTGTGTCGCCTTTCTTGCACCAAGAAATCTACAACTGAAAATAATCACTCCTAAGTTTTTTTTTACTCCACCTTAATCCTATATATATATATATATATATATATATATATATATATATATATATATATATATATATATATATATATATATATAGGGTGGTAGGTAACTCCACCGACAAACTTTGGGAGGCGATTCCTTATACGAAATGAAAGAAAAAGGTTCTAATAAACATGGGTCGAAAAATGCCTCCTTTCAGAGTTATGATCCATTGAAAATTCGAAAAATCATTTTTCAAAACTCCCTAATTTAGAATCTATAGGACCTATCCCAAGCGGTTTAAGGAATTACACAGGAACTGGTATACGCTCTAAATATCCATGTTTCAGAATTCACCAGTACCAGCGAAACGAACGCACCATTAGTACTTAAAGGAGTATCCCTATACTTCATTTCCTTTTCACAGTTCCTTTCACTGATAACGGAAGATGGTAAAACATGGTTATTTAGATAGAGAACATAGTATATATATGGGGGAGTAGTGAATCTCAGATTTTTCTGCCGACTATGAAATGCCTAAAGGATTCCTTTAACTCCTACCTTTGGCTAAGATATGTAATGCTGTCACAGCTTCGCAGTAATGCAAAGGAGCTACTATATTCTCTTGTTCGCCTGGGTCTTCTTGGCAATCAATACTACCATCAGCTGTTACCTGCAATGAATCGGAAAATCAAAGATTTAAATCCTCAAAATAAGTTGTGTTTATTAGCTCATTTTCTAAGGATGGAAAATTACTCTGCCTTTACCTTTATATTTTAATTTAAACTTCCATTGTGTCAAACAATAGTCTCTCGTGACATATCTCCAACTCACCAATTGTGAATGGAAAGATATCTTTTGCAGAATCTTTTGCCCTGAAAAGGCTATTGTACACATCTTCGCAACTAGTAAAAATAGTATTTTCCCGTAACCTTCCACACAATAATATTCAAGTTGTTCAAGTCCTCTATCCACACCTCGAACTAATGTTGCACTCCCCGCTAGTCTACTGGCTAGCGCGTGCGCCTTTGATGCGCATGGTTTCAAGTTCGATTCCTTGTGGGACAGTACAAAAGAAAATAATTTTACAATTACATACTTTCATTTATTATCCGTCTCCTTTACTCTAAAGAGCATAACCGTGGAACACTAAACTGAAATGAATTGGAACTAACGTTAAAGTTGCTGTATCAACAAGTCTGATTTCTGCTGATCTCCTTGTCGGAAGAATGTAACCTCTTCCCAGGAAACTCCATCTGGTAACTTCAATTAGACATTTCGTTCCTTCTAGTAATAAACTGCCTTCCATCTAGCACTAAAAATTCATCTTCCCACCCAAAACATAGGAACTCGACCATTAAGCTTCTATATTGTCTTCAAAATTTCAACTCACTTAATTCAATTCACAGGAAAAACTTTACGAACTAAAATTTCTCAAAAGCACCTGACAGACTAAATTCACAACTACGATACCAGAGAAAGATTTAATCTTTTTTATAACAATGCTTTAATTTCGACGTTAATGAACTGAGACGTATTGAGAATGTATGTAATAGTTGGTTATGTTTTTTTTTAAAAAAGAGTATTTGAGTTGCTTCTATCTCCTCCCACGACACTTCTCAAATTTTATGACAAAATTAGAAATCCAAGAGTTTGGCCCTGATTTATCTTTAATTTTCAGATTTGTTATCTACTTACCAACAAAATGTCCCCGAGCTCTTGTGATCTCGCCACTAAATGGTCCAAATTCTTGACGTCCATTAAGTTCCCTGTGTAATCCACTCCAAAGTCCCAATTTTGAAGGGTCTTCATAATGAACCTGTCGTCATTAATCATACACGAAAGTGGGTTGCCCTCGTAATAGGGATTCAATGTAGTAGCCAACCATTTCCACTAGAATCAAAAGGTGAGTGAAATACATGAGACGAAAATTATATAAATCAAAATACTATAATATAACCTATAATAAAGAAAATACGGGGTTTTATGTATCTTGCATATATTTTTTTTTTTATTTATTTCTTTTTAGTTCCAATATTTCACTCACTTTTCTTCTACAAACTTTAGGAGGAAATAGTGTTAAAAAGATTAAATCAAGTAGGAGTTTACATGTTGGTTGTTTATTCACTTATATTATTATACATTATACTGCCAGTAATGTCCGGACACCATTAAAAACTTGTTCATCTCGCGCTCATAAGGAGTTAGTATGGCTTATGTCCGCCAATCGTCGTAGTAACAATCTCGACACTTCTAGGAAAACTTTCCATAAGGCTGTGGTAGATTTCGGGATATCCTACATTCGCCATCCAAAATGGCAAACAGTGACATAAAAGTTTTGTGGCGTTATTGTCGGCCCCTCAACCGGTGCTCCAACTAAATCCAAGGCTTTAAATAGAATTGAGGTGGGTTTTGGGCTAGGGATGGCCAGAGCCGGTTCCTGTTGGAACCGGTTTTCGGGTCTGAACGGATCCGGTTCTAGAAGATTCGGTTCCGGAACCGGTTTTTTGGATCTAGGTCTGGAACCGGTTCTCAAGATCCGGTTCTGGAACCGGGTTATCAGATCCAGATCTGGAACCGGTTCCTAAGATTTGGTTCTGGAACCGGGTTTTCGGATCCAAGTCTGGAACCGGTTCCTAAGATCCGGTTCTGGAACCGGGTTTTCGGATCCAGGTCTGGAACCGGTTCTAAAAACCGGATCTCCGAGAACCGGTTCCGCCGGAACCGGAACTTTGTGGCCATCCCTATTTTGGGCCGGACAGTCAAGTACTTGCATCTTCACTCCTCAAACGTCTCTGTGATGGGGTGGGCTTTATGGATGCTGGCATTGGCACGTTGAATACAAACGGCCCACTTCCGAACAGATGCCGAAGGATAGATAGCGTATAGATGTCTATGCTTTGTTGATAGGCCCATCGTTCCAGTCCAAACCATGGCAAATAGGCCCATCCCATTATTCTTCCACTGCCAAATTTCACAGTATGGACGAGGCACTCTGGCAATAACACTCAACTGGCATACGCCATGTTTACTCACGTCTGTCGGATTGCCACATGAAGCATAATTAATCACTCCAAATGATGCTCTTCCACTCCCCCGCTGTCCACTCGTGCCATGATTTGCACCATTGGACTCGGCGCGCTCGTTTACTTATGTGATGCTTGGCTTATGGGCAACAGTTTGCTCATTAAACCTCAGTTCTATCATCTCGTGAGGAACAGTACATGTATTGGCATCACTTCCGAATTTGTGTGTCTACAGTGTCCAATGACCTTTGCCGGTGTACTTTCACTACGCATTTGAGTCAACTAATTTCTATGAGACAACTTTCGTGGTTTTCCTGTTCGGATTGCGAATTTAGTACTCCTTTTCGTTCTCATTTCATCTGTAGGTACGCACTATCGCACGTGTGATCTGGAATTTGTAGGAAATTACATATTGAATAACCGAGTCATGATGCCCATTTCATCTGCACTTAACTCTCCCCATCCGTTCATTTTAACTGCTCGCGTTTGTATAACTTTCTCCCAAGCGCTCAATTTCCTTCTATCACCATACCTGATGCATCTACTGAACCAGCCTACTTGTTTTTCATGGTGTCCGGTTATTAATGGCAATGTAGTGTATATTCCAATGGAGATAACTTCTCGAAATTCACTGCAAACCTCTTACACAAATCAATTATAAAAATATTTTTACAGTCTACTAAGAAAAATTATTAATTTTTTGCTTTCGCTATTAATATTCATAGTAGGAAATTCGTCTGGTATATTCGTTCCTCACAATTATGAAAAACTGCTGAAAGATTATATATATATATATATATATATATATATATATATATATATATATATATATATATATATATATATATACAATGCATTGTAAAAATTGTGTGGTCAAAATTTTCCATTGCAATGGTATGAAAAATGTTTCGAGCTTTTTAATTTAGAACGTTATTTATGATGTTTCTAAGGTTGATGATACAGAAGGCTGTTCCACATTTATGGAAACGATTTTGTCCCCCCTACGCTAGGGCGTAAAGCCGTATTTCCACCAGCGGTTGTGTTCAATATGACGACCCTGACTATAAACTATAGCCTCACACCGAAGTTTCCATTGGAGTAGGCTTCTGTTCAGAGAAATCTGATCAAGTTTGGACTACTACTCCTTGCAAACTTTCCACAAGCCAATCAATGTGCGTGGGCGACGTAAGGAAATCGCTTGCTTCAAACAAACGAAAGCACAAAAGTCCATTGGTGCAGCGTCGGGAGACTTGACACGGATGACTGAATATGGGGTAGCATGGATTCCAGTTTCACACTCTTCGCGGGTCATGTATGCCACATTTGTTCGAGACGTGAGGATGACTGCTTTGTCTTGATGAATTAAGACTTTACACACCTCACCCTACAACGACGGAAGATCTGCCCTGTCGCGACAAAACGCTGTAACTTTGGCGGAGCAATTTTGAGAAAAAGAGCCGTAAAATCGCTACAGACCGCCTAATTTCCTACTTACATCGCAATTCTCTTTGGTATATTTTCAAAAGTATTTGACTCAGCTCAATGCTGGGCCTGGTGAACATAAGTATCGGTGGGGGAAATTCAAAAATGCTTATAGCGACAAAACAATGTAACTCAAGTTACAGCGTTTTGTCGCGACACGGCAGATATGTTGCCGGTATAATGACTCCAGAATGTGTTGTTGACAGTATGCTGCGTTAATTTTCACATTTCGTGCAACTCTACGCAGGGGAAGTTTCCCTTTATGCCAAAAACCTGCAACCATCAAGAAGCCATGAGGAAAACTTTCGCGGCACGTGCGGACCCAATTGACATGATCCTTGGCATCCTTTGGATGATAGTAAATGGCTCGAACTCGCTTGGAGTTTGACAAATAGATCCAGGCCTCGTATAACGTGACCACATATTTTCATTTGTCACCCGCTAAATATCGTTCACAAAGCCGTTTGCAATGGACCCTGCGTTTCCGGATGTGTTTGGTTGTGAGTGTGCGAACATGAGGCTTATGCTTCACTTTCAGGCGTAAATCCTGGCTGATTATCCTCTGCACAGTTGATTTGAATCTTCTAACACTCCTGGCAATGTCTCTTTGTGGCGGCAAATTCTCCTGGGTCGCCAATTTCTGCACTTGTCGAACCACATCCGTTGTAAGTTTGGCACGGGGGTGTTGTTTTCGTGCCATGGTGTTGTTTTCGTGCCATTGTTCGCATACCCATTTCCTCTGGCTGTGCATTTTTGTTGCGTTTGAGTACATTGGCAAATACCCTTCTTGGAAATGGTGAAACCCTTGGACGAACACTGTTTCACAATTGCACTGTAACTGTATTCGATGTTGGAAAGAGCGGTGATGTACCGTCCCAGAATGGGATCACTTTTGGAGGCGTTTTATACTCAGAGCACTTCACTTCCTGCTACCGAATTCTCCACACAACTGGTTTGTGATTGCTCTGCTGTGCTTACTGTCTGTGCGATTCTAGCACCCCTGGCAACGTTCCACTTAGTTTCTATAAATGTGGACAAATCTTCTGTACGAGGTATGTCAAAAAGTAATCGAACTTTTGGTTGACAAAAGTACATTTATTGATTTGGAAATCCGAAGCACTAATCCTCTTCAAAATAGACTCCTTGGTAATACTTCTCCCAGCTCTTTCGCCATTGTTTGAAACACTTCTGGAACGGATTTTGGAATGGTGAACAACCGTGCCGTCGCATTCCGCATGATGTCTTCTCTTGACTCAAATTGGGACTCTTTTAGTGCCATTTTCAGCTTGGGAAATAACCAGAAGTCACACGGAGACATGTCGAGTGAGTAGGGAGTTTGATGACACACAGGAATGTTGCGATGCAAGTCTGAATCAAACTTCGCGGTCACTCTCCTCATGCACAAATTGAATGGTTTCCGTTTGGGTATAGGCATGCTTTTGGCAAAATTTGATGCAATTATCTCTGTTCAAGTTTTCCTGTCATCTTAGAAGAATCTCAAATCTGACGACCGCTCACTAGACGTCTTCACTAGTTGGCTAACTGCCAGTGACCGACGCTTTCTGTGGACAGGGAAAAAAATCTGACTGCGCATGAGTATCCCCTCTACATTTCCACTGAAGAAAGTTTCCCGTGCTTCATTGGTTTACACGGCAAAAAAATAAGGTTCGATACTTTTTGAAAACACCTCGTATAATTCTAATGTACATAAAATCATTTATTTTCTTTATTACTGATAATCTGCGTTAAAAACATGAAAATCTTGAAGTATTCTACTAGATCTAATTAAACAGCGTAAGAAATGTTAGAAATCGACCACCCAGCGTGATCTTCTCTTAAACAGTCTCCAATGATATCCCAACTACTTTGAAAATAAAGTATAAAACTCAAACAACTATTTAAGTTAATTAGACTAAAGCATGCTTCTTTCGCAAAAAACAATGGAGGAAAAAAATCATTTTTATATCTCTCTAGAAGCAATTCACAGTTTCCTGCTCCAGTTACTGATCATCATCACGAATACCACACTTGAACTTATCGTTGCTGCGCCTCGAAGAACCGATGCCATTTTTGTCGAAAACGAGTTATGTCGTGCAAATAAACCAGAAAGCTGTCAGGCAGCGTCCCTTATAATGTCATAAGTTAATATTCAATTGTTTCGCCACAACAATGAAAAAATAATAGATTGAAATTAAAGGCTTCCGGTTCTCATCACGTATGTATTGATTAATGTATACAAATCCTCTATGTGCTCATCAAGGCGCAAAAGGTGCTACGTAAACAAAAAATAGTAATATAATACTGTTTAAGCAAGCTACAACAATGTGCAGTGCATAATACTATATGCAGAACCAATTTTATTACACTTTTCAAGTGTTTCCGTGTATTTAGCAAAATTTTTAATAGTTCGGAATGTTTTTTGCTTCTCCTGAATAGTTGTGGATTTAACACATAGCGGTTCTTCGAGGCGCAGCGACGACAGATTACATTCATTCATCGTCACAGAAACAAAACTTCTACATCGGATTCAATCCAGTATGAAGCAACTTCACTCTTTATATTATTACTACCCACCCCCCTAAATATAATCACGTATTTCTATCAGTAGCTGACAGTTCTGGTCACATCAGACTTAAATGCACCAGTTTCAACTTTTCTTTTTGATCAAAAGATCCAATATATTTTAATCAAAAATTTTCTTGTATATCTGGAGAGCTACATATAGTGTAGCCAAACCCAAACGATCACTTAACTCAGTATGATGTGCTTATTCCGTAGAAAATACGAAAACTCGATTTAGGGGCCGTTCAAAAATTTTGTGGTCCCTGATCCAAAAACTAATTACTGGCCCAGATCGCAATCTTTTCATGCATTTTTATGGATCATTCCTAAAATTCTTGACCAAGTTCGTAATCTTTTGATCCATTTTTTTGGGAGGGGGGGAATCATTCCTAAAATTCTTGTTTACCTAACCCTTCTTACTTTTTTTTCTTTCTTTTTCAAATTCCCATCATGTATTTTGTCACTGGACGAAATTAATTTTGTACTTTTAGTTTGTGTTAATCCTAATTTTGGAAACATTCCTAAAGTTTTTATTAAACTTTTTTTTTTTTAAAAAAAAATCATTACTTATGCGTGCAAGTATTATCAATATTTGAGTTTTTACCATGTTGATATATCAAGTTCATTACAGATGTCAAACACAGTGAAATTCCGAATTCAGTCCTATTAAAACATTTAAAGGGAAAGGGGGGACAAAATTAAAATCATGTGGGACTGGGAATTTCATTTTTTAAATCCAGAAAGAGGAAAACTAAAACTGAATTCTAAGGTGGACTGACTGGTTAAAGGTTGGTATCTCATCAACGACATCATCAAGCTGCAATTAAAAAGGCAGAACTCTTACAAAACTATAATTACATGGGCGCATGAAAGGATAATCCACATTAACAAAAAATTGGCTACTTACAAGAAATATTCACTTTTTGTATTGTACTGTATCACTTTTTGTATTGTGCTTATAAACATTACACGTGCTCCTGTTTGTATACAACAGCCATATGTATTTTACGATGGAGTACTACGCCTTACGTTGGATTACTACAGAAGCATATGACAGACAAGTCACATGACGGCAAGGGAGCAGCAGCGCCACCGCCACCCGGAGCGCCTATATAACGAACAGGATTCAACGGACAGTCAGTAGTCTGCGATTGGTCAACCCTCCTCTAGCTTGCCTGGAGCTCTAGGAGAAACCAAACCTAAAAGCCTCTAGTTTGCTGCGGTACTCTAAGCTTCCCTTCCTCCCGCCTTAGCTTGCACGGAGCTCTGTCGATACCCCAACCTCAATCATTTAGCCTGCTTCGCGGCTGTGTGACTCTTAACCCCCTCATTGCTTGCTTCGAAGCATTGAGGTTTCCTCCTCCACTTCCCTTAGCTTGCTTCGGAGCTCTGTGGAGATCCTGCCTTAAGGCTGCACAGTCTACCTATATGCACGACAGACATAACAGTGTAACTTTAAGATCTGCGTTTTTGATTATTCGTTTCTCCAATTTTTATCCTATTCTTTTTTATCTTTTAATTTACCTTCGTCCTTTATAACCGGGAAGCTTCGTAGAGAAAATTTGGAAAGTAGATTCTAAATATTCTATTGGAGTTTAGAGGCCCAATCAGGTACGAGGTAACTACAACAAAGTTTAAGATTAAATTGACTCTAAAGCATATATTTCTTGCTTCTGGGATTGTTCTTTACAAGTAACAATACGAAGAAAAAGACTCGATAAAAGTATCTACCACTAAAAAATGATCTTCGCATTTATTTAAAAATCTCAGTACCAATTATTAAACAAGTATATATTAAACTCTGTACAGCAACAACCAGTAAATGGCGTGTTTACCAACCAGCTTTGACCTTCAGTCCTTAGGGATGATGTACGATATGAGCACATCGTCTCCTTTCTCCGTTAATGTCGGCTTTTTTGACCGGAGTACGCTACCTCATTCTTCCAGGTAGCTTTCCAATTGTCCTCAGGACGCACTACCAACGCCATCTGGTATTACCCAATTATCACCTATCTAAATATTGAAAAGACTCAATATTGTTGGCGTTCTACGGAAACTGCTAATCTCTTTCCAGTCTTAGAAAAAAGTAGATGTAAACAAACCCACCTGACTATCAATGGATCGATGATCAGTGATAGGTTGTTGGTCTCAATACACTAGTATCCTACCGCAATATAATCCCTATTAAAATAATAATTTCACAGATATCTGAATTTATCCTTCATTTTATAAGAAACGCAATATATATAATATTTAATAACAGATATAGCTTTATTTCAGCCTCATCAGTATTTGGACATACAGTATTACTGTACATGCGTATGCGTTCGCGCGCCTACCTCACTCATTTAAAATTATTGTAGAATGCAGAGTTTCATGGCGAGGATAAGTGACAATAATCCATCTTCGTCTCGTGTTATAAAAAACAAAAGAGGACAAGAAGAACAGGGAGCAATCTCGTTTATATAATGATTTAAGAAAATACATATTCCCAACATAGCAGTAGTTAGTGTCAGTGCGTTAATTATTTACCAACCAACCGTAGCCTTACACTTTGAAAACTATACGACGACAGTAAGCTAGCAGATGATCTGTCTGTTCATGTCTCTCACTGCAGAAGCATGTGTGAGACGCGGGCGGAGTAATACATTTCGCTTTGTTTACAGACTTTAGACAAGCGTGGTTAGGAAGTTAGCGATAAAAAAAGTAATTAGTATTGATTAATAATTACCTCTAATCCAGTTCCGTTCGTAAAAGACGATTTTATAAAGTGATTTAAGGATGTGATGAAAGCACCAGGCGCTTCGCACAAGTGCACTGAATTCAACTTCCTCGTCTGAACTACAACTGGTGGCACCAAGTTAAACAATGAAGCATTTTCGTAGAACTTACACCATGCCTGAAAATAGACAAATGATTATTATTGATATACGTGGAAACTTAGAACACGATATACACGTATGTACATGGCATGGACAATATAATGAATGTAACGATATTTGGCAGTAGATTGACAGTGGACATACCTACAAGTTATGCTTCCGTTATTTAGTTATATTTTTAGAATATGCTGGCCTACTTACCATAATTAATGCAATATATAACAACAGACTTATAAACATGTAACTTTAGTGTATTCGTAATTTTCCGTACTTAGAGTGGCCGAGAATGAAAGAAGCTGCTTAATTTCAAAATATTTATACTGGCATCGTAAAAAAATGAAATGAAATCTTTAAGTTTTATGTCCCATAGTTATGCCGGTTAGGCTAAAGGAGACGGTGATGATGAGAGATGACTGAAATGCTGGAATGAAGGAAGTGGAAGGAAACGGGAGAACCCGGAGAAAACCCACGAGCACGGTTTGTCCACCACAAAGTCCACACGGCGCGAGCTGGGCTCGAACCAGAGACCCCAAGCATCGGAGATGAACACTCTACCACTGAGCCACCCCGCCCTCCTACTGGCATCGTAAGATTAGTCATATCACTTCATTAATTTTTTCGAATGTTCGAAATGTCATGGCTTCTCTTTTTTATATTCCTTTTGAACTATCTCGTACAACATAGTAACGATATCTGTCCTCTACTGTTAAACATAATCCTACTTACCTGAGTGATAAATTCAGGTTCAATTTTTTCTCGTAAGGTCCACAACACACTCCCAGCTTTATTCGTAGATCTCGTGTGTTTGTGCCATTTTTCTAGGTTGTAATCATTTAACTTATTTTTTACATCATTTAACTCCTTTTTCAGTCTTTGCATTTCGGGAAGCTGTAAAAATTAAGAATTAACAATTAATATTATTACTTTATAAATACCGGTAATATTTCAGAATGGGAAAATACTTCAACTAAACAAATTCTAAGCAGAAAGTGCTACAACTTACTGATATTTATAACGAAATACTTTAGTTTGTATAATATTTACCTGTACCGTGGGCAAAAAGTGCTCATAAATATGTAATATACTTAGTAGAATGTTCATTTTAAATTAACAGAAAAGAAGAATGTTTTTAATATATGTAAGAGATTATTATGGGATAGTTGTGGCTATGTACATGTTATGTGTTGACCTAGTCAAGTGAATTTATGTATTTCACGGTTTTAAAAAGGAATATTTAAGACATATCAAGCAATAAAGGTGAGGCTAATGATCTTTGAATATCTGAGTTGATTCTTGCATAAAGAAAAGTTATTATCGCTTCGTAACTTATATTTTAACAGACGGACCAGGTTGACGACGCTTTTCTATAGAGTCGTTATAAAAATTTGGTTTACCAAACCCGGGATCTTTTGAAAATTCAGTTCCCGAAGAAGGAAAGTAGGGCTGAATTTACTTGGATATTACCATTTATGAATACGAACTTAACCGTATTACGAAGCGGTAAGGTCATCAAAAGAAAAATGGATAGTGAAATAGTGCAACAGGAATCTAATACCAGTAATCCAGGTGAAATTAGTGCAACACCAAGTTTGTCATCTGAGGATCGACTTTTGTTAGCTGTGCAGCGACAAATTATGCAAATGACGACTGAGATAAAACAAACCATGGAACAGAAGCTCAATGAATCTAACACAAACATGGAACAGAAGTTCTATGAAGCTAACCAGACCATGGAACAGAAGATAGAACTGAAGTTCTATGAAGCTAACCAGACCATGGAAAAGAAGATAGAACTGAAATTTAATGAAGCTAGCAAGCAGTATGAAGAATTAAGTAAACGAATAGAACGGATAGAACTGAAATCAGACGATACGAAACAAACAATCGTCCAGGTGATGAACGACATATCCTCGCAGTTTGAAGAGAAGTTAAAAAGGTTAGCCGATGAGTGTCAAGAAAAGCACGATCATCAAAATCATGAAATCTGTGCTGTAAAAAAGGATTTAACGTTAATAGAATCTTCCGTTAAACATCAAAAGATCCAGTTGGCTACTATGCAGGAAGAAATTAAAACGTTACAGGCTAGAGACACCATTTATCGCAATAATCTGGGCAGTGATCGCTTCGAGTTTCCCCAATCACCGGATATAAATACGCCTTCGCCGGAATCTGAGGAGGATATTATATTAGAGGAAAATTGTCCGAAGATCACTGATGAACGAAATATAAATGGTATCATGACACAGCACGCTACGGACCGGAACAATCACACCACAAGAACAAGGAGTGAGAAAAGAAAGGTAAAGCTAAGTGTCAAGATGAGCGAAATCAAAGCCATGAGTAAATTTAGTGGTAAGTGCAATGAAAATGCTAGTTCTTTCTTAGAGAAATTCCAAGACGAATGTAATATAATGTCTATCGACCGATCACAATACATGAAATTAATACCCCATGTATTACTCCCACCTTGTTCCTTATGGTTTAAGGCAATACGTGATCACATTAGTACATATGAGGAATTTAAAGCGGCATTGATCGCGAATTACGAAAATGACTTTTTGCTGGCAAACAGAGATGCCACTCTTAGAAATCAACATTTCAATCCTCGATTGCACAAATCTATTGTAGAGTTTGTTATAAATGTCTATAATGAATTAAAGGTTGTTAATCCCTTGCAATCGGAATCAAGAATAATTGCATCGATTCGCAATTTGCTTCCATTTAAATTACAGCAGATCTTATTTTCCACACAGTGTATGAGTTTCAGTCATTTATTAATGCTTGTACAATGCTACGAAACTCAATACCATGCTATGAATCTAACACAATCAGGAATGGGTAAAAATAAGAATAATTCAGATCATTTGGTCCCTGTTCGGAATTTGAATATCCGAAGTGTGAATAATAATGAACCGAACCTAAGACGAGTATACTCTAGCAATCAAAATGAACAAAATAGACAAGGTTATGTAGGGAATCCGCCTAACCTAATTAATCGTAATAATTCCTATGTTAGACCATATAGTCAAAATAGGTTTAAAAATAGACGAAATGTATGGAGAAATTCCACCAACGCAGCGAACTACGTGGATAGAAGTAATGGAAGGATAAGAGATGGCACTTCACATCAAGATCCAGGTATTGAAGTAATTTCTGTACAAAACAATAATACAGGACATAATCATGATTGTGCTGTACAGTGTACCCTATTGGAACCCTACTCGAGTATGAATTTAAACTAATTGCGGCTGATATGGTAGGGGTTAAACCCATGTCAGCTGTAGGTTCTCATGAGCATTTATCTAAAAATTTAAGCGATAATTTCTATGAACATTTATCTTCCAATTTACCGGTTCATGCTAATTATGAAAATGATCTTTCCTATGACGTTTCTGTGAATAACTATTCGGAAATAGCAATTAACAGGTGTCAATATCAATTTATACCTGTTGTAAATCGTTGTTGGTTTGAAGACGATACTGTCAATGATGGTTTTAATATCGAAGAAAATTTTGTATTTTTAAAATCATATAGTACTGCTAAAATACCTATTAAAGTCAATGGATTAAGTACCGAAGCTTTACTCGATACGGGAGCAAACGCCTCTCTATTATCGTATTCATGGTGGAAAGTAATCACTAGTAATTATTCGAATCCTAAGCTACAAAAGGCTGAGAACATTATTATAGTTGATTTTACCGGTAAACATAAAAAGAGAGTAGCAGGAATTACCCGTGTGTCAATATCTATCCAAGATTTCGAAATATCAATCCCTATTCTGGTTAACAATAATAATGAAAAATGTGTTTAATAACAAAAAGGTGTCTTTTGTTTCTGTAAAATAAATTTATTTACTTCCGTTTGATTATTCAAACGTAGGTTATGTTTAATTTTTATTCTTTCTTATTAATGTGAAGAATCATAATTCAATTTATAATTAGTTAAAGGCAAAAAAATTACTTTATATCAGATTGATTTGTGTTTAATTGTCAAAGATTATGTTAAGAATAAGATCCATTCTATAAAATCAATTATTCAATAACTACCTTGAATGAAATTCTTCTTTATTTATGACATCTTAGTGCTACTATGTATACATTACAATTGCAACATCTAACTTATTTGTTATACAATGCGCCCGAAAAGAATAAATATTATTTGTCACATCATCGTTTGTAATAATGATCGAAACTAGTAATCTTGACAATTTGTGTTTCACCCTCGTTAATTATATTTCTAAGCGACGATGTTTTTAATGATAAAGAATAAATAATAATGTAATAAAAGAGAAATATTAATGAAATCAAAGATTTATTGTAAATGTATTTATGTGAATGATAATAACTAATATTTTATATATATATGAGGGTTAACCAAAAAATAATGAAGATATATACGAGGTGTGATCAAAATATAAAGAACATATGTAATGTACGAACATTAATCTAATCAGACCAGTGGTTCTTGAATATAAAAGCCAAGCCTACTCATGACTTTTATATTCAGTCCCTTTGTCGGGCGACATTTTCTATAACGAAATACTTTAGTTTGTATAATATTTACCTGTACCGTGGGCAAAAAGTGCTCATAAATATGTAATATACTTAGTAGAATGTTCATTTTAAATTAACAGAAAAGAAGAATGTTTTTAATATATGTAAGAGATTATTATGGGATAGTTGTGGCTATGTACATGTTATGTGTTGACCTAGTCAAGTGAATTTATGTATTTCACGGTTTTAAAAAGGAATATTTAAGACATATCAAGCAATAAAGGTGAGGCTAATGATCTTTGAATATCTGAGTTGATTCTTGCATAAAGAAAAGTTATTATCGCTTCGTAACTTATATTTTAACAGACGGACCAGGTTGACGACGCTTTTCTATAGAGTCGTTATATATTATATATATATATATATATACTTTTTTTATGTCAGGACAGGTAAAAGTTGATGATTCGTTGGCATTAATTTCAATCTTCACTTTGACTTAAGAATTTTCTCAAGTAAAATTCACATTCTGTTACTCATTACCAACGTAACAGTACATCAAAAAGTAAATTCACAATTTGGAGACAACAGCTCCCCAAAACTTAGCTCTGGCACTACGAACGGGGAGGTACTTTGTGCCTACCACTGTATATCTTTTGTGATTACCTTCTAATCGTTTCTTTAAAATTATATATAATAATTTTATAATTTTATATATATTGCTCAACATGTTTAGCTAAAGCATATACTTTACGGTGGTGCAAACTGAACGTTAGTGTGTGTCATAAATTTGTTATTTTAAGTTGGTGGGCACAAAGTAACTTCCCCCCCTTCCCGTTGGTAGAAGACGTGACTGACATTTAGAGGTGTCACTCCAGGATGACAGTATAATTAATAGCTGTATCCCGCCTTTCCTGAATTTGGCGGTTAGCCTTACTCCGTGTACTGTTCACTTCAGTCTCCGTAGACTTTTTGAGATTTTCTAATTTGTTTCTTTTGCGAGATAAATTTTAACAGGTGGGTGCAAAATGACTCCCCTCCCCCCTGGTAGTTCGCGTTACAAAAATACGTAGGTAATGTGAGGGTTAAAACGCTCAACCGAATATTGTTACAACAACGTATGACGTCATAATGTTGTATATACACAGCACTTAATTGAAATTCACCATCAATTCCCGATTCTAGCATCATGGCGGGTTTGAGTGTGTGCAACCCAACTAGTTCCATCATTCTTTATCCAGGACATTTACCACATTTTATTCCCCGTTTTTCCACATCTTACCGACACCTTATACTGCCATGTACTCCTTAATCTTCCCAGTTACTGATAAATGGGTAAGACATCTACCTATGGTAAAAGCCACAAAGTCGTTCACAGGTCATCTGGATCACAGCTTTATAACGGTTCGTAAATGTAATTTTTACTTTATTTGTCAATGAAGAAATAGTTTACTTTAAACATTCAAATTATTAGGCTAAGACATTAAAGGATTTTAAGCTATAGTAAGCATCACTCGAATTGGCGTGTGACATCAGCCAATAAGCTCGCAATGCGCTGTTACTAAACCTTCAGGGAGGAATCTAACCATTCACAATTGTCCACAAATATGAACAAAATCAATTATGAATGATTAGATTCCTCTCTGAAGCTTTAGTAACAGGGCATTGCGAGTTTATTGGCTGATGCTACAAGCCAATTCGGGTCTCGAGGACTATAGTAATCATCCGTTTTCTATATCCGTGTATATGACTGAAAACATGAGTTGACCTGCATTGTTTGCCTTCTTGTTCTAAGGACGGGTACAGATTCCATCCTCGGAATATCACTTCACAAGAGTTTAGTAATAATTCTCTACTGCATGAAGACCAACAATCAGCTGCTACTTTCTTTCTGCAATACGGACAAAAAAAAGTGACATTTTTAACGTTGGATTCCAATGTTGTCAAACACACTCGGATAGCAGACATTTATTTCGAAGCAAATTTATAGAAACAGAAGTGAAAATCAAATTTGTGAGCCTCACATTAAAAACATACCTGTTGGAGTGAACAAGAAGCGCCCTTAAATAACATTATTATTTAATTTTAATAATTGTACGTTAAAACTATTTTGTTTATTACAAACTAAATCATGGTGTCTAGCAAATTTCTCTCAGCAATTTCCCGACTTTTTTCAGACTTTTCCCGACCATTTCCAAATTTTTCCCGACTCATTCTAAAAAAATGTTTTCGTAAAATTAGGAAAGATTGAATGTAATGAAAAAGTGTACAAGTTTTTACCTGATCATAGAATGTCTCCTTCTTCATATATACAATGAAACAACCTAATCGTGCAATTTTTTGATCTCCTCCTCTATGGTAGCAACCTGTTCTGACAACTGACTGTTTCTTTGCTTCAAATTCCTTTCGTCTCTGTTCTGCTCTTCTTTTCTCAGCGGCCCTGCGATCTTTTTCTGACATCACTTTTCTGCGGTGTTCTTCGGCTTCCTTGAATCTCGCGTATGCGTTTCTCATTGATAGAATCATCTGCTTTAGGATAGGAATGGCTTGTATGCCACCAGCCTCATTGACAGCATCATACACTACAAATTTTCAACTACTAATTTCTTGTTTACCGAAAAACCCCTTTCTAATGCTACATTACCGTGGGAAAGAATTAGGCATATCTTTACTACTTTGCACAGATATACATCATTTGGTGGTAACACATTCATCCAGAAGTTATCAAGTCTGTGTTCATTTCTTTTGTACGACTCCATTTTCTGCATCAGACGCTGAAGCAATATTACTCTGCACTAAAATTTCGAACGTTGCTCTCATTTGTTTAACAGCTTCTTCCTGTGAATGACCAACGGTTAAGGGATTAAGAAACGTCAGCGCTTTTGTAAGGGAATATTTTAGCGGGGACCTCTCCCGCAGCTTGGACACTAAATGTTGATAACATTCACGTACTTGCTTTCGGATACACATTTCCTTTTCACTAACTTTTGTACATCTTCTCAGTGCTGACCTAGTTGCATACCCAAGGTCAATTTTCTTGATACGAATTAAATTAATATATAAGTTTTCACTTTTCTCCATAACATCAATAGCACTGATACTCTTCCTGGCCATTATTTCTTTTTTAACGAAGCGAGACAATACTTTCAATAACTGAGTAAGGCTACCATGCAAAAATGGAGTCATAGGAGTGTCTGACTTATATTCAGTCAGGAAAGGCTCACAGTCCTCAGCAAGAGATTTGAAAAACGCTAATTTTGCATAGAGCAACTTGTCGTTCAAATTTCTAGCTACTATTCTGAAACTGTTACATTGTCTGTTACCTTAACCGTTTCAACATACTTTCTCACATGCGGTAATATTTCTTGGCTTCGCTTGGCTACCTTCGCATTTTCTACCCAACGAATATGGCAAAATGGAAGTGGAAACAATGACGGACCTGTTATTTCAGAATGCTGGGCACGCCTTGCTGGTACCATTTCGTACAAGTTATACAAGGCTCTAAGAGAAGAAATCAAATCCCATCCAGTTTTTTGTATGCCAGTCTTAAAACCACCGTGAACAACGCGAAGACCACACGAGCCAAGTTCAAGGAGCTGTGGAGCGTCTGTACCAAGGGAGGCACAACGTTCCTCTTTCATTAGCCGTAAAAGCGCCCAATTTACATTTGGCCCATCCACTGAAACTTGCAAAAACGGATCAAGCGATTGCAATACATTCTGCAAACCTTGTAGTAGATCTGTAGCTGTACTATGATCCATAAAAACAGAATTCAAATACCGTGTTCTGACTCTGTTCGTGTTATCGTCCCAGAAGCGTACACTTACATCCATTTGAGTTCTTTGCGCAACACTATTTACTTCATCAAATCCAATGACATAATGTTCGCACCCTTGTAATACGGATTTAAGTTCACGTTGAAAGTATGGACACAATCCGTACACGATGCTATATGACATTTTATCCTTGTGCAATTTCATCTCGCTAGCAATTGTAGTGTCTGGAAACATCCTAGTGAAAAGAACACTACTTTCAGCACTGCGTAAAGAGTTGTGATTCATCACCTCGTTTATACACCACAAAATCTCCGCCTGTATGACTCTATCTTTTAGTTTATATTTGTCCAGAGTCGAAGTAGACCTACGAGTGGGAGAGCATGTTTCGCTGGATGAGCATGGGACAGGACCAGTGCTGGTGCCAGGTTGATCTACATTTAATGAAGACGCAGGAACATCTAAAATTTCTTTAGGTTTTGTTGGGAAATGATATGTCATTGCGAAAGTCTTCTGTCGAGTCGCTGCAAGGTTTTGATGCTTCTTGCACTTTGAATGACTGGTAAGAGCTGTACGTCCCATGGTGCCAAACAAAAATGTGTCATGACACCACACACATTCTGCAGTTAACTTCGTCTTCCCTTCTTTTACCCATGGAAATTCATCTTTCCACCTTTCTTGAAAATTCGTTGACTGCATAATGTGCGTCAGACTCTGAAAACACAAAAGATAAATCATGGCAAAACTACGCGAATATGTTCGGTGCTGAGCTAATTCGTGGCCTAATCGACGATTACGTAAATAAACATTAACCTAACCTAACCTGTTAGAAAAACTTTGCTTAGTTATATATATATATATATATATATATATATATATATATATATATATATATATATAAATAGTTGGTAAAAAGTGTTGAATTATTTACGAAATCATTCCCCAGATAAACTTACCTGCACGTGAAAAACAATCCAACATTTAATTTATACTAAATATTATATACGCATAGTACGATGCAACGCCCAATTAACCACCCGTTACTCTTGAAACGCAAAAACCTTTCTGCTGTCAGCAAACACTGTTGCCAACCACTCGCTCACCACTCTTCTTCCCCCAGCACCACAGCAGGAGACAAACCGCGCGCCTCACATAAATCGCAGAAAATCCACGGTGTACGAGATGCAACGCGTACCACGTGACCACTTCTACGTAGAAAATTAAAAAAAACGGTTGAGATGGATCGCGATGTATTTAGGAACACTTTTTAAAAAAATACGATGTAAACGTACTACATCGCGATGCATTTGGGAACGCGAGGTTTATCGAAGTCGCTCCGACAAGCGTCAGCATCATTTCCAACATGTGGAATTTAATTCCATTTTTCCCGACTTTTTTCCGCAAATTCCAGACAAATCCCCGAATTCCCGACCATTTTTTAAATTTAAGACAAATTCCCGACTTTCCCGACTGCTAGACACCCTGTAAATACAACTATTAATTAATAAGTAGTTAACAGGAAACGAAAACAATATGATACGTAATCAAATGCAGTTGCGTTCGTTCCTCTAATCGCTGCCTTAATTTAGATTTTGGGGGAATTGTTATTCTGGCAACACTGAAAATTCTTCAGGTTCATATTTTCTGTTATAGAATAACATTATATATGATTGGTAAATTGCATTTCATTTATCTCCTATCACTTACCGGTATGAATAACAAGCAAAAGACAAATCGTAAATTTTGTATTATTTTTAGTAGGACAGGCTCTTAAGGTAAATAGTAAGCTGATACCTTTTCATTTTTGTTGAAAACAGACACTTCTGCAGTTAACCTCTGGTATGTGATACTTACTTGCCATTTATCTTCCGTAAACAGGGTTCCAGGATCAGGAAGCTGCCACCCTTCTAACGCCCGGAAAAATGTAAACCTTTTGTTAAAATACTCCCAGACAATATTTTCCAGTTCACTCGTATCCTCGTAACTACGTTGCTGTCGTCCAAACGATGTCGGTAATTCATGATCACGATTCTCGAATGATTTCCGGAAGGAGTTCCTTTCGAACCCACGACCACCAGAAGACGAATACATGTCATTGTCTGAAGATTTGCGCTGAAAGTTTCTGCCCGACCCACGACGATTTCCGAAATTGAACGACGATCCTTCATGATTCTCCGTAGAGCCATCGTACGATTTGCGATGCCAGTTTCTGAATGACCCTCCCCGAGATCCAAACGAGGGTCTGTTTTCTTTATCACTGGAATCGCTTGTAGTTGGGGATAACACTACATTATTGTGTCCATCTGATGATCTAGAACTATCTGCAACCCTTTGTCGCTTTTCCATAGCAGCGTGCACGTCTTTAGTACAATTCCTACAAAAATTATCACTACCATTATTATTTCTACATGCACCATCACAGTCAGACCGAAGATGATACGGATATTTTCTTTGGTCGTCACCATTCAAGTCAGTCGTTGATTTATTTCTGCCTCTATATTTGGCTGCCATGATGTCCTCACCAAGAATTTGGTCTGTATATAACTGTAAGAAAAGAAAAAGATGGAATTGCATCAGTATATGCTGTATTCGTAGTGCCAAAGCAGGTTCTCTCAGTTTTCATGAGAACAGAAATGATCAGTTAAATACTATCTTTAGAGAATAGTGTTTAACCTAAGTTATACGTATATTTTTCTTGCCGTACCACAGCTCACCTCACATCAGAAAAACAGATGTGATCGATTAGTGAAAAAAAAAAAAAAAAAAAGACGTTTACCAAAAATTGTGTACTCTCTCTATTCGGCTATTTGTTTCTTATATGAAGCATTTTCCCTCTGTATGTTTAAAAGAATCGAATCAGTCAAACCTTTTATCTCTATAAGGGCAATGAGGGTAATTATGAGACACTCCTCACTGATCTTAACCACTGTACGTAAATACAAATTAAGAACACAGGCATTTAGAAACATTCTTCACAATGCTCTGTCTACATTTCAGTTAACAAAAGTTTGCATGTACCAATCTTTTTAACAAACCCATTCAAAAAAAAAAGTTTTGAAATTTGAAATCCTATCATTAACTTTTATATCTACTCGTGCAGTAATATCACTGTTGTAAAACCAATGGGTGTTGGTGGAAGCCTGGTAGGTCAGCAGTTATAGGTTAAGTTGAATTTGTGCCTTGGTCTTTCGTTTCAGAGTTACAAATTCTTTTGATTTTGTATCTCATTTTGCTTATATGAAGGGTAACTATGACACGCATGCTAGATTAATGTATTTGAGAAATAACTGGAATCTGTCTCTGTATCCTACCTAGTTATATCATAAATACTGTCAGAAAGTTTGGAGTGGCGCTGTAGGCATCCGGAGTGGCACAGTGCTGCCACCTGTGTATAAAGCGGAAGATGCATGTAGTGTGTGTTCATGACACACGTTGATATTGTACTGAGTTCTGATGGGGTGGGCGATTAAGAAAATCGTGTAGCAGTAATTGCACTACACAAGGTCGAGAAGTCAGCAGGTGAGATTTTCAACCTCCTGAAACCCCTACAAATCAGCAAGAGATTCGTGTATCGCGCCATACAGCGATACACCAAGACTGGAACGGCAGCTGACCGCGCAAGGAGTGGCAGACCACGAACGGTACGAACCCCGCAGGCCCAGAAAGCAGTCGCAGCAAGAATTCGAAGAAATCCTGTTCGAACACAGCATGAACATGAGCAGAAATTCCATGTCTCGTGTGCTCAGAAGTGACCTACATCTACGGGCGTATAAGAGGCGGACTGGTCACTTTCTGACCCAAACATTAATGTCGCAGAGGGTCCTTAAATCAAAGAGACTGTTGTGGTGTTACGCCAACAATCTGCACAGAAAGATTCTGTTCACTGACGAAAAGGTGTTCACAATTGAGCAGGCCTACAACGCCCAAAATGACCGTGTGTATGCCACGTCATCTACTGCAGCTCCAAGGGTTCCGAGAGCACGTCATCCTGCCTCAGCTATGGTTTGGTGGGGAGTGAGCTACTCAGGCACAACCCAGCTGCATTTTTGGGAACAAGGTGTTAAAACACCTGCCAAGGTGTACCAGGGTAAAACATCTGCCAAATATTTGTATATCTTCATGTAATAAACTCAAAATAACGAAGACTTCTTTGTCCCTCATACCTCAATATCACATACAGAAAGCTGGGGACAACAGGTGTCTCATAATTACCCTTTTGGAAGGAAATTATGAGACAACACAAATTCGACATTTACTCATCAACTTATGAGATTACAGGAAATTTCTTGGTAACAAATTGTTACTCTATTGGCACCATAAAACTGCTGCCTTGCTTTCAAAACTAATGTGAGATGAGTAACGTAGAAAAGTTGAGAAATCTGTCTCATAATTGCCCTCCCTGACCTTACATCTGATATTACGAAGAAGGCAGCTTCTATTCTTGCAGAGATTGTAGAATTTGTGAGAGAGTTCGATTTCGTAGGAATCGATCCTTCGGAACGGTATGAGTTACTTTTGTTGATTAAAAAAAACTTTCAATATCTGCATGAGGCCTTTTCTTCTGATGGAATCTACCTGAAGCCCACTTTTATTAGTCAAATCCTACTGACAAATCAAGAGGAAGAAAATGCGACTATCGCAGTGATTCATGGACAAGTGTAAAAAGTTTCTGATTTTAGAACGCAAAAAAAAAAAAAAAAAAAAAAAAATCGATCTTTCGCAAGATATCTCGGGATAGGAGATTTTTATGCTTTGTGGCATCCTAAGGATTTCCTGTGTGAATGCAACTTTGGAAGAAAATGGCAGGAACCGAGCTTGCCACAGAGGTTCTCCAACAAAAAGCGGAAGGCCTGTATCAATATAACGATAAGCAAACCTTTCCCTCCCCTAATGATCTTCCTCATACGACGCACGAAGCTCTTTCCATTATTGCAGAGATCAATGTTAGTTTCCAAAATTTTAAAGGGTAATGATGTTAAATATTCTTACATTTTTCAACAACATTTCTAACGGATACTTCAATAACGCGGATAATTATGTTTTCGTCCTATCAAAAGCATATTTTATTTATTATTACAAAACAGAACCCTCTTTTACGACATTGTCAAGTATAGAAATGGACAGTCTTCTTTGCCTTAACAACAGCAAATTATTGTAAGTTCATATGTAAATGAAATTTAATTATTACGTCCCACGACTGCCCTGTAGCCTAAAGGTGACGGATAATTTGACAATTAATGAATGATTGTGAAATCATTGGTGAAATGAGAATGTGTGAGGGAACGGGAGAACCCCGAGAAACAACACAGACACGATGTTGGTCATCACAAACCCCGTGGTACGGAATGAACAGAGAACTACTTGCACCAAAGGTGAGCACTCAATCACGGATCCACCATGCCACCCAATGTAATAAACCAGTGGCGTAGCCAGAGGGTGACCCGGCTCAAGTCCTCTCTTAGTGGAGTGATATTGAAAACGGATTCTGCTTACATGCAGTTTGTTTTACTTGTGATCTCCATAACACCCCTAAAGCAGAACGTTTCTCAACTTTCTGTGACGGATTACGAAATACAAAAACATTCTGCAAGCATTTTAATAATAACGCTGTAAAATTATAATGTAAAATTTTGAAGCGCATGAAAGCAAAAAAGTCTCTATAATTCTATTTTCTAAACTTTTTTTAAAATTTATTTACAGACTTTATTTATGGAGAAATATACAAGAGTCTTAAAGGGCTGTTATAATAATTGAATAAGTACATGGTGTCTAGCAAATTTCTCTCAGCAATTTCCCGAATTTTTCCAGACTTTTCCCGACCATTTCCTAATTTTTCCCGACTCATTCTAAACCGCTTCTACGTAGAAAATAGAAAAACGGTTGAAATGGATCGCGATGTATTTAGGAACACTTTAAAAAAAATACGATGTAAACGTACTACATCGCGATGCATTTAGGAACGCGAGGTTTATCGGAGTCGCTCCGACAAACGTCAGCATCACTTCCAACATGTGGAATTTAATTCCATTTTTCCCGACTTTTTTTCGCAAATTCCTGACAAATCCCCGACCATTTTTTAAATTTAAGACAAATTCCCGACTTTCCCGACTGCTAGACACCCTGAAGTAACAAACCAAGAAAGCCTTACATATATTTACTCAAAAAGCATTTACAGGTAGGTACTTGTTTTGTGTATTTTATAAACAGTTGTCAAAAATCAATTAAAAACACTGATAATGTCAAAAAATGCACTAAAAGAATCGACATTTTCGTCTGCTTTGTCATTAGCTACATTCTTTCTTGGAAATATCACGGAGTCCAAGGTAAAGAAAAAAAATAGCTGTGATAGAGTGATTGTTAGGTTCATCTATATTCAGGCAAGTCTAATATTGTTTTTTGAATGATACTAGAAACTTCAAGAACTCTTGTGAACAATTTACAATTTCATGCACTACATCGCTGCCAACTGTCTTTTAGGCTGAATTGTGCTTTATTTACGGGGAAGAATATAATTTTGCAACCGTAATTTTCATTTACAGAGTAGACAATCTTTCTGCGGCCGTAATTCTCGTCTAGAGGTTAGTTAATCTTTCTGCAGTCCGCACTTTCTTTATGCGACATTGTCGCACCATCGCCTGTTGTTCTGCTTTGGGGCATAACACGACATTATTTCTTATAATTTGTCACAAAAAAGTAAGTATTGTAGTCAAGTTCAAAAAGCTTAGTTCCCAGAAGGCTAAATTTTAGCCCTTCACAAGATTTCAGCGAACTATTTATATGCTGTATAATTTATATTTTTCTCTTAAAAAAAAAAAAAAAAAAAGTTTACTGAATTTCTCTTTCGCTTACGTATATGCAGAGCACGAAATTTAAGTCGGTCCTATTTTTTTCTCCCAAAAAGATCTAATTTATGAAATACCTATATCCAAACTAAAATATTTGGTTTCGAAAATTTTACACATGCACATACATATATATATGTGCACGCTTATGTATATATGCCCCCTTTGATAAGTTTCTGGCTACGTCACTGCAATAAACAAAAGAAAAGTAAGAAGGCAATGACTAAATTTTCTATCATTTTAAAGACTAAAATTCCAAAAGTTTGTATAGGAAAGAACACCTAACATTTACTCGCGCAAAATTAAAAATACAATAACTCACAAAGACGGCGTGCCAGGTCTTTGTTTCTGAAAGACTTTCATGGACCGCTGGAAGTGTCGTTGTTTGGTGAGCAGACAGCTTACGAACCACGTGGCCGGAAGCTACAGTAGTAATGTACACCAGGAAGTGAGCGTAACCAAACCGAATACAAAAACAATTCACTTTAAGGAATCGAGTAGAATCGAATCTTGTACTCGATTCTGCTCATCTCTAAAATTCTTAGGCTAGTTTTAGACGGAAGCATTTCTCATAGCAAAAATCGTATCATCGATATCCTACCGTGTAAAGGAGCAAATGCTATAGCATTTCCCATGCCATGGCATATCCTATGGCATTTCTCGTCGATAGAACCTGCTCTATTTCGTAGCATTTTCCCCAGCATTTCTGGTCCGATTGCAGCGCTGTGATGTATTAAAAAGAAGCGAAAGATTTTGTGCCAAATATCCATGCTCTTTGTTTCGTGTGGGAAAAAATGAGTTGGAGTAGGGATGCTGTTTGTCCACATACTTCTTTGTGATTTTCGTTTTTTAATATGACCGGCGAGAACTGTTGTTCCAATTACTATAGCTTTAGCTACCTCACGCTTAATTTCGGAGCCATAATTGCGCTCTTCTCCAGTGGTTTGTTTGCTACGTCACGACAAATGCTTATCAAAATGCTACCGTTTAAAAGCACCATATACTTTTGATGCCATAGAATATTATATGAAATATTTGGCAGCACATCTGCTACGATAAATGCTTCCGTCTAAAACTAGCCTTAGAATATAGCTACAGACATTAAGTTCAAGTTCCTTTGAAAAACATCATAAACATGCCCAAAGAAAAGGACTAAAGTTTACTTATTTGGCGTATTCTTACTTTTTATACGGCGGACACAGTGGCTGTGGTAGGGCGCTTACTTCTGGTGTGCGGGGTATCTGGTTCGATACCCGGCCAAGTAAGTTGGTGGTGGACAACATCGTGTCCGCGGGTTTTCTCGGGCACTCCCGTTTTCTCATACATTCTCATTCCACCAATTCTTCCATCATCATTCACTTGCCTTTATCATCGTTTCCCTTAGCCTAACGAGCATAACCGTCGGATGTTAAACTGAAAAATTTCATTTATATATATATATATATATATATATATATATATATATATATATATATATATATATATATATATATATACAGTGAAACCTCTCTAAAGCGGACAGTCATGGGGGAATCAAAAATTGTCCGCCATAGAGAGGTGTCCGCCTTTAAGAGGTTTCAGTATTTTGTTATGTAAATTAGTGAGCAAGGTAATATACAAGTAGAAAAAATATTTTTGTATGAATCACGTATTTACGAATATTACACGGATTATCCTCTGTCATCCAATACTCTATGTTCGAGGCACAACATGGAAATAACATGTTATAGTTCTCTGCACTTTGCACTTATCAGTACTTCGTTCGTTTTCAGTATGGCGCTATAATTTGTGGGGTAATTGCAGTCCTGAAGTGTCCTTTTTGAGACAATATGTATACCTGAGTGCAAAAAATACTAAACTTGTCTTCTGGTTGGTTAGAGACTAACGAGACAGTAGCATAACGTGTCATCCCCAACGGCGGGCAACTGTCAATCACTTTTGGGTCTAAAACAGCTTGGGTGGGAGTGGGATGCAGGCAAAGGACATAAGAGTGTTGTTAAACAGAGACGCTTCGTCTGGGTTGCTGAGCAGACAGTTGAGGAGGCAAAATGTTGTCACAATGCTTCCTTGGTGACACATGTATGAATTACTAAAAATGTATTTTTACTACATTTTCAACTTATTTCTAGAGAAAGTGTCCGTAATATGGAGGTAAATAATACCTATAAAAGACACAAAAGACTGTCCATGTCCGTACTAGAGAATGTCCGCTTTAGAGAAGATTTTCCTATTCCAGTGTTTGGGGATTACAAAATATGTCCGTTAAGGGAGGTGTTCGCTTTATAGAGGTGTCCGTTAGTAGAGGTTTCACTGTATATCTGGTTGCGAACATTTTGAGATCTTCAGTTCAAGAACTAATCCTGAGGACCACCTGAAGACGCCAGAGGCTTCTTGGTGTCAAAATGAACACAATCTGATATGTATAAAAATAAGAATACAAGGTACGTACAGTTGATTCCTTTTATTACACAAAAAGAAACTTTTTATGCCTTAATATTAACGTTAATAACCATTACGTAAGAACAGCGCTAATTTTACAGTGTCAAAGACTATTATCATGGTAGCATTTATGAGTTCTCTCGTATGACTAGATTTGGATGGAATACGCCATGAGATCAACGTTCGATTCTCGGTGGTGGCACTATTATTTATACTTATTTATTTAATTTATTATATTTTACCACGATTATGCTCCGAAATTACGGTAGACGGTGATGATGATAATGTATGAAACGGTGGAATGAAGAAAACGAGAGAAAACCTACATACATGATCTCGTTCAACGGAACTCAAATTGTGACAGCATGGGTAGAACCAGAGACTCAATGGGCCAGAGGTGAGCGTACTATCATTCAAGCACCGTGGCCTCGGTTGAACTAATATGTATTTCACTGTAATTAGGCCTAATTATTAAAATTGCCCGTGATCTCATTTCTCTAAGAAGACAGACACAGAAAATTATAAACAGGCTGTTAATAGTTTAAATAGGTATTCCAGGTACCGTAACAAACGATCGTTTGTAATGGTCGTAAAGCAGGAATTGGAGAAGATTGACACAAAATGAAATCGTGAGGCATGTTAAAGACTACCAAATATCAGATAACATTTTAATGTTTCATCATAAATTATAGCACAACATATAATCAGCATACTCACCTGATTACACTAACATCATATTTTACATCGGGGTGAGAAGCTTTAGCTTTGCACAACTATTCTAGAAAGAGATTAAAAAAGATAAGTTTAATTCATCAGCTAGTATAGAATTCACGTTTTAAAAAATCACAATAGAAACTAATGTCTAAATATAAAACATGGCTTATTGATATAAATCGTATTTGCAAAAGACTCTGTAGAAAAGAAATGTAATTTTCCACCACACTGTTCATCAACTGTCGAACTAATGTCACATAATTTTCCAACTTGTATGCATTAAGTACAAGGGTATATTCAAAATATTGGGTTAAGTTCCAAAGTTAGTCGTCCTAGAATATTCACCTGGAAGAAATTGATAATTTACTCGTTTGTGTGTTTGATATGTAAGGAGAGCGGAAGTTGTGTTTATCTATTTTTTTCTTTTTACAAGCTGTGATAAACGTGGAACTATTTAGCAAGCAGAAGGAACTACTTCGCGCAAGGTTACCGCATGGTTGGATTCTGGAGAAGTAATGAGCATCTGTATTCTGTACATGGCTGCAGGTGTACAGAGACGCTTTATTTAGTATCCTTACGCACAGACGAGGATATGGATACTGACAATCTGGCGAGAATTTACAGAATAAATGTCTAATATTTAATTTCGTACAGATCAAGTTGAGGTACACCACTCGAATTGTTGATACCTTCTTATTGTCCTTCAAAAAGTTTACGCCAGGCGACATGACATTATCTCAATTAGCTTAGATTAAATTCACGGGGTACCAGAAGTAAGTTAATTCTTAAAAACTTACGGCATTTGTGCCGTATCGCCGGACCACTTTGAAAACTTTATAATAATAATAAAAAAAAAAAAAGCATAAAAGTGTATTGCATTCGGTTATATTTTGTTGGATTACATTAAGTTACGCTAGATTACGTTACATTAGGCATGCAGTATTACTCTAATACGGATCCATAGTATAAGTATTAGTAGTAGTAGAAGCAGAAGTAAGAGTAGTAATAGTAATAGTAGGAACGGGTTAGAAGCCCGGCAGGGGTTGGTTGGGTTCTGTTCCCGACATGAAATGGGCAAATTAAAGACTGTACATTTTACAATTTATGGATCCGTATAGTAAAACAAGTTTACCTTTCCGCGAAATAGTCCATCCGCCTCTACATACAGTGCCGCTCACATCATCAAAAAACATCAACAAACACAACCACTTTATTAACTTTTACTATTCCTCTTACCTCCCTTGTACTCATTCTTTCTCACGAACTTAAATAAATTCTCCAATTGACTCGGTAAATTTCATAAAATTGGTCCGGCGATACGGCACTTAACCCAAAATTACTATTCTTTCACAATTTCTGTATAAATACAGCATCCGGGCGTGTCATAAAAACTACAGCACGATTGCCATCTAACCGAATCAGTGCAGGGTGAAGCTGGTGGATCCGCGCAGTAGCGCAAGTGCGTCCAAAGGGAACAGGCGCGTCAGCGACGGTGGATTAATCCGTCGTAAACATAAAATACAGAGATGTCTTTCATACACACATTTATTTTTACCGTCGCAAAGCACTTGCAATGATTCCACACTAGTAATTACACTTTTAAACCTAAAGTACAACTGTATTGTTTAATTCTGCCGCCTGTAGAATTTGTTCGTTATGAACAGGTCTTTCCATGCAGAGTATTGAATTTTACCTGTAAATTTTACAAAATGTGGTGTGTACAAACCTGAACAGAATCTTTAATTTAATTGGGGTAAACTTTAAAACACACGCTCCAATCATCGATAAGTAAAGCCGCAACTATGAGTTTAATATCCGTTTCAGCAGCGAGGCTATATGAGACGGGACCTACAGATTAACGGGGAATCCGAACATTTCGCTCCCGCCGGGAATCGAACCCAGATCTCCGCTATAAAGGAATACAGTAGAGTACGGTAGGGTAGGGTTGGGCAAGCTTAGGGTTAGGGTTGGGAAGTTTACACCCAATTTGTTAATTCTCGTTTTTCCGTCAGGATACCAACTGAAGCAGGCATTTGAATAAACATACTGAAATGTTCACCTATCAGAAATTCAGCAGTAGTATTACAAAGACGCTGAGGGTGGACTTAAACGGCGCCAAACAGTAATTGACCTAAACAACGTATAAGTACAGAATAAAGCAATGCTGCTATAGTAATAAATACATATGTTTTTAACCATATTTCACGAAAAACGGCACAGCATAAGCTGTCTTGAACCCTTGCTAATCTCTAAGTTAAACAAATCTTCCACGGAATTTTCGCGCTGCAAAGTAACACAGTAGTAACAAGCAATAATATAACCACATAAGTATTTATATTTCTTTTACGTGGTACACTGCCTTTCAATGCTGTCTTGTATAGCACATATTAATGTTATTTTCGTAAAACAGTATAATAAGAATAAAATGCACTACTTCCATGACCTGTTAACGTCACTTACAAGAATTGGAAGATATACTCGATAGATGCATACGGTAACCTGTATTCGTACTTCTTCATCTGTGTTCCTCTCAAAATTTTCTCAGAAACAAATTAGTGATGCAAAAGGAATTGGAACTTACCTATATTATGCAGTGACACACTACTGTGTCAATAACAGGAAGGAGAAAAACTATAACGTAACATTCCAGCTATGCTACCGTCGTTATCACGGTAGAGAACAGATACTCTCACAAAATACAAGGTTGCAAACTGCTACATGTAAAATAGTGTATATTTTTTCCAACATTGTTGTACCCTAGTTACAATTTCCAAATATATGACTTCCATACCACACATCGCAAATTGGTTATACTAAATATTTTAAGGAACGTTATTACCAATAAAATCTATTTATAGTATTATAAATAAGAAGCAACGATAATTAACTGATAGTTGGTAACACTAGCCGAATTCCTTTCTGTTTCAGTGCTGCAGGAAAAGGATCGCATATGCATGAAGCTTTGCGAAAATATAGGACAAAATCGTATTTCTCGATATGTAAATCGAATGGTTAGCTTCAGGAAGGTACACGGAAGTTGTGAAACAATTGTTCGTATTGATCACGTTATTATTATTAATATATAAAAAAGTTAAATGCTTAGAAAAGAATCAGAAAATATAGGCCTATCTTCACAGATACAAAAAAAGAGATAAAACAAGAGATAAAAATATTTATCTTTAAGTCTTACTTTTTAGGAAGAGATAAAAAAAACATTGTTTTAAATATATTAACTGTCTTCAATAAAAGCGTTAAAGAGCAGATAATAATAATAATAATAATAATAATAATAATAATACAGCACTTTAAATAAGAAAATAATTCATTGTTATTCAATGGCGGATCTAACCCGGGGCCGGGGGCCTACACAAATTATTTGTGTGACAAGAATAATTGAAGTATTATTCATATTTTTGAAAGTTTATAGAAAGAGTTGCCTTCTATTTTTTATTGGATTTTTTAAACATTAAATATTCCTATTTTTTTCTTAACGACGTGCGTAAACATGAAGGGCTTTATGCAGAGTCGTTCTGACGCGTGATTAGTGGCATACGAAAACTAAAGTATTTTTCCTGCAGTAGTCAGACCTTTAGTATGACGCTAATCACATGTTAAAAAGACTCTACATAAGGCGGTAAATGATTAAAATGATTTGCGTAAACTCATGATATACCTATCGTAGTCTGGGTTCTGGTTCGCCCTCTAGTTTCTACCTTCTAGATCCGCCACTGTTATTATCTACAAAAAAAAATTTGAAATACCGTATGTGCCAAGCCAATCAAATTAAACCCTATAAAATTACCGGGTGCGGACATACACGGTGTAAGCTCACCGGCACAGCCAGTCTACTACAGGGGCGGACAAAAGCTCATCGATAGCAAACATAAGCTCCCTTAAGGGACTTGTAATAAAATTCACGAGAATATTGAAATTTATGCTTTGGCTACTTCCTAAGCAGAAAATGGAGCTACTATCTTATATGACTTATCAGGTATAAAAAAAATAATAAGGACATTGCGGAGTTGAGTCAGACTGTTAAGCGTGGGTAGACCTTGAGGAACTTGTAATAAAATGCAACGGCGCCGATTTCTCTGTAACTTTGGGGGGGCATTGATAAACAATATATATATATACAACAATACATATAACAATAAAAAATACATATTCATAAAATACATGGGGGCCCACATGAGTTTTGGGAGGTCCCCCCGGCAAGCCCCCAGCATCGACGCCCTTGATAAAATGCTCTGGATATTAAAATCTAGCCTTTGACTACAATTACAAATAGGCCTAATAAATTATTAGGCCTATTTGTAATTGTAGTCAAAGGCTAAATTTTAATATCCAGGGCATAATAACTGAATAGGAAATAGAGCTACTAATGTCGTACAGCAGTTATCAGATATCACAATAAAATAATGATGTTGCAAGTTTAATGTGTTAAGCATGGGCGTCGACAGTAAGCCCTGAAAATTTTGGAATCAAATTTTTCTTATAGGCCGGACAATTCATCACTGGATTAAAACAATTTCATGATTAGGCATGAATACTTACATAATAGAATTTGCTTGCTAGCAGGATTGGTTTGTCACTTCTTTTTCGAATTCATCATACTCAGATGTATTTAGGCCTTGCTTCTTACATGTTAGTGCTGCCGTTGTGCTTGCAGACCAACACTCAAACAAATAATTATCTTTCTTATTTACTAACACTAAGCTTTTTTTGTTCATAAGTTGTTGTTTTGTTCTTAGTAAATAAGAAAGAGATTCATTTGATGAGTAGGAAAAAAATTAATAATAATAATACTAATACCAATAATAATAATAATTATTATTATTATTATTATTATTAATAACTATTCTGCCTTTCGGCAGGTCCTAGGACTAATAAGGATTATTTTTTCTAAGTTTTTAGATTAGGGCCTGAAAATGTTTTTTCCACTTTTAACGATCTTCAGCTTCCTCTTTTAACTGCCAATATTTTTTCCTATCTTCATCTATCAGCTGTGTTCTTCTTCTTCCTATTCCTCGCTTCCCTTCCATTTTTCCTTCTATGGCGGTGTGAAGAAGACAATTTCTTCGCAAGATGTGTCCAATTCAATTGGTCTTTCTACGAAGGATGGTGGCTAGAAGTGTCCTCTTCTCTCCTATCCGTTTTAAAACATCTTCGTTTGTTGTTCTCTGTCTATTTTATCTTCTCCATCTTCCTCCAACACCACATTTCGAAACTCCCTAAATATTTCTTCTCTATCTTCCGTAATGTCCAAGTCTCTGAACCAGGCCGGTAGCCAGCCCAAAAGTGTTGGGGGAGCCCGGTAGAAGTTAGGGGGGCCGACCCAGCCATATTATAGTTAGTTCATTTGCAAGCCTACCGTGAAAATTTTAGGGGGCAGTGAAAATTTGGTGGGCACCCTAGCCCCTCGTGGATACGGGCCTGCTCTGAACTATACAGTCCAATGAGTGCAATGCTCCATATATAGCACTTGACCAACTTCTTCTTAAGTCCAATATTGAGCCTGCTAGTTAAGAGTGATCGTTTCTTATTGAATGCTTCTTTAGTTATAGCAATTCTTGACCTGATCTCTTTGGTGCAGTAAGCGTCCCTCGTCGAAATACTTCCCAGATACTTGCAATTATCAACCTCTTCAAGTTCTCTTTGTTCTACTCTGATCTGTAAGGGCGTGTTTCCACGGGATATTCTCATGACTTTCGACTTTTCCATGTTAATTTCCATTCCATACAATTTTCCAGTGTCAACTATTTTGTCAGTCATCTCCTGTAGTCCTTCTTCGGTTTTAGCTATTATAACCGTATCATCTGCATACCTGATAATGATCTGCCCTCCAATCTTGAAATCTCCAATTCCCATTAATGTTTCCTTCGTTAAACATTCACTGTAAATGTTGAATAATTTGGGCGACAAACTACCTTCTTGTCTGACTCCTATTCCAATCTCCACACTATTGGTTTCTCCTTCATTCAAGCGCAACTTCACTCGTCCTATGCACAGGTTTTGAATGAGTCGTCGATCTCTCCAGTTGACTCCGATTTTTTTAAAGTATTTTCAGAAGTTTCGTCCAATTGACTCGGTCGAAAACTTTTCGCCAGTCGATGAAACACAAATACATCAAGAATCTCCCCCTTCATCTTCCTCTTGTGTTCCTAATTTAACGAAGCTTGACCTACAATGTGCACGACTAGGGAGATCGAGCATTAATCTTACACATATCTTTTGTATCTTCAATAGGCTTTTGATGGAGGACTGATGACCCCAAAGTATCGTGCCATAACTTAAATGACTGTGAATTTGCGCATAATAAACAGTTTTAAGTACCTTTAAACTTACGTACAATCTTAATTTACGTATTAGATAAACTCCTTTACTAGCTCTAGATTCCACTTTAAGGATATGATCGTTCCAGTTCAAATGATTATCAAATGAAAACCCACAAAAAAGTTGCGGAATATATATATATATATATATATGTATATATAAATTCTGCATTCGAATTTAATACAAATCAAGTTGGAAGTACACCAGTCTTTAATAATATCTGAGGTGATGTTTAAGGTGGATCACCACCCAGAAGTCAGTATAAGCATTAGTTCATTACCTTAACCAATGCGTAACGAAATGACACATATTATAGGTATTGCATTCTAAAATAGAGTTATGCGTCAGCTACAACATAAGATACTATTTCCTGTGCTTATGTATTCTGTTATCTAAAAAAGCAACATATAAGAGGAAAACTTGATGAGTTTTAAGATGAGTACGCAAGATGGCGCTTGCTGTTAGATTTTGATACTCCTGTGCTCAGTTTTATGAAATTTTTACTTACAAGCACAAATTATTTTACAAGTAGTTATCTCATTACGGAATATGGATATTGTATGGTAATTTTTCTTGTTAAGTTTTACATTTTACCCAAATATTATTCTATGTTTATGGAAATAGTTGTAGTGGCTAAATCTCATGCTTGCGCACGACGCCATAATGCTTCGTTGCCAAACTTGCATGTGTACTGTTGGAGTCACAGTAGTAGGGCAATTCCTTGTTAGCATTTGAAGTCCAGAGGCGGAACCAGTGAACTGTGACAAAACTATTATAATTAATAAGCGGAACCAGTGAACTGTGACAAAACTATTATAATTAATAAAAGTGGAAAATGGGGAAACGGAAGGAATCACATAAAAGAAAGAAGAATTCAACTCAAAGTAAAATGTCGAAGAGCCAAAGGAAGCGAAGAGAAAGAAGAATAATTTGAAGAAAGAGCTAATCGCGTTCCAATTTTTAACTGTTTGTTGCCACGTAAATATTATACACACGTGTAATATAGTTATTTTGACGAACATTTTGAACGTTAAATATGTAATATGTATTCTTTCTTACTTTTTCTTCTTTCCTTTTATCTATTTATTTACTTATTTCTTGCTGAAACTTAATTTGCTTAGGTAACATATATAGTATCTTCTTGAAAATAATTTATATGTATATGTTTCTGAACTTTCATATGTACACGAATAATTGCCTGAACCCGTTAGTGGAATTAATTTCATTTATTACGGAAGGTCGTGGGATGTTACTCTGACTCCATATTGATACTATGCTCAGTCGACTCCTTTTGACATTTGAAACAATTAGGTGCCGGAGAAATTCTCAGTCGCAAGCGTGTACGAATTATGAGCGTTAAAAGTTCAAAATTGAACAGATTTTGAAAAAAGTTTGAAGTAACCATTTTTTTGGTACTGGGGTGTTTTCTTGGGTGCTCGACAGAATGATGAGGTCAAAACATACCCATTTTGCAAGATAAGGGAACTTATTGGGGAGGGGTTGAAGGGTAATGACGTCTGAAAATTTGCAAATTGTCTCCTATTTGGTACACCGTGTCAGTAGGCTAATAACATTTATTTGTCACCCCTATTTAACCACATTGTCTTTTAAATGTCACTTTCCTGTGTGGTCACCTTAACATTGAACAATGATATTTGTCTCCGAAACGCTTTGCACCGGAACTAACGTGAACTGGACTCCCAACCCAGCCGGCCTTTGTGCATTGTGGGGAAAATGAAATATTTCAGTTTAACATCCAACGATTATGACCTTTAGGCTAAGGAAGACGGTGATTAAGGCAAGTGAATGATGTTGGAAGAATTGATGGAATGAGAAGAAGGGAGGAAATGGGAGTACCCCGAGAAAACCCACGAACATGATGATATCCATTGTGGAAAACGGTGTTTCAATATTTCACCGCTAGTCATTTTTTAAAATTTTTCAACGGATTTTAATGGCGATTGTTTGAAAATAGTGGCCAAACTTCAGGCAATATTTTACGATATCCCGCGAGAAATATAACCAAAAAAACAATCGGCTAGCGATGATGTATGCAAACAGCGGTTTTCTCGAGAATGAAAGCCACCTGGTTCACAACTTTGAGCGTGCACTCCCGTTAACCTTTTTTTTTTTTTTTTTTAAGTTTTTCTGTCTATTTTGTCGTTGAATGTCTTAGAATATTCCCTGGAGTTTGACCAATATTTTTCCAGAATAGACATTCTAATTCACTGAAAACTAAGCACATGGCTAGCGATGATCAGGGTTCGGAGTACCGCTCATGTCTGTTCCGCGGCAGGCTTCTCTGGCGCTACGCGAGCTGTTAGGATCGCCATTTTCTCATGATTAACTACAAATGAAATATAGTCGTATACACTAATATTTGTATTCACTGTCAATGCCAGCCTGTAGTGGATAGTTTATTTGATTTAGCTTCATTTTAACAATAACCTGATTTTCGTTTTCCACATATACTATGTTGTAGTGCGTCCGAGTGCAAAATTTTTGCTGAGCAGCTGATCCGGCCAAAACAACATATTGGTGACAGAGTCTTTTAAGAAAATATTAATCTCACTCCTAACTACAGAAGGGGAAGAACACTACAATATAGATCATCACAAGTTTAACTATGAATACCACGACATTCTTCATTGAATTTTGCACGACTGGCAAAGCGTTTTCGAGACAAATATTATTGTTCAATTTGAAGGTGGCTACACAGGAAAGTAATATTTGAATGATACTACAGTCGAATAGGGGTAGCAAATACATTTTATTAGCCCACTGGCCCAATATGCCAAATGGGAGGCAATTTGCAAGATGTAAAACTCCATAAGTCTTCATCCTCTTCCAAATAATAACCATTATCTTACAAAATGCGTACGTTTTGATCTTACACCCGATACCAAGAATGAAGCGCCTATCTCAAGAAATGGTACTTCAAACTTTCTGCAAAATCTGTTTAATTTTGAAACGCTCATAATTCGAACACGCTTACGATCGAGGATTTCTTCGGTCACCTAATTGTTTCATATGTAAAAATGCGTCGACTGAGCATAATATCGATGCGAAGCCAGTGTAACACCCCGTGACTTTCCCTAGTTAGTATTTTAAAAAATCATAAAATCTACAGCTCGAATTGTTTTTCTTTTTCCTATAGAGAAAAGAAAGTACAGTATGTATAGCTTCAGTTCAAAAACGCAACCACTCCTATAGAAATCCTTTTTCTACTCCGGAGCTGCAGTGGTAGAGCATTGACATTTTGTACGTGATGTCGCTGGTTCGATCCCAACTTTGCCAGGTGGGCTTTATGTTGGACAAATACCATGTGTGTGTGGGTTTTCTCGGGGTTTCCCCATGTGCTCCTACTTTTCTCATTCTACCATTTCATTCATTCTTATCATCACCGTCTCGTTTAGCCTACATGGCAGAACCGAGAGACATTATTTTTTTCTGTAACGACCTATCATTAGATTGAACTGTCTTTTTGTCGTGAGTTAACACAGATATTGAGATCATCAGCAAATAAATGACTATTGACGAAGGGTGAAGCGACATTGTATGGAAGGTCATTAATATAAATAATAAAAAGAATCGAGCCAAGAATAGATCCCTGAGGTACTACGTGTCTAACAGGCAATAGGTTAGATTCTTTCACTTCATAAACAACTCTCAGATGTCGTCCATTTAAATACGAATGAAGAAGTGACAGAGCTGCATTATCAAAACCATAGACTTCTAGTTTTTGTAATAAAATATCATGAGACACAGTATCAAATGTTTTTGATAAATCATATAGTTTTACATGAACAAAAGTTTTACAGTCCAACCCAGAAACACAATTTACCAAAAATGAAACAGCAGCCTTGACAGTACCTAGTCCAAATTGAGAATTACTAAATAAATTATTATGTTCAAAATAGTCAACAATCTGTTCATTCAAAACAATCTCAAAAACTTTAGATATAACTAGAACCAATGAAATTGGTCTATAGTTATCAAGAGAAGACTTATTTCCTTTTTTTCTTCATTATGAGTACTACTTTCACTAATTTAAAGCATTCAGGAAAATAACTGTCTAATATACAAGAGTTTATAATATGAGTTAAAGGTTCCGTTATGCAATTTAACCCATATTTTAAAATAATAAGACAGATTATAAATATCCTCACATCTACTGCTACTCATTTTAATAATCGCTTTCTCAATATCTTTTACTTCAACTGGAAGAAAATTAACCGTAGTAGTAGGTTTGGACAATTTATTTAAATAAAAACCTTGACTCATTATTATGAGGATATGATGAAACTTCCCCCAGTATCTCTTCAATTTTGTTAACAAAAAAGTTATTAAATTCAGAGGCATTCAACTGGTTATCAGAGTTTTTTTTTTAATATTTTTTTTACAGTATTCCATATTACTTTAGACTTATTGCCAGAGTTGTTGATGGTATTACCATTAACCTTAATTCTAGTTTCTCTCACTAGTTTATATAACTTTTTCTTACTAATTTTATATAAAATTTTTATGACACTTGAGCCAGTACTACTATAAGTCATAATAAAATTCACATTTTACTTTATCTTTACTCGTAACTCTAGTAGGCAACGATAAAATGGCAAAGGAAAAATATGACAAAAATGAAAACTAGACTTTGAATATTAATATAAAGTAGATTTTCGATATTAAAATATAACTTGAAAACATATTTGACAAACAAGAGATACTACTTTCTTTTACTGAAGAAAGCAATCCAACCTCGTCCTCTGTGCTGATACTTTCGGTGCACGAAATTTTGCAGCACAGAAATATCGGTAAACGAAATTTTGGTGAAAGGATATCTCCTTGTTCTTTATTTTTTTCACTATGGCTGAGAGTATCTGAGATATATATTTCATTTTGCTCTAGAAAAACGTATGATGGGTATGAAGAGGTATTAAAATCTAGACTTTCACTAGTAGTAGGCCTAATTCAGTAGAAATTAGAGCTACTAATGCTATATACCAGTTGGCAATATCAGAATAAAATAATAAGAATTTTACAGGGTTTAATGTGTTAAACATGAGCAAGCTTTGATGAACTTATAATAAAATGTTCCAGACATTTAAATCTGGGCTTTGACTACTAGTAAGTCTTGTTCCTTAATAGAAAATAGGCTATATGACTAATGTCACATAGGAATTATCAGACATCAGAATAAAATATTAAGAATGTTGTAGAGTAGTCTTAAGGCTGTCATCATACTTGCACACCAATAAAGTGCCTACTAATATGGCCCCGATTAGTCAAGATACGTCTTGTTCAGTGTAGAATAGAAAGGAATGGTATCATTTGTGATAATTGTGATAAATGGACAGTGGTGTAGCCAGCAGGTTTTTGTAGGAGGGGCCCGTCGTTTTTGAGGGGGGGCCAGCTACAATGTACAAAGCCAAAAAAAATGTGTTGCTGCTAGTGTTTTTGAGGCCTGAAAGGAAAATTTTGGTTTCCTTCTGGAAAACTAAAAACACTATTTTAGCTTATTATTATTATTATTATTATTATTATTATTATTATTATTATTATTATTATTATTATTATTATTATTATTATTATTATTATTATTATTATTATTATCCATAAATTATATTCAAGATAGTTTTTATTATGCTTAATCAAGAACTACTGCCTGGGACCAAACGCTATACTTCTGTGCATAACTATAAAAGTAACCAAGAAAGTTCTGTCCCTTTTCGTGGAGGTCTGTGTTCAATTGGACCTCACACCGTGAGTTGAATGCGAGTGGAGATAAGGCGAACGTCAGTTGTTGGTGTTGGTATATCCAACATACTACCTGGTTGTGGCAATTCAGTTACACCGCCAACTTGCGTAAAGACAGAGGGAACATGGGACATCCACAGAGCGTCAAAAGAGCATGTATGCTGAACGAGTTCAAATGGTGGTCAAACACCGCTGTAGCTAGACAGAAGATATGCCAGGCCTTTGGTAAGGGTGTCGTGACGACACGGACAGTGCAACATGGTTTAACAAGTTTAAGGACGATGACGAAACACCCGAAAACACCACCTACCAGAAGACCAACACATGTACAAAGAGGAACTGGGATTACAATTCACTGTTGGAGAAATCATTCGGCAGCATATCCATCAACTTGGGAAGCACTACAAATTGGGTCGATGGGTCTCACATGTTTTGACTCCGGGTCAGAAGGCAGCGCGGCAGTCGCCTGTATTTATTTACTGTTTCGGAGCCATTTCTGAACAGGGCGTTAACATGTGATAAAAAGTGGGTCCTATACGAAGCTCCACGGCGCCGTCATCATTGGTTCGCATCCCATGAAATGATTTCAAAACAGCTGAAACCAGCACTTTACCAGAAGAAGGTTCTTCCGTGTGTTTGGTGCATCGTGCATCGGGAACTGCTACCAACTGGTCAGAGTATCAATACAACTGTGTAGTGTCAGCAGTTGAGCTGTTCTCAAGAAAAACTCCAAACTCTGGAGCCATCACTTCTGAGTTTAAAAATGGGTCCTCGTTTACGGCTAGCCAAGTCCCACGTGGCTAGGATGACTCAGGACACCATTCTCCGCCTTGGATGGGAAACAATATTCCCCGGATATTGCACCGTCCGATTATCACCTGTTCCATTCTTTGGACAATCACTTTAGAGGACGCCAGTTCAAATCCCTAGTAAAAGTCCAAAATGCACCTGATACCTTCTTCGTTTGACGGCCCACCAAGTTCTACCGCGATGGATTCCATGGCCTTCCATAACGTTTTCAGAAGGTCGTCGGTGCTGATGGGGACTATTTTTGATCTTCCAGGTTATGTGACATATCGATGTTCGAAGGTGGTGAGTGAAAAAGCGACAGAACTTTTCTTGCTTATCTTTATATTTAAATTTAAGACCTTGTATACAGAACCTATCTACACAAGATTGATTTTCTTTGAAATTTCACTTAATTTCTTTACGGTTTCCTGACAAAAATATTTATTTATTATTCGTGACTAAAAAAAAAAAAAAAAAAAAAAAAAAAAAAAAAAAAAAAACAATTATTTTATTACACTGAGTAGAAATAAAAGAGAGAGCGAATGAAATTCAAATTGAATAAAAACATTGTTTCTCACCAAATTTTCCATCCTCTATGTCTTTTAAAACACTTGTTAAAGCATATAAAAATACAGGGGCGTCGTTAAGGGGGGGTAAAGGGGGGGAGCCTCCCCCCCCAAAGTTACCAATCGCTTGACAAGTTGGCAAATTAAAATACATAGTTGGCAATTTGAAGAATGCCGTTTTGTTCAATTGACTTATTCGGTTTAACATTTTCTTAGGTAGCCAGTTGCTGTAAAACATTATCAGTTCTTTTATAGACTTGGCATAAATTTTGTGTAGTTACCTATCTTGAAATAAATTGATTTATTCGTTTAAAGCTTCTTTACTTGTTGCAAGTGATTACACTTCACTTTTCTTCATTTGATATTCGTAAACATTTTGAAGAATCTTTAATGAAAATCGGAAATTGTACCACTGACAAAAGCAGAATGGAGTTGGCATGCAAAGACAGACAGAAAAGGCGTTTCGGTGGCAAGTAGAGAATTTACGCAAAAGCATTTGATACAAGAGCGTATACAAGGCAACAGGTAGTGACTGAAAGAATTGATATTAATAAAACAAGAACAAGGCAGTGACTGGTTAGTATTAAGCCTACTGTTCGTCCCGTATAAAACGGGACAGTCCCGATTTTGGGCCCGAGAATACCGCGTCCCAATAAATTTAGTCAGGACAGGCAAATGTCCCATATTTTAATTCCATCCCATTTCTCCTATCAATATAAGCTTATTCGGAAAGTAATGAAGTGGCTGGGATAATGCGAATGAACGATAAAGTGTAGCATGTAACAGTTTTGATCAAGTTATCACAATACCCTGTCCGACTTGATAGCGAGCGAAATTTGCAACAATGCTTTTTCCATTGTACCTGGTGGAAACTCGGATACTCTCCAACATAAAAAAAAAAGAAAAAAAAAAGTAAGATGGCTTTGAGTGTTTCTACATGTACAAGCACAGGAAAGATGAGTGACTTTTTCTTCATAGAGACATTAAATAAAGTAACAAGAATTATAATATTTTTGAGATGTTATGGGCACAGAATTGTGCTTGGTCCAGGGCTTAGAAATATGTAAATCTGGTCCTGATAATTATACACGACACAAGGAGAAAAATCAACTTTTCATCAGATTAAACTGACAAACGTAATTTTGGCAAATACTACCATGTAAATAAATATTGCTAAACACGCGAAGAATATTGAATGTAGATTGTATGACTGATTTGAACCGTTTGCATATTGTTTTTCTGTAAAGCATTTATATAAGACATTATCTTAAGTTTTTAAGGCATTTTTTTTATTGTAGTTGGATTGTAAACATCTTCAGTCCGTCAAGTTAATTGCAGGGAACGACGAGAGAAAAGTAGCTGCAGCTTAGGAAACTTCCGCCTATTATATTGTTGAAAAAAATAAATGTTGGCTAGGCTAAAGGAGATGGTGATGATGAGAAATGAATGAAATGGTGGAATGAAGAAAGTGGGAGGAAACGGGAGAACCCCGATACGCACACGGTGTTTTTCCACTACAAAGCTCACTGGAAGTGAGCTGGGATCGAACCAAGGATCCCATGCACCAGAAATGAACGCTATACCACTGAGCCACCGCGGCCTATTATACTGTTATTCATAACCAGAGGTACAGTTTATTGGATTTTGTTGGAAAATTTTTGGGGGGAAAGGGGATCTAAGATCCCGTATTCCCATGAAGAAAACATGGCAGGTTTATTAGTATAAACCTTTTACTATGTATAGTATGTGAATTTGACAAATTTAAGAGTTTTTTTCTAATAGTAAAGTGTCAAAGGGAAGTAGATTTTTATACCAGAGTGAATATACTTTGTATTGTGTAACCGTGTATGCTTTGTGTGTGAATAAATCTTTCGCTTTGAAACAAAAGGTGATCATATTAATATAGAGGACAAGGATAGCGTATTTCAGTTCTGTTTTGCAGTAAGACTTTCTATTTACAGGGCTTTTCGAGTAGGGAGAACTGAACAAAAGTGTGTTTTGGGAATGATATCATCAGTGCCTTGCATAACGGGGGTGATAGCTCCGGGCTCCGAAGAAAGGGGGCGCAAAATTGGGGAGAAAATGAAAAAAGAGAATGAAAGAAAAAGAGAGACAGGAAAAATTATTTGGAATACAACTAGTATGTACTTAAATCCTCTTTCTGCTTTAGGAAATGGTCCTATAATGTTACTCATGTTAGGAAAATATATGTGCACATATATAAAATGGAAGGAAAAAGTAATAAAAGGTGTTCAAAATCAAGGAAAAGCAGGGTTTATTTTTGAAAATTTTCTTACGCTTCGCGCCAACCATGGTGGCGCTTCGCGGATGATCTGTCCCCTAACTCATATGTACGAGGACGCCGTCGTATACTCTCGCCCCGGCTGCTGATTTTCCATCCCACGGCACAGGGGGGCACAGTAGGTTTCTGGAAATGTTCGATGGACGAAAGCTACAATGGATGGGTCAAGTCGTTCTGTCTCTTCCGCTATGAACCTAAGTGCATGATTCCAAAAGTCACATTTTGGGGGGCCAAACAATACGTCTGCTGGGTGAAAGCATAGACCGGTGTGTGTTTCACTTCATTTTCATACAAATGTGTTGCCTTTCCTACTTCATTTTTAATCACGTAGTTGGTTCTTTCGGAAAGTAAAACAAAAATTGCAATTCTTCCTTTCTTTATAGTATTTATAAGTCAAAGCATTACGTAATCATTGTATGTTACTTACGTAGCTCATGGGGGAGCAAGCGGGGCACGTGCCCCGTGCTTGTGGTTGGAGGGGCGCCTAAAAGGGAGGTTATATATTAGTATTTTTCTTGCTGGTATTTAATAATTTTCATCAGAGTGCGAAATTATGAAATCGAAGTGGGAGGAGACTGGAGGACAGAAAAGAAAAAAACTCTCCGCATTTCTGGTGAGGACTGACTGGCGCAGACTATCAAAACTAGCCATAAGTTGTCAAATTAACAGTTGTACATCGTGGGAGATGATAGTGATTCTAAGTTGAGGTGTGAAACTTTACTCGAAACCGGGGGCTGTTCGTCCGTCACTCAGATGGGGCACGGAATGGGGCGAATATGAAAATAAGGTTGCTGTGAAGTTTTCCGCAGAGTTGGTAAAAGTGAGACTAAGATTTTCGAAACACTTGATATATATATATATATCTATCTATCTATATATATATATATATATATATATATATCTATATCTATATCTATATATATATATATATATATATATATATATATATATATATATATATATATATATATATATATATATATATATAATCAAGACTTGGCAATTTCAAGTTTCATCCCCCCCGAATCTTGTAATGCTCGCTACGCCGCTGTAAAAATATACTGTACTTACAAATCAGTTTAGTACCTTCGTTTTATGGCTGTATTTGTAGTACCTTGTTAAAACGTCTGTCTTCAAACTGTCAGATATAAATCGCAGTAAATTGTGTAATCTACTGTCAAAAAAGTATCCTATTTTTCGATCGGTATAAGGAAGAGATACTATACTATTTTTCGATCGGTATAGAAACACAATATTTCTTCACACTATTTTACCGTAAATTATTAATTGTCAATAAAATTTGTTACTTTTAAATGAATGAAGCGAGATAATTTTACTATGATGTTTTAAAAGCTGGTCATTTGGGGGGGCCAGGAAACCATTTGGGGGGGCCTGGCCCCGATGGGCCCCCCTTGGCTACACCCCTGTAAATGAAATCATTTTCGTTGTGCCGGAGTTGATGAAAATGATTTACCAGCTGAAAATGAGCAGTGGTTTTGTCCAAAGTGTAAGAAGGAAGCTGAAAAGCCGGGCTGCGGTCATACCGTGGAATTCGTAGCTCATGGGAGCTTATCCCAGGAATCTTGGTAACAGTGAGCATGGGCAAGGGGTGAACTTGCCTGAAAAGCTTTGGTAATATGCCTGCAGAGCGTGGGAGAACTGATTCACTAGCAGTTCACCTCTACTAGTAAGTAACTAGTAGGCATTCAGAACTTCGGTCTGGCCGTGCAGTGGGCTATCCCACTCCCTTAGAGAATAGGGGTTTCATCGCTGAGATGAGTCAAAATCAAGGGATAAATCTTGACGGTGCACTATGTGCACGATGATATAAGTCCAAATAGGAGTAACTACGGGCCGGGTGACTCTTTTGGCTGAACCGATCCATTAATTAGGCTGAGCGGCCGCGGGCACACTTTCCATGCGTGAACTAAATCGTGGTAATAGATCACTAGATCATAATGGTCATCAAGTTCACCGGACCTCACAATCCTGTAGAGTTTCGTCACGAACAATGTTTACATTTCTCCACTTCCAACGACATTGCTAGAATTGAGAAGGAACAATACCAGAGCCGTTGAGAACATCGCACCAGACATGGTCAGGGCTGGATCTACGAAATACTGCGCCCGGGGCAAAGAAGTTTTTCTGGCGCCCCCTTCCTCCCAAGTCTAAATACTTTATGTTAGGAATTGGAACAAATCTTGTGTTAAAGCATATATATTTTAAAAAGTTTAAAATTATTGCCAACTTTCTCGCTTTTATAACATTTACCGAAATGTGTGTACACATACGAGCTTCAAACCAATTAGAAAGCGTAGGTATATCCAAAACTTAAGAAGTGAGAAGTATTAAAAGTCATTTTATGGTTTAATCGAAACACAGACCGATACATTATGCAATGTTTACGTTTTATTTATATTAAATATTTATGATATTTATTAAAACTTAAATTCTGAAACCGGTTTCTTTGTTGAAGCTCATTTATTTCGAAAATAAAATACTCTGTTATACTGAAAACAAAATTCTCAAGATTTTTCTTGTAAGAAATCCATAATTGTAGAAGATGTAACTTCGTTACATACCTGTATTGGGACCTATTGTGAAATGTCCTTCAGATTTTAACGCAAAGTAATATTAGTGTTGTAATAGAAAAAAACAAAAGAAATACATAACAATATAAACAAGCTATAAAGGTAACCAAGAAAGTTCTGTCGTTTTTCGTGGAGGCCTGTGTTCCATTGGCCCTCACATCACGAGTTGAATGCGAATAGAGATAAGATGAAGGTCAGTATCCAACATACTACCTGGTTGTGGCAGTTCAGTTACACCATGAACTTGCGTAAGGACAGACTGAACATGAGACCTCCACAGACCGTCATAAGGGCGTGTATGCTGTACGAGTTTAAACTGGAGTCAAACGCCGCTGCAGCAGGGCGGAAGATATGCCAGGCCTTTGGTGAGGGTGTCATGACTATGCGAACAACGCAGCGATGGTTTAACAAGTTTAAGGACGGTGACGAAACACTTGAATACGCGCCACGTGTCGGAAAAGAAACCCATGTACAAAATGAAGATCTTCAGGCAGCAGAGGCAAACAGTGGCTAGACATGTGATGAACTGGGACTACAATTCAGTGTGAGTTGAGAAACCATTCGGCAGCACCTCCATCAACGTGGGAAGTGCTACAAGTTCGGTCGATGGGTCCCACATGATTTGACTCCGGGCCAGAAGGCAACGCGAGCAGACACCTGTGTTACTTTGCTGTCTCGTCTGAGGAAGAGCCATTTGTGGACAGAATGTTGACATGTGATGAGAAGTGGGTCCTGTACGAAGCTCCATGGCGCCGTCATCATTGGTTAGCATCCCATGAACCGGTTCCAAAACAGCCGAAACCAGCACTACACCAGAAGAAGGTCCTCCTGTGTGTTTGATGGACTGCTCTCAGCATCGTGCATCGGGAACTGCTACCAGCTGGTCAAGCATTAATGCAACTGTGAACTGTCAGCAGTTTGGAGCCAGCACTTCTGAATCCTAAAGGGGTCCTCCGGGTAATCAATACAGGACAACGCTAAGCCCCACGTGGCTAGGATGACCCAGGACACCATTCTACGCCTTGGATGGGAAACACTATTGTATCCGCCATACTTCTCGGACATTGCACCGTCTAATTATCACCTGTTTCCTTGGATGCCTTCAAGAACGCCAGTTCAAATCCCTAGTAGAGATGTATTTTGATACCTACTTGACACCTTCTTTGCTTCACGGTTCACCAAGGTCTACCGGGATGGAATTCATGGCTTTCCAGTACGTTGGCAGAAGGTCGTCGATGCTGATGGAGACTATTTTTGATCTTCCAGGTATGTCTTAGGTGGTATATTGATTTCAAATGTGGTGGGTGAAAAAGCGATAGAACTTTCTTGGTTACCTTTATATTTAGAAACATTTCTCTATAAATACTGCCCCTTTACTTGATAATCTGTAGCTTCCTCTTCTTGTGTTGGCTCAGGAAATTCTTCATTGATTTACTTTATGATTCCTCCTGTGTATGTAGGGCTTTATTGGCTTTTCAGTTGTATGCTTGGCTTCACTTTATGTGAAGGCCTTCTATCTTTGTGTAGATAAGTATCAAAATCAACTTTTCTTAAGTGATATTGACTTTTCTCATGTGTATATTGGCTTTTCACGTGTCCACGTTGCCTTTTTCTCGCATGTGTATATTGGCTTCACTCTATATGTGGACCTTTCACCTGTGTGTAAATAATTCTTCTAGTAATATGCTTAAGTTTAAGGTAGGCTAGATAGTTACACACGTTTAACATCCATTTATATGTAACAATAAATATAGAGAACAAATACTTATATTTATAGTATCTGTTAATGACGGAATTCTATATAATTCCCTTCTCGTTTTGTAACATGCGCTCACAAAAATAGTTTTTTGGCTTTCCTTTGTGCTAAGTCCTCAATATTTTTTTTCATAAGATGTTGATTGAGCAACCTTGTTCTCTATAACTATTGTTACCAAATATGATAGCCTTTCCTGTCCCATGGATGAACGTAAGTATATTTTAATGAGTTTTAGTTTGCTGAAACTTCTTTCACAAGTTGGCACACTGCATGGAAGGATAAGAAAATTCTAAGAGCCACTGAGACGTTTGGACAGACACTTTGAAGTACATTTTCGGTAATCATGTCGAGTATATTCCTTGGGGTGGACTTCTTGAGGTCCGGCAAGAATACAACAGCCTGGTCATTAAAACACTCAATTTCTACACATAATTCTACAGCATTCAAATCGCCTTGGTATTTCAAACCGATATCCGCGCACGATTTTCTCAGGTCCTCCGAAGAAATTTCACACAATGAGCTTCCTCTGAGGAAGCTGAAGTTCTTGCTTACTTCTTTGAGCTTGTCCATTCTACTATAGAGTTCTCACCGTAAAAGGTCAAGAAAGATTGTCTAAGGCGATCCTCTTCAGTAAAAACTCTTGCTTCATCCTTTCCTGACATTCTCTTCTTCAAGTTACACTTTTATCTGAACTGATCTTCTACATAGATCAAATTAACAGTAACCTTCGCTTCCGACAGCCATCTGTCAAATCCATGATTCTAAACCTGGAGATTGTTTTCAAAAGATCAGATAACAAATCAAGAGACTTTTGCAAAGTCAAATCCTTATTCTCAGTGTTTCTTCCAGACATGTTTCTAGGTGGGCACTATCCACCGGAGCTCTCAGAATGCCCTTCCGGAGGAGAACAAAATAATACGTTTATAATAATAAATAGAATAGTACCGTGTGAAAATAATATGTGCCCCTTCGAATACTAAGTGTGCCCCCAAGGAACATGATTTTCTAAAAGAAACACAACTTATTCTGTATTTCTTTGTTATCTCCATCTATTTCATCCAAAACCGAGCCCAAAAATACTAAATTAATTACAAATTTCAGATCTTTGATTGATTTCATTAAGTTTTTGGCAACTGATTTGACTTCTGAATTAGGGAAAGTGGTTCTAATATCATCAAATAGTGCGAGAACATTTTTCAGCTCAGATTTCCTCCCACTTTCTTCACTCCACCAACCATTCCATCATCGTCCATACGGCTTTCCGACCTTGCCATCATTAATCTCGCCTCGAAATGGCGCCCCCTACATTCTCTCAAACAGGTGCGCCCCGGGGCAAATGCCCCAAATTGCCCCCCGTAGATCCGGCCCTGGACATGGTTGAAAGATATTGGGGAAAATTAGTTGAGATCACAGCTTGAACGTCTTCTACATTACACCTGAGACTCACATCAAGTGCATTTAAAGTCAGAACAAAACTTCAAACTTTTTACTTTTCAATGACAACAAGATTGTGTGGTTCTGTTCAGTATTAGTGGAAATACAGCCTCCTGAAATCGTGTAATAATTTGTAACCACTTTTTAGGAGTTTTAGTAAATCAAACTCTTTAATTATAAATTAAGTAATACAGGAAGCCCTTCTGAACATATAGGACATTCATTGCACAAGGCATTTAGGTCCAGTTTTGGGTCATTTTGGACATATTTAAGATCTCTACCTGAAGCTCCTTTCAGTGCTTAAGAGATCCATGTTCAAATATTGCAAATTTCCCTTAGAATGTTAAAAAAAAAAAAAAAAAAAAAAGTGAACACTTTTCCTTGCATTTAAATGAAGCGTATAAAAATTATGTCTATTTTTCTCTGAATTGGTAATTGGTCTTGAATTCCTTGTGCTCTGAACGTCCCATATAAAGGTTAAAAAAATAACATGTGTGCACGACGTATTTCTTCAATTTAAATGGAAATGAAATCTTTTTAATTTTACGCTCTATGGTTATACTAACGTTGCTTAACCCTTTGGGGATCTTATGGTACATTTTGTACCATACGCGTTTTTCATGGTACATTGCGTTATTTCTCTTCTATTTGAGCTTTTTCGTCCGTTTTTTTTTCAAGTCCAGAGACATTGTAGAAGACATTACGTATGGTTTCAGACCGTCCTGCGTCCAGACATGGGAGGTGATGACGTCATAATCTTAAAATATATTTTTTCCCTTTTTAAGCCTATGTTCATTTTTTGGCGGGCTTATTTTTGAACGTAGAAGATTGAAATTTTGCACAAACATTCAGTCCACCGAGTAGTATTTACCAGATTTTTTGTTCCGATGTCAGTGCTAAACCAGGGGGGGGGGGACCAGAGGGGCAAAGGGGTAAAAAAGGGGATATTTTTACCCCAAAAATCCCGTTTGTCATTTTCCCGTCTCACATGCATGATAGGACCACGTGAGTCATACCATCTGAAAGGCCGTTCCATTCTGAAGAGAATGACGGTCAAATTATTATTCTAGGGTAATTAGGGATGTCTCAGGGATTTTTTGAAAAATATACTTCTATATAGGGAAAAATGGGGCATTGTCGGTATATATATTTTTTGGCGGGCTTATTTTTGAACGTAGAAGATTGAAATTTTGCACAAACATTCAGTCCACCAAGTAGTATTTACCAGATTTTTTGTTCCGATGTCAGTGTTAAAACAGGAAGGGAACCAGAGGGGCAAAGGGTTAAAAAAGGGATATTTTTACCCCAAATATCCCGTTTTTCGTCATTTTCCCGCCTCACATACACGATAGGACCACGTGAGTCATACCGTCTGAAAGGCCGTTCCATTCTGAAGAGAACGACGGTCGAATTATTATTCTAGGATAATTAGGGCCGTCTCAGTGAATTTTTATCCAAATATACTTCTGTATAGGGTAAAAGTGGGGCATGGTAGGGAAATTTTTTTCTGGCGGGCCTATTTTTCCACGTAGAAGATTAAAATTTTGCACAAACATTCAGTCCACCGAGTAGTATTTACCAGAAGTTTTTTTCCGATTTCTGCTTAAAAACAGGGGGATCCAGAGGGGCAAAAGTTGAAAAAAGGGAAATTTTGCCCAATAAATCCATTTTTTCAGGAATTTCCAGCCTTAGATACATGATGGAGACATGTAAATGGTACCGACTGAAAGACAGTTCTATTCTGAAGAGAATGATTGGCGGATTATAGTCTTAGGGTAATTAGGGATGTCTCAGGAATTTTTTTCCCTGAGATCATAGTGTTTTATGGTGATTTGGGCATTGTGGGAATTTTTGATAAAAATTCTCCCGCCCTTATTATTCAAGATAGAAACTTGAAATTTGGCACATACATTCAGTATACCAAGTACTATTTATCAGATCTTTTTTAGATGGCTAATCACACAGGGGGGGTCCAGGGGGGGCCAAAGTTCGAGAAAAAAATTTTCCCTCCGAAATTTTCACTTTGACATTTTTTCCCGCTTCTCGTATATGGTATGAGCATGCAAGTGGTACCATTTGAAAGCCAGCTCTATTCTGAAGAGAATGAGGTATGAACCATGATGCTAGGATAAATAGTGACGATGCAGTAGCTGCTTGACTGAAAGTTTCAAAAATAGCCCAAAAAGCCAAGAACTCCTAAGGGTTAAAGGAGATGTACAAGGTGCGATAAAAATATGGGACTGTAGTTGCACAGTGACATCTATCGATGTTTTATCCATTAAACCTTTGGTACAGTCAGTGTTGCCAATTTGGCGGAAAAGTCGCTAAATCTAGGGAATTTGACTCCAGGATAGCGACAAAAAATAATTTTTCCGATTAGCGACTTTTTTGGTGATTTTTGAATGACGATTTGGAGACTTCCTTACAAATCTAGCGACTTTTGTGCTGTGAACAACTCCTGTAATCAAGTAGACTTACTATTAGCTCGAATCAGTTCAGATATATCAGTGTTTATTTTCTTTTGCTTATTTGAATCAGCGCAGGTGTTGACGAGCTGGGAAAGTATATAGCATTTATCTCCATATTCCTGCTTTGATTGCTATTATCTCTTGTCCTCTAACGGGGACCTACTCTAACCTTTAATGTATTTTAGTTTGCAGAGTTTCCGTTTAGAGGCACAAATAATACATTACCTATAGTAAACTTATTATCTATAGAAGCGTGAGTAAAAGTGAGCTCTATAAGATTTTTCTTTGTAGACTTACTTTTGTTTGTTTTTCTAAACTCATTTTTATATAAAGTAAAAAAATATAGCTATTTTGTATCAAAAGGGAAATTGAAATTATTCTTAGTTACATGTGATTCATCTGCGTTTTTGTAGCGTAGATAGTATTATATATATATATATGAGAGATAAAGACGAAACTCAACTAATATTTTTTTAGCGACTTTTCACCCAAAATTGGAGTCATTTCATCTCCCATTTAGCGACTTTTGTATCAACTTTTTGGCAACACTGGGTACATCAGTGTCGAGTTTGAACGAGTTGTGACTGAATGTGACATGTTAATTGGCTTCCAGAGGCAGAGGAGTGAGGACGTATTAAGAATGTCTGTTGCACTCCAACATTAAGTTTTGTTCTAAGCTGAAAAAAAAAAAGTGCCAAAGAAGCTCGGGAGCGAAATGTCAAAATCAGTGTATGTCGATGAAGCGATGGCAATGAAAACGGTTTACAAGTGATATTAGCGATTGAAGAAGTCGGTTGAAAATGAGCAACGATCGAGATGTCCTTCGACGTCAGTAAGACGAAAACGTGCAAAAAATGGGACAAATGATTTGTTCAAGCAGGCGAATGACTATTTTAGAGCTCTTTTCAAAGAACTATACATTTTGTATGGGTCCGTGAAAAGCTTTTTAACCACCTATTAAATAAACAACTGGCTTCCTTCTTTACGAGCACGGGCCACGAAAACGTGCTGTGCCACATTATACTTTGGATCCGGAGGTTTTGGGCCGAAAAAATATTCTTGTCTATCCATATTCGCTTCAGAGTTGGCGTGGGTCAATGAAAACTTGACCCACGACCCACTGACCCACCACTCACCATGACCCACTCTGACCCACGACCCACCATGACCCATCACCCACCGTGACCCACTGTGACCCACCACCCACTGTGATCCACCTTGACCTACCACCCACTCTGACCCCCACCCACCGTGACCCACCACCCACCATGAACCGCTCTCATCCACTTTGACCTACTCTGAAGCAAAATCCATCGTCATCAACTCTGAACACGATCCACGGTCTCTTCTGAACTGACTAAAGAGTTTACACTTGTAATAGAACAAGACTGTGAAATTGTCACTAATCGGAGTTTGAATTTCTAGTCAATCGCTCAAGCACCAATCTGTTACAATAACGGTGGATCTGACCTTGACGATATAAAATGGTAAAGTGTTTGTCAGTGAGGAAATTAGTGTGTGCCTAAAATATACTTGTACTAATAGAGTATTCTTGGAAATGTTAATTTCTGAACGCATTCCACAACAAACTTCTATTTGCAGGAAAATACCCCTGTATAATATGGAAAAGGTTATGGTTTCTCAGTTCATAGTATTTTTCTCACAAAAGACATGAAAAATCAGTTGTTCATAGGGTATAAAGGTGCTCGGGTACCCTATGTGAGAGCATTTCCATAAAGTATGCTCATAATTGTAATTTGTGTAATCACTAAAACACCACGTTAAATTTAAGTTACAAATATGCATAATTGCAATTATTATGAATATTTATTCAAAGTAGTTTACCTAAAGCAAATAAGAGACTTACTAAAAATTAGGTACAAAGTTGAATAACACAAATAAGCCATTAGTAATACAAGTATACATTTTCCGTCACTCGTAATTTTCCACCTTAAAACAAATCTGAAATCGGATTTATTTCCTGTTGGTAACTTTTTCGTGGTAAATCATCCGCAGTGGAATAATTAGCTCGTCTACTTTGAGCTTGTCTAGCGGTGGGCCATTAACATTGATGAACAACAAGTTAGACAATGTTTGAGCACTTAGTCTATTTCTAATATCAGTCATCTGTAAATTCATAAGGGGAAATCCCCGTTCGCACTCTGTCGTGGAAATTGATAATACTTCTACCCGATTTCTGCAACTCCTCATCGACTAGCTGCTTGTTAGACTTAAGCCTGATAACGATTTTTCTTGGTCAGGTTTGAAATACTCAGCAAGAAGTATCATCTCTCTATCACCATACAACATCTTTTCCATATCGACCATGTCAGTTGGCAATGTCGACTCATGCAGAACAGAAACTTTATCTACCACGCCTTTGACAAGGAATCTTGTGAATAAATTATCAATTAAAGCCTGATAAACTGATGATTTCTTATTTGTTTATAAATTTAAATTTTGTAACTACACATGAAGGTTTGATACCATTACCAAGTTCCTTCCCCGTCTAGAAAGCGAAAGGGAACGAGGTTCCTGGAAAGTGTTCAGAGTTGAATGGGAATTTCCCTCCGTCTTCCCCTTCAATTACCAAACTGCTGTTTGCCATGTGCCAAATTACGATGAATTTCAATTTAATTATCATAGTATAATTATTTCCTTGTTGAATTATCAATACTTTTCAGTGGAAAAAAGGATGAAATTTCAAAGTTCCAAATCAAAGTAATTAGACCAACGTAAAGGGTAAAAAGTGTAAAATTTTCCATACAATTGTGCGTACAATCCAAACTTCAAATTTCCGTGTAATTAAGCTTACAGTACAAATTTTATGCCTACTTTTCTCACTACTTTATGGGTTGATTGCCCTGTGCTGTAAGCGCTCCATATAATAAACATAAGCTTCAGCAATTATTATAGCAGAAAGCATTGGATATATGAAGCCAAGCACTGTATTTTTTCTTTCTGATTTTTTTTTCTTAAATAACATCGATCGTTTTCGGTCATTTTTACAAACCAACTCACTACCAATTTTCCATACATAGAAAGTGCACAACCTCCACATAAAGGAGAATTTTAAGAAATACTAGGACACAATCTGTTTATTTTCAATAAAGAGTTAATACACTGAATTTCAGCTCCGTAAGTTTAACGGCTTGCGATATACTCATTTTTTTTTTCGCAAAAATTCGGATCCTCACTACCTCCTTAGGATATTAAATAAATATAATAATTATAATAAATATAATAATTATAATAAATATAATAATTATAATAAATATAATAATTATAATAAAAGCAATATAACATCCCAATTTGGATTAAGGCCTAACCATATACCAAAAGTAATTTCATTTGACCTTGCAATTTGACCATGATGATCAGACACACATGGTTACATTCAATTTTTTATATAATAATTTATATATTACAGTGATTCAAAGATGTATTTTTCCAGTAGTTAGCTCTAAAAACTCACAGGTCTCGAAAGCCAAGTTGTAGTGTAAGTCCTATTGCTATTATTACTATTAAAAATATCAATATCCAAAAGTGCCTGAAGTTCTTTTTTCACTTGGTTGTATATACTCACCTCAGGTAAGTAGACAGAAACAAGTGGAAAAGGAAGGGAAATGAAGGTCTTGAAAGTAAAACGGAGACAAATTTACCAGTCTTCAGAAGATACTATCTACAATTCAGTGAGCAGAGAGGGTCGGTAGATCATACTGAGTCGGTGGGTCGCAGTGGGTCACGGTGGGTGGTGGGTCGCAGTGGGTCACTGTGGGTGGTGGGTCGCAGTGGGTCACGGTGGGTGGTGGGTCACAGTGGGTCATGGTGGGTGGTGGGTCGCAGTGGGTCACGGTGGGTGGTGGGTCACAGTGGGTCACATGCTGTTGACCCACGACCCACTGACCCACTAAGAAAACTTGACCCACTTGACCCACTGACCCACTGACCAACTCCATCTCTGCTCCAGATATAGCACCGTGAGATTGCTGGCTCTTCTCAAAAATTAAAACCACGATTGCGTAAAGGAAAACATTTGGACTTCCATTCCTAACATTGAGGGAACCACGACAGAGCAGCTGCACGCCCTTCCAAAAGAAGCCTTCCAGAAATGCTTCCAGTCATGGATTCAACATTAGGATAAGTGCATTAGTGCTCTCAGCGGGTCGGGTCGGGTTGAAGACCGACCCGACCCGTGACCCGAATTGACTGATCCGACCCGATGACCCGATCCGACCCGTGATCCGACCCGGTTGACCTGATCCGACAACCCGACCCGAGCTGACCCGACTGACCCGACCCGAGCTGACCCGACACGACAACCCGACCCGAGTTGACCTGACCATTGAGAGCACTAAAGTGCATGCTAGCCAAGGACAGTACTTTGAAGGAGATTAAATCAAATTCTATGTAAGCTTATTACTTTCTTGCTAATAAAAATATTCATCGTATTTTTTCATCACACCTCGTGTGATTGATTGAAATTAACGATTAAAGATTCTGTGGCAGGTGAGTGTACCTCTTATCCTCCGTGGCTTATTCGTCAATTATGCTTTATATCGTTATATTCCAACCCAATTCTTTACTCTACACTCAAGTTATGTACTATTTACATCTATACGTTTATAGTTATGTTTTACTGCTTTTATTTGATTATTTAAAAAAAAATTTGAACAGGCAAACCTATAGCTGATTCGAAAAAAAAGTAATAAATAAGAAATAACAAATGCTTCAGATTATGAAAATACAGTAGATTAACAAAATACGTAAATTCAATATTGAAACCGGAAGTAGAAGATATGTAACTTCCGGTTGCAATTTAAGGAATAAGATCAGAGATAGATAAGTTCTACCTGTTTCTCCGATACTGAATCCATACCGAAAATAGTTTCTCGCTGTATCTTACTCAATTATTACTATAAAGGAACCAATATTCAAATTTGAAGTTGTAATTAGTTTCTAGTACTTTCGGTTTCAGTATGACAATAAGAACTGAAATGAGGGTTATATTTGAAACACTGAATCCATCCCAGAAAAGCCATTTTTTTCTATCGCTTACCGTTTTCATTTTTCTGTATAGTGGGAGGAATCGCCAGGTCTGGACCCCACTATACAGAAATACTTTTCTCCAAAGCAGTGGTTCTCAACCTAATTCTTATCACGATCCCCATTTTATCACATCTTCTTGCCAGCGATCCCCTTTTTCTGGTTTGTAATAAGCTTGTGTGAGATTTTTAATATATCTATTGCGGAGATCTTACGATATCCATCTATTTCTATAATAGTAGAAACCATTTTTTTGTATATAGTGGATACAGTAACTTCTCTAAGAGTGAATGCATTAAAAACCAAATTTGGTCAGTTCACTCATATTACAAATATCGAATCCCATCCTCTTTCATTTAAATTGATTTTTAAACAACTCTGCACCTGTTGAAAAAGTTTAGTAGACCTGTTTTTGTTGTTCTAAGCAGTATGTATAAAAATAAAAATATGCCTCTCAGAACAAAATTCAAAATAATAATTAAAAATATTTTCCGGTATTAGATTCTAATTACATTTATCTCTTCTGCTCATCTTCGTGACTCCCATGAAACCTTCTCCAAAGTAATCTTAAATAATAGAATAACATAAGATAGTTGAGTTGAGTTGATTTTAGTTTAGCGTCCCTTGCAGCAGCGAGGCTATATGAGACGTGGACCTACTGATTAACGTGGAATCCGAACCACATGAGCTCCCGCCGGGAATCGAACCCGGGCTAACATAAGATAGAAAATTTATATATACATACTACAGCATTTCACAATTTACTATAATTTTACAGGGCTTTTAAAAGCACAGTACCATATCAATCGTGCAAAGTAAGTGAAATGTCTTTTTCAATATTAGTCAAAATGAAAAAGGTATTAATCACATACATTTTTAAAGAAAAAAACATAAGAAATGACATTTACACGTTATTTACAGAGAACATCATGTTTAAGAAATAAAAAGGAATATCAGGGATGCTGCACAACTGCTAAAACAATTTCAAAATAAACTTATAGTAATGGATTCAAATATTCAAACATGCAAAATACCATACAATACAACAAAAACTTAAATTCGTTTCAGAAAGCTTTTTCTCCTAGATTTAGCATCAGCAAAATCTAAAAACAATCTTGTCTATGTTTAGTCTTGGAGTTTGTTTTCGTTCTACTTTTAATATAGCAACATTTGTTAACCTTTTCTGTAAGGTATTACTTCTCAAGTAGTTCTTTATGAACTTTTTAATTTTGAGATCGAGCATTCAGCAGAAGCCACATTTACTGGATTTGTTAGAAAAATTACACACAGGCCCGTATATAGGTAAGTGCTATTCTGTGCTCGAGCACAGGACGGCAGAATTTAGGGGACGGCAACATTTCTTTTTCTTTCTTTCTTTCTTTTTTTCTTTTTTTTCTTTTTTCTTTCTTTCTTTCTTTTTTTTTTTTTTTTACAATTCCATATTTTATTATTACAATGATAAGAGTAAATATTTAAGAAATTCAATCATAATACAAGTGAAATTATAAAATATAAAAATCACTTAACGGTTGATTAAGAATTAATTGAATGCATTGTCTTCGGACCATAAATTAAAACCTACATGAATAAATTACATGCCAGTGTTGAGAAAATGTGTCCCCAATGAATGAGTGGTTAAGTTCGTTGTCTTGTAATCAAGGGGTGCCGACTTCTATTCCCAGTGGGGACACAATTGGTTCTGATCCCAAGTTAAGCTGTAGATCCGGTCCTTAGTACATCATCATCATCCCAAAGAAGGCAACGGTAAACTACCATGGGTTCACCTTCCTCAGGGACTTTTGGGTCAAACACCTACCTTCGGGCAGAACACGACAACATAATCATCATTGAGAGAATTAGACCATTTAAAATTACGTTGTAACTTTTGGAAGTTGTAATACCTAAAATGCTACTCAACAAGAGATGGTATGTTTGCAAAATCACGGCTTGTTTCCTTGTTTGAGACATAAGTTTGTGCGGGGAGGGGGGAGGACAAATTATTTGAGCGCACAATATATAGATACCGGCTTGATTACACATGCGGTAAGCACAACAGGAAAAGGTGTAGAATATTCATTCTCCACTAAGAACAAAGCTATTTTCGAAGGTTACCTATTTTAACCCTATTATAATCTCTGAATACCAGTATTTTCCGTGGAAAATCTGAGTTTACATCACACTGCTGTAATTTGTAGCAAAGTCATATCTAGATTTCTGAAGGTCTTCTTCAGATACAGACAACAATGTTGTTGGGGTGAGAAAAGAAAAGCTATTAAGCACTTCAGTCATTCCGTGGAAACGGGTGCTAAATTGTGACACAATACATCCAGAATAGGATAAAAAATACAGTGACACGAAATATATCTTCCGGTACATCTAGTCTACTATCCATAGCCAGTTCATCAAATATATTTCTTTCCAAGCGTTTTGCGTTTCTCTTGAAATGTTTCTGAAATACTCAATTCCGAGCACAGGTCTCTTGTGGATTTTACAAGCTCGTCATACTTTCCCCGCAGATCTTTCATTTGCTGAAGTGATTTCTTCAGATTTCTCTGCAGAGCAATACCCAGAAGACTGCAAACTTTTGGAAGTTACATACATGGACATTAGTATCTTTTTCTAAATGACTAGCATCAACAAAAATTCAAATGCCTCTGTCATCTTTAATGTCTCAACTGCTCTCAATTCTTTTTTTTTTTTTTTTTTAACTTGTCAGGCAAATTGCGGTAGGGGACTTTTGAACATCAGCAATTCTGTCTTCAATGCAGCTAACAGGTTTTGTTTCTCACCTAGTTATACATTGTTTATTCCAGAGTTTTCTTCTTTAATTTTGAAGCCATTTTATCACCAAGAGCTAAAAGTGACCATCTAGGAGCACTAGAATTAAAAAAGGAAAATATATTGAAGTGCATAATAAAATAAATTAGAAACGCATGTGGAGACTTTTGCAGTATCGGCAATAACAAGATTCAGATTAGGCGCATAGCAATGAATGTACGGAGCGTTTGGAGTAGTATTACTAATTCTTACTTGTAAACCACTATAAACTCCGCTCATTACTGATGCTCCATCAAATCTCTGCTTTTTGCACCGTTGTATGTCGATTTGGTTGCTGAGTAGAATTTCACGAACGAGATGTTCATAGTTCCCCACATAGGAAACAAATAACAGAATATAAGTATTCAGTAATAAATTCAGGGCTACTAGGGTCGGGGGCCCCTAAAACAGAAAAGAATGTTACCAAAACTGCTAGTAATTTAGAATTTCACAATGATTATTTCTCACACATAAGAAACGAATAACAGAATGTAAGTACTTATTCAATACTGAGTAATAAACGGGTTCAGTGGGTCCCTAGGTTTGGGGGGCCCAAAAACAGAAAACATGTTTCGAAAATACCCATAATCTAAAATTTCGCAATAATTACTTCTTCCACATAAGAAATAAATAACAGAATATAAGTATTCAGTACCGAGTAATAAACGAGTTTAGCGAGACCTTGGATACCCCCCCAAAAGTTACGGATTTCACCACAATGATTATTTCTTACACATAAGAAATGGTCCTATAAGTTTGGGGGGGGGGGGCTTAAAAATGTTACTAATATTGTCGGCAATTTTAATACTGACAATGATTTTTTCCCCCAAAAGATGAAGTAGAGTAATAATATAAGAAGTGAATGACAATATAAGTATTTAGTACTGAATAATAAAAAGCTTCAGTGAGGACTCTAGGCTTGGGGGCCCCAAAAACAGGAAAAAAAAAGTACTAAAATTGCCGGCAATTTTAAAATTGACACATTTTCTCTCACACATAAGAAATGAGTAATAAAATATAAGTATTCAGTGGCCAACTGAGTAACTCGACTCGACGGGGCCCCTAGACTTGGGGGCCCCGGTGCGTTGCATCGCTTGCACCGCCCATTGTTACAGCACTGAATATTGAATGTTTTTTTCCTTTTAGATAATAAGCAAGTAAAATTATATATTTTGTTTATTGTAGAACGTATATATTCGAAAATTTAAAATATTTTTGTGAAAAATTGTGTGATTAAGTTTAAAGAATTTTACAAAACAATACAAAATGTGTTGTAAACTTAACTTTATTTGGCTCTACTCTATTGAATCTAAAAAAATAAACATTAAAAATAAAATACGTTTCTTTTTATCTTGAACGAACGTACTAGGAGTTTTAAATTAAGCTATTTGAATATGCACATATGTGCCTAAGATTTGTATAATTTTAAAATTATTTGTAACTATCCACTTATACTTTCCATATGTAACATATATATAGTATAATTTGGACAAATTTTCTTGCAGAAAATAATAATTTAAGTGCTGCTTTATTATGAGTACTGAAAATACTGGAAAATTGTTACATGAATCAAAAAGCAACTTTTAAAAAGAATTTTGCAAAACTGGAGTTACTTTCGTAATCACTAAAATTGCGAATGTCATGTCTTGAAATTCGTGAACTGAGATTTCTTTTCCCAAAAGATTAATTTTATTTCATTTAGCATAATAATCTTCCATTTAAAAGGACAGAACCGGAGAGGCAATTTTCTGAGCTTCGGCAGTCTTGAAACGCCTGGAAGTTATACGGGCTGCAATTCAAGTGACCTTGCTATTTCCAAACAAGAGAAAAAGAATCTTTCGACTTTCTGACTGTACAGTGGTGCTACCTGGCGTCAATGTACTGTAAAACAAGGTGTGCGACGTTGAGGTGTGTGCTACGTGTGTTATTGTTAGCTGTTGTGAATGTTGATTTAGCTGTATATTTGTGTATATACTTTGTCTGCAGTAAACTTATATAAATCAAGGTAAGTTAATTAGTATATGCGCATGAATTCACAATATACCGATGTCATGTAGTAAGTATGAATATTTAGTTTTGCCAAAACTTTTGTGTCATGCTTTCTTGACTTTTTTCTTTGAAGGAAAAAACGTGAAGTGACTTGTCTTTGAATAAAGATATTTTTTGTTTGTAGTTTTTAAATTATGAAATACAAACAAAAGAGTTCTATCACAAAGTGTTAAAAGAACGTCCTCTTATTTCAATCAAGTAATTGTGTCCAGGAGAAACTGAAAAATAAAAAACAACAACATTGTTTTGGTTTCTTGTTTTGTCCGCTGGGGCATTGACTACTACAAAAAAACCTAGGTAATAAACGAACACCACCGAGTGACGGGGAATTCACAATCGGTGAACATTTTTTTAACTTCACGCGCGAAAGTGTATGCAGAAGAGTTCTGTCAGTATAATATGTTTCCAGTATGTTTTGAGTTTTGTTTGCTATAAAAAGAAATACTCGATCGTAGGTAAACAAAGATACATAATCGTGTATAGACATTAATTTACTGTTCAAGCAAGAAAACAATCGCACATTTAAAAGAAATTGCGGTGCAGAATGACCAATTTTAGGGGAAAGTTTATTCATGAAGATTGAGTCAGTCTAAGAAACTTTTTGTAGTGAGAGTCGCATTTATAAATATCAAATAAGGTAGATATAATACAAGCTGTGTTAGAAATGCAAACTTAACTCTCCATAACGGAAACAGTATATACACATTGAGACTTTATGTACATTTCTGTAGGATATTTAATGCTCACTGGCTTCTAATTGCACTCGCTCGTGTAAGTTCGGGGCCCTAACGTTCTGTGTTACTCTCCTGCCTGAAGGAGCGTCCTGAACTACAACATAAATATCATTTTCCAAGTATACCTGGCACCGTGGAAATCTACCACCAAAATGAGGTGCTGTCTCATTTTATGTGGTCATAAATACGTAAAATCTACGAAAGTAATGATTTCACAATAAGATTGTGTAGGTACCGGTAATCAAAATGTATCGGTATTTTACTTTTCATATGCATAATAAGGTAGAAATACATGCCTCTCCACTAAGAAAGTATGTCTTTTACCGCGCAGTAAAGTGAAATACTATATGAAGGTAGTGTACAAAGTTATCATAGAAGTGTTACAAAGCTCTGCCATACTCAAGATGCGTATTTTTATGCCACAGGAAATGTTTTCCCCTATGTTCGTTTATGTGTATATTCACCGTCGCTGACGCGCCTGTTATGTATGGACGTGCTACCATCCCTCGCAGCATTCCTGCTCTGATTCTGTTACGTAGCTAATCATGCTTTTAGTGGCCAACTATCAGATGTTGGTTCGTGTTTCATGCACTGTTGTTTTTATGCTGTATATCCACACACTGTTTTTACTCAGCTCTCCTAAATTCAGCCTGCACCCATTAATGCAACTCCTTCTTTATAGGGCATTTTCTGCTAGGAGAAGTTCATATATCATACCACAAAATGGAGTAGCACGCCAAATAATTACATTTAAGACAGTTTTACTAAGAAAACAAAAACAGTGTATTTGTAGCTATATTAGACTGTATTGTACTCAATCTGCTCGAAAGTCAGTATTACTTTCAACAAAAAGTTAAGAACCGAAAAGAGTTCGAGTTAATTCTAATTGCGGAGGACCGATATAAACCATGAAGGTAAATACATTATAAACCCCAATTATCCAACACAATTTTCGAGATATTTCTCAGCCTCTATATAATCGATTTACAGAAAATTTTAAGAGTAAGCTTCTAAGGTCATCTAGTTATATCCTCCAAAATTTGAAACAGATCGGTTGAATAGAGGCCGAGAAATAGCCCGGAAACTTTGTCGGATAATCATGGACGGAGTTAGGAATTGTCTCCTGGGGGAAGGGGGGTCAGACCATTTGTCTGCTGGGGCGCGCGGTAAATACAAATGAGAATTAAAGGATGTTATAGGAGGTATTTTTATTTTTTATCAGAAAATTGGGGTCAGTCCCCCCAACAGCTCCGCCTGTGCGGATAATCGAGATCCTACTGTGCAGCATAACCACGTATAACCTAACGTAACAAAAATTAGACTATAGTTATCAAAAGAAGTACGAATTATTAGGAAAAAATTCTGGCTCACCGTAATTAGAATTTATACAAGCGTTTTTATATTCGGAAGTGGTTTGGAAAGCCCCTATTACATTTCGTAATACATTGATTGAGCCATTATATACTTGTATTGCGAATTATATTTAAACAGGTAGGCTATAGATATTAAAATAATGTGAAGTTAAATCATCAAAACACTTAAGCAAGTATTACTGCTCTTTGTAATATATATAAATAAAGCATGTGAGTTTATTTGGGTACAAGGACATATGTCTTTTTAAGTGCAAGGAGGTATTGTAGCAATGATCGTACTATTGGAGTGTTTTGATTTGATAATCTCGATTCGGTTTCGTTTACCTATGGACTTCAGTGCGAAGAACTTTGAGTTACAGGGAAGCTAGACTAGTTGTAAATATAATAAATTATTTTGTTTATAATAGACTGGTTGTTGTACTCCCAGTGCACTCATCCTCCCATGTATTTGTGGATTTTTAGTGGTTCGGTGTCGTTCCTTCGACCACTTGAAACAGCACTAGGTTTTATTTATTTATTTATTTTTTGTTTTTTTACTATGAATTTTATTGTTTAAAATGAACATTATTTCTGTAGTTCTTATTTATGTGATATGCGACGGATTCAGTTGCAGATTCATAGTTTAACAGTTTTTAGAAAAGGAGGTGTATGTGATTTCAATGAGTATCTATCTTAGTATGTAAATATATACTAAGGTGGACTGACGGCACGAAAAGGGGAGTGGTACAGAAAAGGATGGTAGGTATTGGTAGGGCATCATACCAGTTGGTCGGAGAGGGGAATATTATGTCATTTTGTCATTTATAGATGTCTTGCTATAGACATTCGAATTTACGTCCATACCCTTATAGGTTTTTAACTATTACGTAAGACATAGTTTTAAATAAACATACTTCAAACAAAGCGCTATTTCATTTGATGTTCCATCGTGTTCGTAGATTCTGTAGGGTACTCCCTCTTTCTTCCACATTTACATTCTACCAATTTTTATATCATCGTTCTATTGCCCTTAGCCTAAATGGCCATAACTTCATGGGATGTTAAACCGAAAGCTTTCATTTCATTTTAACTTTGATGTTTCGTTATAGAAGATAACCATTGCGCCCCGGCAATATAGTTGTAACTTGGTTACCCAGCCTTACACCCGCCTTAAAAAGTTATTACCAACGAACATTCCCAGCATGCACAGATTATTTCAGAAAAATAATTTAAGTATCTAAAGGAAATTAATTCATGTTCCTTTCGTTATTAAATTGATTTGGGGAGGAGAGATCACACGGATACTTGTCCATTTGCCTGTACAACGGTACGTTGTATATTATTGTAAATATGTCTTTCTTTATGGTTTTGAGCCATAAGATATTTCAAATTTGTACTAGGCTGGCTGATATTTTTACTATCTGAAGAAGAGAAAGAAATGTTTAAATAATGAGATTGTCAATACGTGGTTGGCAGGACAACTAAATATATATAGAATAAAAATAAATAGAATCAAACTAAGGGACGTAGTGTATTATTGATGGCTCAAATATTATTATTATAAAAAAAGGAAGAATCAGTGTAAAAATATCGTTGTACCTGACTGGCCAGTCCACTCTTGAACATATATATTTGAAGCTTGCTTTGGAACCAATAGGTCGATTTCTAACACCGACTTCCACCAGATTCACAGCAATTATGTCATGTACACTTATGTCCAAAGTTATTGTCGCATGTCAATAAATATATTGCTATAGGAATATAATTTGATAACGAATTCGCCCGGTATTTCTTATAATGTTAGTATGTGTATAATCGGCAAAGACATGTAGGTGGCAAATTTCATGTCAAAAGAGCAGTATATAAGAACAATAGAACGAAAATAAAACTTTCTTGACCATTTAGCAACATTTGGTTTTATTCATTGTAATTTTCGTATTTATAATTCTTTTCATACGAAATTTACCACAAATATACATTTCCCGATTATATACATAGTATCAGTATTAAAAGTGCCCTGCAAAATCATTATCAAATTATATTCTTACAAGAAAACAGTTATAGATATCCGACAGTAATTTTGGACATGAGTGTACACTGATATTCACACCTTTTTTGTGCATGATCTTCGTGTAATTTTATACTTGACTCTGACACGAATGGTGGACAAAAGTATCCATAAATAGAACACTAAACAGCATTGTTTTAGTAGATACCAAAAATATTTAATAATTTAGGTAAAACATTTCTTTCCATAAAATAGTATGCAGTAACAGAATATTTTCATAAACCATATCCTGATAGAGAGTTGGCTACAACAGAATGCGAACTAGTATTTACTTAAATACAAGACAATTCATTTCCCTACCCCCTTACTTCTGCTGTTATAGTTTCTTTCCTACCGTACCATAAGTGTTGTTGAGTTTCACAATCCTGTCAGTTGCTACATACCGGCTATTCTTTGTAACTCCAGTATTTCAGTTCTGAAATTATTTCTAATACGGGAAACAGGACATTCATATCTTTGGAACAAACGCCTCGTCGCGTAAAATTCTATCATGCTGAAACTCGAAACACTGAGTGTATTTTATTGTGATTTTAAGCAAATGAAGTTTGCTTTTGGAAGAAAAAAAATATACTGTGTATAATTTTATCAAAAAGTTTGAACATAATATGGAATATCGTGTACATAAGGCCATGGGCGCTCGAAGGGGAGGGGAAAGGCGAACCTATCCGGATCACGTAAAAGTATTAAATTTCTTAAGATTTTCTTAATATACACAAAAAATATCAAACGTAATATAGGAGCCAGGGGTTTGAGCTCCTTCTAGAAAATTTTCTTCGGGTGCCCATGCATAGGACTGTTTTAACTTTATGGGCTAATGAGGGTGGAGCACATGTTCACCAACTGAGAATGGGTGCAGTTAATGTGAGCAAGACCTAATATCTCGTTTTATATATATATATATATCGTGTTTAAATTCCTTCATTTGTCCTTTTGGTCGTCCAAAAGTTTTACTCAACACTATTTTCGAATACCTGTAGGCAGGCACTTTATTGAATCACAACACAATTCGATGCCGGGTTCGATCCTACCTTACGCTGAATGGCCTTGGTGATGGACAAACACCATGAGCATCATGTGTTTTGTCCGGATTCTTTCATTTTCTCTCGAATTCCTTCATTTCGCCATTCCGTTTATCATCTTCAGGTTTCAGCACTGTTTTCCTTAATCTCGGAGCATTTGAGACATTACAAATAGATAAATAACACTGAGCTTGTGTTTATCCCGTTGTGTTAGTAATCAACTTTTGCTGTCATAATTCCGTACTTACTACGGGCAATACAATTTTTAATTGTAACTTGTTCGATATTAGTTGCGAAGATAAGTTTATGCTTCGGGTAGAACAACAATCTACTTTTAACTTCTTCGCCAACATGTTCCTTATTTGTTTCAAGTATACCTAACGTTTTTAATATGTCACTATGCTAAGTTGAATTTCAAAAGTTCAAATTTGGCGACTGGGCGAAGATCATACCTGGGTGTCTGGCTTATCGTACTACTGTAATCATTTCTTTTTGCTAGGAAATGTGATGTAATTTCACTTTCACCAAAAATTACGTATTGGGAGAAAAGATCGGTTGAAGCCTGCTTTGTATTTCTACAGTGTACTCCTGTGTTCTTAATTAAGTTCAGAACTCGAGTCTTCATTACACTCAGGCGTATTGTGGTGCCCAAATTCCATGTTTTCTAGCAGTAGTAGTATGTAATGTTGCCCGTGAGAGGAGATGTGCCTTTTTAAATTTGAGAGAAGACAGGAAACATGAATATTCTCATTTTGTTTTCGAGACGAGACGAGACGAGAAATTTCTCGTCTCGTAAGGGACATTACATAGCTCACCCAAATATTCGATCTCAAACACTGTTTGTGTTACATGATGAATGGGGGCATGTTTTAAATGGAAGCTGCTCATCGACACGTTAGTATAGACAGTAGCTTCATTTACTTATGTTGTGATTCCAGGTAAATGACAACGTTTTATTTAACATTGGGCGCGTAAACAGTGTACAGCATAAGCATCTCGTCCTATTAAAAAAAAAAAAAGTTTTATTTTTGATTGAAAACGTCATATTTGGAGACGGTTTCCCCTTTTACAGTTTTTTGTAGCTCTGATAACAGAGATGCCCTAAGGTGAGGGAATTGAGACACCCTCTATATATAGTAGCAGATTGCTCGTTCTTCGCACGGGGAGAATAGTTTCATTTTGGACATAAAGGGCAATGGGAGCAGAATTTGGTTTTAAACGGCATCGTAAGTGTCACTGTTAATCTCACCGACCCCGAAAGCTATGATTTCGACACTAATGTCAGTCATTTTCGAATGTATATATATATATCCATATCCCCTTTCCCAAGTTGCGGATATGAATTTGGACTTAAACGGAATCGGAAATGTCACTGTTCGTGTCAGCGACTTCGAAAATATGGATTCGACTCTAATATCGGCCAATTTGCATTGTTTTTTATATACCTTCCCCCTCTCCTAAGTTGCACCATCAGAGTGAAGTGATAAAAACCATCAGAGGCCTTTACCTCATCTATGTTGAAAATTTGATCGAGATCGATCGGGTGGTTGAAGAAGTATAAGGTCGTAAACATGGTCATTTTCAGTTTTATATAACTGACTAGCCTTTGGCTAGCTGGGGGCTCTGCCCCCAATCTCCCGAGTTTGCTCGGCCTACGGCCTCGCATTTCTTATCTATCGCCCTTTGCATCAACAGTGAATTTCCTGAACTTGCTCTACATATTTCCTGAATCTGCCCATCCGGGGGCTTCGTCCCCCCACACACTGTCTTTGTTCGGCCTACGGCCTCGCACCTCTTCAACCCACAATTCTATCGTATCTTTTAGATAGTTGAAATAGGAAATAAAAATATTTTTGTTTCCTAAGAAAACGCCCATTTAAATAACATGGTTATTTCTTCATCCCTCTTTAGACCCTAAAAAATTAAAAATTTTCACTTTTGGCAATTTTAGTGTCGGTTAGTCCTGGAAGGCTACAATCATGCCAAATTTCATTATTCTAATCCTGCCAGAAGTGCCATAACATTTTGAGGTGTAGAAGACGTCTCGTATAAATAACATGGGAAAGATTTTTCAGTTCCATATAAAACCACTCTACGGTTGGAAATTTTTATTTCTGATGATTCACTTAGGTAACGCTAACGGAAACGTACAAGCATACAGAATTTCAAGTTTTTATTCCAATTCTTAGTACCTAAAACATGAGGTTATAAGCAGGGTGGATTGATTTAAATCAGTCTGATTTAAATCAAGATTTAACTCACTTGATTCTTTAAATAAAAATCGTTGATTTAAATCAAATTCCGAAATAAATTAATTTAAAGTGAAGATAAGTAAAATCCCGTTTATGTTCTATTATATCGATTATGGAAGATGATAATCAGAATACAATGAGACTCAAATGTATGTAAGCGCGATATGAAAACGAGTATCATGCAGAGGATAAGTAGGGAAAATCCCGTTTTGAGCGGGTGAATCCTACTTCCTTCTCTTCGTAACATATGGTTTTTAAATCGTTCCAACGGGGAAATCACCATGGACATTTAAGACGAAAATTCTTTTGTGTCCACGTCTATTTCTTTGTTTCCAGGTAATAGGGGCGTATCTAGAGGGATCCGATCCCCTCTCCGAAATAAAGTAAAATAAACAATTAAAACTTTAGTCGAAGTTTATGTACTGAATACATAGAAGTTGCCCGGAATCGTAGTACGGCAAATTTTGGATGCGTTAAAATATCAAATAATACTTTTGATAAAGTGAATACTTTTAAATATCTAGGATAAATATTAACAGACGAAAAGGATATTTACGAAGGAAATAAATGTCAGCTGAAAGCAGGGAATTCGTGTTATTATTCAGTTCAAAATCTCTTGTCGTTGCGAATTCTGTCGAGGAATTTGAAGCTTAAAATACATAAAACGGTAATCATGCCTGTTGTTCTCTATGGTTGCGAAACATGGTCGCTTACTATGAGGGAAGAGCATGACTGAAAATATTTGAGAATAAGATCCTGAGACAAATATTCGGACCCAAGAGGAACGAGAATGGCGGAAACTTCATAACGAGAAATTACATAATTTATACGGTTTACCAAACATTGTCGGGGTCATCTAATCTAGGAGACTCAGGTGGGCAGGTCATGTAACCATTATGGAAGAAAGTAGAAACACTTTCAAAGTTTTAAGTGCGAAACCAATGGAAAAAGACCATTAGGAAGACCTAGACACAAATGGGAGGACAATTTTAAGATTGATTTCGCAGAAATATGAATACAAAGTAGACACTGGATCCAGTTGGCTAAGGATAGAAGTCAATGGAGAGCTTTTGTGAATGTGGCATTGAACTTCCGGGTTCCATAGGCCATAGAGTTAGTTACTTAATTTTAGGCGAAGTTTATGTACTTTATATGTATTTCGTGCCGCTAGCTAGTTCCGAGTTTTTAAAAATATGTCCCTGCCAAATATCAGTAGCTTTAGTGAAAAGAAAAGTGTCATGTTGATAAATGTTGCTGTACTTTAATGCTTAAGAAAGATTGTTTAGGATTGAAATAGGTTAGCGATTAGGAATTAATTCAAAATTCAACCCCAATACTTTCACTTAAATGGCATGATTGAAATTTAATACTAATTCCTAACGTTTCTTTTTCAGTTCGCGACTTGTATTATACGAGGAGAAAGATTTGATTTAAATAAAAAAAATCAACAAAATGATTTTTTTTTAAAAAATCATGCTTTTTTCCACCCTGGTTATAAGTAAAAAAAAGCCCATTTAAATAACATGGGGAAATTTTTCATCCCCTCTTTAGACCCCCCCAAAATTAAAAATTTTCACTTTTGCCAATTTTCCTGTTGGTTAGTTCAGGAAATCTACAATCATGCCAAATTTAATCATTGTAGCCTTACAGGAAATGCTCAATAATTTGTCAGCTCATGTAGTTTTATATATAAGTAGGATATATATAGGCCATGTACACCTCGTAGTGGAACTATAAGCTCCTGCATACTTCCATCGGAAGCTAAATGGTAGGTCATAAAGTTGTATTTCCAAAAACGAGACCAGAAAAGCTTTTTGAGAATCGAGACGAGAGAAGATAACCTTATTTATCGTCTCGTCTCATGGGTAACGCTAGTAGTATTCTCTGGCCGTTGATGAGTTAGTCACTTTTACAGAGAGTCTGTTGGTCACGAAAGTCAAGGAAAGGCCACGAAATCGGAAAATGGTTATGGAAGTTAAGAAAAACTTACTATATTTAGCTTTTGGGTCAAGATTTTATTATCTGTACAAATATAAGTACAGACTGGAAACTTTTGTTGTATAAAACTTCAAACTTCACCACCAAAAATGTCTATTGTAGGCTTTAGACGCTAGCAAATCGCAAAGAAAAGCGCGGCTCTGACGCATGCATGAAAATTCGACCTAATTCGCTCTTGAGGATGTTACGAAATTTTATGGTTTGGTAAAGAAAAGGTCACGAAATTTTATTTTGGAATTTTAGTAGACACTTTGTTTTATTCTTTAGTATAGATGGTCTGCTCTCGTGTATTTTCTTTCTAGCTTTGTTAACTATTTTGGATTTTTTTTCTCTTCCAATTTTTCCTTTTAGACGACCTTGAAGAGATAATAATGTAGAAACAGAGAGTTACCATATACCGGGCTGTGGTTTTTCTCTAAATAAACACAGTCCTATTATGGTGACATTTGGTGATATTGTGGTATTCATGTAGACTTTTTCGATTGGCTGAACTCCCTCCTTTATACTTCTTGGTTCTTAAATTGAACTCGCGCTTAATTCTTACTTCTCGATTTTCACGTGTTAATAAAACAACATGTTTGTTTTTTGTAGCCCTTTATTCACAGAATGGGCATGGTAGCTCAGTGGTAGTGCACTTACCACTGATGCATGGGGTCCCTGGTTCGATCCCGACCAAGTAAGTTTGTGGTGGACAACATCGTGTCCGTTGTTTTTCTCAGGGTACTTCCGTTTCCTCCCACTTTCTCATTCCACAAATTATTCCATTATCATTCACTTTAATCATGGTCTCAGTGGTGTCCCCCCTTATGTCGATGACGCACCCCCCAATTGTCTATCCATAGATGTTCTTCCATGAAAAAAAAATCTTTTCGATTAATTTTTACACTCCCTCAAACATATTTATATAGATTTTTAACCCTCCCCAAATATTTCAATGACGCAGTTTGCGTCATAGCCCCCCTTTGTGGGCACCCCTGCATGGTCTTCCTTATGCTAAAGAGCGTAATTGTGGGACGTTAAAGTCAAAAATTTCATTTTCCTTTATCCACAGAGTAAGATATGCCTTTCCTTTCCGAAATTTGTTCCGTCACCATTTTTTTTTTCTTTGCTCATATTTATCATTCATGTTTCGTATAGAGAATAATCTAAGGACCCCGGGTTTTGAAAATCGTTGGGGGTACTCCCACTGTTCACGACCTGGCGATCTCGGGGTATGAAATACGACTTAGCGTGGTATCCGGGGATCCTTCTGCGTATTTTTTTTTTTTTAATGACCCTGGCTGAAAATACAGTTTTAGGTATTTTTTCAACGAACATGGATTTTTCCGTGTTTGTTTTCCTTTTTAGCTTCTTTTTACACAATTGAAAAGAAAATCTTAAATCAGAAAGTAACGGCTTAAGTAGAGAGGTTCTAAACCCCGTCACACCATTCTGAACGCCGACTATTTGTAATATAAGAAGTGTTTTAAAAAAGATGAATATAGCACAGAGAAACTATAGTTTTATTTGTCATTTATATATATATATATATATATATATATATATATATATATATATATATATATATATATATATATATATATATATATATATATCAGCACCACAATTCCAGAAATTTACATGTGTTCATCCCTGGCAAAGCCTATCCAAAACTTTACATTCCCTTTTCGCTCTATGAAAATTTCGGGCCCTACTGTCATTTAAGAAATGCGGTGAAATATTAGATTTTGCCCATTTTTCTGTCATTTTTAAAAACTTTTTGTTTTTGTGTGGTGCTGAGCACTACACAAACAAAAAATTGGACGGGGAATGCTCGAGACTAGTAGACGGCATTTCTTCAATGATCCTTATTACGAAAGTAAGACATCTCAGTCTGACAGTTACGGTAATTCGTAATCAGGCTGATAGTTCGCTAGTATCGCTGCCTCCGACTTGACCCTAAAAGATATCGCTAACGTGATATGCTGAATGTTTCAACGAAAATTTGACGCAAAATATGTTTTAAACTACCTTTTAAAATCTGGAGGAGCAAAAGTATTTTTGAATTGGCTTACTGTCGTAATTTTTTTGTGATGAACAAATTCAATTAAACTCATTGTACCATATAGACCGCGAATAACATATCTTTGTAGCACGGACGCTTGTTGTAGACCTAACTACTTGGCCGCATATACAAGGTATTTTTGAATTTAGTTGCTCCTTAGCTTAAATGTTGTATCTAATTTTCTCACAAACTCCTCCTCTGAAAGCATTGATGACATTATCTCCCTCGTTTTATAGCCTTGTTCTTTAGTTTAGTGATAATTTCAGATTTCCTCTGAAGGGGGAGGGACAGACTTTCAGTGCACAGCAGAGTCGCAAATCTGTCTTTAACATTGGGTGGGGGGCGGATAAGACCGTTCCCATATTTTCTTTTAAGCGATGTTCAAAATATGGATGAAGTTGAGAAACAATGCTTTGGAGGATCAGGGGAGCAGAGTTGTCTTAGGGACAACATTGGGAACCTGGCAGATTTGAGGCGTATTCTGGAAGAGGGGGGAGATCACACTCATATTACGGTAGATGAATCGGACTTCTGAGGTGAACCTGTTGATATTATATATCAGGCGATGTAGATGAAGTGTCAGTCGGTCACAAATCATCACATTTCTTCCCCCCAAAAAACACATTTCAAATCAGATTATTCTGGGGACCATCTCCCCAGTTCCAACATTAGAGGGGACATGCCCCCACATTCCCCCGGGATTTGCCCCAGTGGTGCACAGGGTTGTGAAAGTAGAAGAACTGAAAAAAGTTGTAGGCTCCGTGGCTTTTCCCTGAAAGACTGATGTTAGTTAAGGGCACAGAATCGCTTGTGGTTGAATGATATATAATACAGTACATTAACGTTCTAATACTCTTTCATAATATAAAATCTTAATCGTTACTATATTTAGATCTTGTATTATTAATAAAGATAAGTTTTAAGTTAAACTAATACAGCAACCTGCCAATATGAACGTTTTGATACAGAATCAGTGATTGCGGTTACGCTTGTGCGTGAATGTGAGTACGCTCAAGAATTTTTGAGTTAGACCTGGCTCAGAATCAGCGAAACTATTTCCAGTGGCGTATATAAAGGGGGCTTCAGTAAATGAAATATTTTGCAGAATTTTCACATTTCCAGGAACCAAGTTAGCCAAGGCCACCGAAACAAAATCGTAAATACGCCACTGGTCATTTCAAATTTTGCCAGGGAATAGGGGGGGGGGTAAGATGGTCTACCAACATAAGAGTTTCGTGTTCTTTACTAGTGTGTTAGCATACAATTGATTAAAAATGATGTGTTCTTTTTAGACTTACGCAGGTAATTGCTCCACTGGCGTCTCCAAATAATACCCCTACTCAGAGTGTGTGTGTATAAATTTCCCAAGGTACCAATCTTATACAGAATATCAAAGAGCGAATTATCATACCCAAAAAATTAAAAAAAAAAAAAAAAAAATGTGTTGAAACTTAAATGGAAACCCCTGAAAGATGAATAAAAGTAATAAAAGAACTATAGCCACGGAAGAACGCAATACGAACAGAAAAATAAAAATTCAAATTATATTTCTGTTCATAATCCACACAAACTATGTTTTTCTTAACATAACAACCAGCTGTATCATTTGGCAGAATTAAGTTGTTTAGAAATAATTCGCAAATTATGCTTAAAAACGAATTAACAAGTAATATAAACAACGCGTAATAGACTAAGTTCAACCAACAGGAGCAGTAAGAATTATCTTATCATCATCTCAAATATAATATAAAAAATATAGGGTATAGTTCTTTATTCAAAATATACATAGAATATCGTTTCCAGTTGAACATTAAAGGAAACCAATTAAGCAGAACTTTTTCGATTTTTGGGCCGCGGTGGCTCAGTGGTTGAGCGTTCATCTCTGATGCGTGGGGTCCCTGTTCGATCCTAGCTCGCGGTAAGTGGGCTTTGTGGTGGACAAATCGTGTGCGTGAGTTTTCTCGGGGTTTCCCCGTTTCCTCCCACTTTATTCATTCCACCACTTCAATCACTTCTCATCACCGTCTCCTTTAGCCTAGCCGGCATAACCATGAGATGTAAAACTCAAAAATTTCGTTTTTTTTTTAAGTTTTTTTTTTCATCTTGTTTGATTTGTTTTTTCTCGATTAAGATACATCCAAGGAGTTTATCGTCTTTAGCCTCTGACTCATGACTTTAAGGAAATAACCACGAGTAGTAAATCATTAAGGGGAAAAGACTCACAACGTGCGCAAGGGTAATTTACGTAGAGCATAATCGGAGGGAGATATGTCCCAGGGGAACCTAACGTCCCGAGTCACCTCCTGAAATCATCACTGCTTTGGATCCCTTCATATTTACTTGCCGTCTCCCGTCCCAAACTCCAAATACTGATTTATACATTTGAAGCAAGGGAAATGGCGGGAAAATTAGTTCATATTTCTTGTTAACGTCACGTGGAAGAGAGAGAGCGCTGTCGTAGAAGACATATTGATCAGAGGAATGAACGTAGTCCGGGATTTCCCCGTGAACACTTCTCTTTGTAAATACGCGACAGTGACGTGAAGAAATTTCATTACTAGTCGTAACGTATTTCATCATCCTAGAGGAAGATGTATATATTTAGATTATTTTTTTTAATGGACAGCTTCTCGAAAGTAAAAAGCCGGGTTATACTATAAACCTCGTTTTGGACGTGGTCCAAGGTGAAGCTTCTCTTGAACACAGTTTCTTTGCTGTTACAGTAATTAACGAATAGGCCTAGAATGTGTTCAAACACTATGTTCGTTACCCGAAATGGATCGTCGATTTACCATAATTTTTTTTTTTTTATGAGAATTTGATTAATTTGTTGTGAAGACCCGAAAAGTACTAAATAAGAATTATATAATGTACCTGTTTTAGACAATATGAGTTTTTTTTTCTTTTAAATAGTGACCTCAGTTTAACAGCCGAAACTTCATATAGTATGGGGGAACAATACGTCTGGTGCGTGGGGTACCTGGTTCGACCCTCGGCCAAGCAGGGGCGCATCCAGGACGGACTTCTGGGGGGGGGCGGTCGGTAGTAATACTGCTACTTAGAGCCACTTTTAAGAGCTCCAAACTTTTTATGGATGGATTTATTTATATATAAAATAAAGTTTCCTCTTCTGGGGGGGGCGCGATCGCCCCCCTGGATCCGCCCCTGCGGCCAAGTAAGTTTGTAGTGGACCTACACTGTGTCCGTTTTTTCTCGGGGTACTCCCGTTTCCTTCCACATGCTTATTCCATCATTCACTTGCCTTAGTCATCCTCTCTCCCTTAGCCTAAGAGGTAGAATCGTGGTACGTTAAACTAAAAGATTTCATTTCATTTATTTATGTATTTACCTGTTTATCCGTGCGTCCGTTCGTCCGGAAGACAACAATCTCAAGAATTACAGTTGATGAATCATCATCGGTTGTAGCCAGAATGTAGAAGGTCGAGAATTAAAAATCAATGCTTTAGTTTAAAATAAAATTGATAAAAACAAATCATTTTAAGGTTGATTTAAAGGGAAAAGTTTTGCCGATAGATGTCACTACAGTCTTCGTATCTCTTTCTCGTATTTTTTTACCTTTCACGAAAATTCACGATTTCTCGTACAAATTTCAAAATAGAGACTTCAAATTTTTAAAGAAGGAACTTCATAACCTATCAAAGACAACAATCCGTGCCGATTTTTTTTATTTAGAATTTTCTTCATTGTTGAAGTGACTTGATTGTTGAAATGGATATTCAAACCTTTAACAGTATAACTGTTTCAATAATGAAGAAAATTCTAAATTAAAAAATCGGCATGGATTGTTGCCTTCGATAGGTTATGAAGTTCCTTCTCTAAAAATTTGAAGTCTCCAGGCTGAAACTTGTAAGAGAAATCGTGAATTTTCGTGAAAGGTAAAAACTACGTGAGAGAGAGACGAAGGGTGTAGTGACATCTACCGGCAAAGCTTGTCCCTTTACACCAACCTTAATAAATAACTGTTAAAAAGTTATTTCCTTTGGTCAGATTTTATTTTTAATAAAAGAAAAAGAAATCCCAACCTACAATGAACAGCATTCAGTTGGAAATCGAGTTCGTTGGTAGAGATCATGCCCAAACTGGAAGTGGTAGTGGTCCTGTTTTAACATTGATCGATATAGAATAGAAACGGGAATAAGATAGCGAGAAGGAGTTTTCTGCAATCAGTTAAGTGGCCCAGGAATATATTCCATCTCTTACTCTAATCTCTTTACTAAAATCGGATTTAATAAAAAATTACCACCACTTCCGGTTTGTATATGAATTGACTAAATGTCACGCCATATAAACCAAACTCCTTCATGTGGTGTACACGTAACAGCGATTTTTTTAAAGTTACAAGTTTATGAAAGCAGCATCATCGTAGGTATTCTGCCATTATCGGCAGGTCACTTGCCGCAACTGGGAAGCTTTCATGTTTCACGGTCTTCCGCTAACCTCTTTGTCTTCACATACGATTTATCTCTTTTGATATCGTCTATTCCATTAATTGTAGTCTCCTTCGCCCCGTCCCTTTCTTCCCTGTCATATACTCTATCACGTCGCTCATGATACAGTTCCTTCTTAGCCAATGTCTCGACTAGCTTCCCTTCCTCTTCTTAGTAATATTTAACATTGTTCTTTTCTCTCCTACAATTTCTAACATCATTCGTTTTCTGCTCGACTAAGCTGATTTGCTTCATTCTTCTCCACACCCACATTTCGAAAGCCAGTGGTTTTCATAATTTTTATGTAATGTATATGTTCCGACCCATACAGGGAAAAACTCCACACGAAGCGTTTTTATGAGTTTTTCTCAACTCTTTATTCAAGGTTCCACAAAATAGTATTACCTTCCTGTTAATAGGCTTAACAATAATTCAGAGAAGAGAAATTAATTAGCGGACGAGAAAGTTGCGTATACGGTTGTCAAAGTCTCATTCTACAAAGTACCTATCGTATAAATAGAACGAAAACATTGATTTACAAATCTTCCACTCAGCGTCTCTTCTTTAACCATAAAATAAAAAATGAAATTTCGAAGTGTTATGTCCCATTATTTTTTTAACCTGTAGGCGGAGGAAAACGGATCATTATTGGATCTTGAATAATTGAGAAATAATTGATGGAATGAGTATAGTGGAAGAAAGGAAGGATCTCGTTGAAACCCATCGATACGATGTTATTTATGCACAAGAATTACAGATAATTTTATCCGAGGGGGGATCAAAATGTGAGGAGGAACACTTATTTGCTAAAGGACATGATTTTTATGAGTGACATGCTATCGTAAGTTAATTTACTTCAGCTCCTTGCAGTGGGAGTAAAGCGTCCCTAGAAATATATTTGGAGGAAACACTGTTTGTCCTAAGCAAAGATCGATTCATATGGTCTAAGATCGAACTAGTGACTCCTTGGACCAGAGGTGAGCGCTAGCACGCTACCATATTACTGTATTTGTTCTTGTGAGCTGTTCGTTATTCCAACGTGGATTTGCTGTCTGATCATAAAAAAGTCTTTCAGGAATGTGTTTGTTCTTCGATTTATTCGGAGTTTAAACTGTTCGTTATTTGATCGAAAACCCTGTATATTCTGATAAATAGTTTAGTTATACAGAAAAGACACAATATTATCCGTTCATTTCTGTGATCTTTGAAACTGCGATTGTTTTTCATTGCACTCAATTATTAATTTGTTGATGCGAGCACGGTGCTTTGTACTTTCTCAATAATAATAATAATAATAATAATAATAATAATAATAATAATAATAATAATAATAATAATAATAATAATAATAATAATAATAATAATAAGTATTTTGTCATTATTCTGAAATCACTTACATTAAGTGAGATCATTTCTCACGGGCGTTATAATTTAGTTATCCAAAAGCTAATGGTAGGCAACCTGGAATACAACCAGGAAATTTGGGTTGTCTATCTCACAGGCTTCATGGTTCACGGTTGACGTTTTATATTACCGGGTGGTGCAGTGAGAAACTGGAGAAAGTGATATGAGTAGTAGACATGGAACTAAACAAATAATGTCGATTGAACATGGATCAAAAGGAACAATGTTTTAACGTGAGAGGCATTCGTATAATGCCGAACATTTCGCAAATGCGGAAAGGTATCGATGTCGGGTCAAGAGATTACATACAAAGTCGCACTTAACAAGTGCAATAATGTACAGATGGGAACGGAGCGGTCTCCACACGGTTGAACTTTCTACAGACAGGTGGAGAATCTACACATACATTCCCCATCTGTAGAGATCCTTGTATTAGAGGTCTGCACGGGCCGGAATTTTTAGCATTTAGGCCTGAGCCCGGTCCGAACTCGTGTAATAATCGAATGAGCCCGAAATAAACCCGAATTACAGAAACTTAATAATTAACGGAAAATTGTATTTTTATTTACAGCAATTAGAGGTTTAATTTTGCAGTAGTGCTTTAAAAGTTCTCTAGAAAGAACGGTGCATTATAAATCGTTCTACAGTATATTTACAAAGTTAGGCCCGAGAAATATGGCTGTATATCTAAAAATGTATTTGCCCGGCCCGGGCCCGAAGTGATATATGCTTTATAGGCCCGAGCCCGTGCAGACCTCTACCTTGTATCATGAAACGTTTTGAGAGGCTTAGGATAACCTCTATTGCTTGGGAACTAAATTAGTAAGAGACATTCACTAGTCATTAGAATCAAATATACTTTAAAAATACTAGATTTTTTATAAATAATAACATGCGCTTTCTTTATGAATTCCGAGTATGTAGGATTGAAATCAGATTTTTTTTAAAAAAAAAAAGAAAGAAAAAGTTTAGGAAATAATCCATAATTTTAAGAAAATGCATCAAGGTATCTTTCATGTAAAAAGCTACTTATTCCTCACGAAACTTGGACGGAGGCTTAATATTGACTTCTTGCGGTTGAAGTTGAAAACTACAAGATTAGCGATGGAGTGTAGAGGATAGAAGCTTTTCAGTGACGCCAAGTGATATGCTACAGGTAAATCATATATGTAAAGCCCTCCCTTTTGGTCTAGTGGGTAGCAGGCGCGCCTTTGGTGCATGGGGTGCTGGGTTCGATTACCGGTGAGAGAGCTTTGAAATGTGAACGCATTACGGTGCTTTGGATTCCACCTGAAACATTAGGACTGTGTCTGGTATAGCCTTGATGCTAAAAGGGATACGATACTCCAGTTCAGCCAATGTATAGTTAAGAAACAAGAGAAGAATGTGGGAAATTAACGGGATTTAGGAAGTTATTCAAATTTTGCAAATAATAATTGAAGAAATGGATAAATTAGGTCTAAGCATTATTATACACTAGCAGAAGTATCCGTTCTCCGCGTGCACTGAACAGTATGGGTTGTCTTAAGTTTTTGAACCTCCAGAACGTGTTACCCCCAGCCCCCTTCAGTCGATAGGATCTTCATACATGATTAGATCTGGTTAAGATGTATCTGTATACAAATTTTGGTAACTTTAGGTGACTCGTTTTTAATCGAAAATCACACACACAAAAGTAGACTCTCTCTCGCATACACACGCTATTTTATCTATTAAAAGGACAAGAAAATCTGTAACTCATCCTAATCAGGGAGCAAAATCCAAATAGAACAATACTCGGTGTTGGAATTTTGGATCAAACTGAAAGTGTTATGTCTGAATGCACTGCAGAAGACATATTTAGTGATGACTTCAGATCAAGTGTATCATGCTTTTTAGCTGTAAAACACGGAAATTTCTTCGCTTACTCTCCAAAGATTGTAATCCGTATGATTGGTGACTGTAGTTATTTCCTTTTCCACCCACGTTGTTCTTTTTTGATCAGCCAAAGAGCTGTTGGTAGCACCAGAAGGCGGAGTGTGGAGTTTGATCACTGGCCTTGACGGATCACGTCTTGCCCAGCCCAATACAGAAGGAGAGAAAGAATAAAAAAAAAAGTTAATAACAATTCGCCGGCAACTATCGGTGGTACTTTTCTGTGTTATGTCTGTCTAGCCGACCGCAGGACCTTGGACGCCATCGAGTCAAGTTAGCACGCTCATGGGAATGCGACGAATAGGTGTGGCGCCTGTGAATTACAAGGGAGACAAAACTAACCCCATGCTCACTTGATCTCTGCTACCGAAATACATAACTGTTTTCTTTTGAAATATAAGATTTCAGCTGTAATAGACATTTTATTATACTCTAGCCATTTGAACAATGTTCCACTTTGACCTGTCAATTAAACAACGTGATTTTTAACTAAGACCGACACGGTGTTTATGAAAATATTGAGAAAGATAGAGAAAAGTTACATTTGAATGTTGTATAGTGTTGGACACGAAAACCGATTTTTCAGTTTCTAGAGAAACCAAAACCGGTTTATGGAAACTTTCGAAAGAACTGGTTCGGTTTGCTTTCAAACAGGTTCCGTTTTCTATCAAACCGGTTTGGTTTTAGGCAATTTCTGGTTTATATCAAAAACTTTCGCTCATTTGTTGACTTTTTGGATTTGATTTTGAGTTGAGCGTTCCTTTCAGCAGCGAGACAATACGAGGCGTGGACCTACAAAACCGCATGATCTCTCACCTGGAATTGAACTCGGATTTTCCGCGTAAAGTTGCGTGCGCTATCCACATAACCACAAGGGATCTCGTTAACTTGTTTGTAAAGAACAGATAGGCCTACCGATCACAGTGGTCTCGGCATTTTTGTTTTGTTTTGTTTTGAGAAACCCGTTTCGGCGAAGAGCCGAAATATGTTTTCAGTTTCTTAAGAAACCAGTTCCCGATTTTTTATAAAAGAAAAACCGTTTTGTGCATCCCCTGTAGGCCTATGTAGTTGTCTTGAGAACATTCATCATGAATCAAGTTTTGGAGTTCAGATACGTACGTGTAACACTGTAGGACAGGGTTTCTGAACCTGGGAGTCGCGAACCCTAAAGTTCGCGAGAGGGTTTCATGAGGGTTCGCGAAGATAAGCGGAAAACATAAATATTATTAGAATCTAACACCGGAAAATATTTTTAAATATTATTTTGAATTTTGTTATGATAGGCATTTTTTTTTATTTTTACACATGCTGTTAAGAACAACAAAAATATAGCTGTACTATACATTTTCAACAGGTGTAGAGTTGTTTAAAAATCAATTTAAATGAAAAAGGTATAATATGAAACTAATGAGAAATGTATTTTGAGATACCAGAAAAATACAAATGCAAGGAAATCTGCATATGGAAATACAATTAAAATTGAAAGCTAATGAGATAAACTGAGCAGGGTGTGATTTCACTAGTGCAGCAGTTTCGTGTTCGATCTTCGTGATGCACATTATCAAGTCATTTAAAATACTCAATGACTTATTTTAACAACTGTCCAAGTTTTTTTTTTAAAATCAAGATTAGAAATAACTTTTTTTTTTTTGTCATAGAACCCAAAGTTAAGGGAGTTGCGAAGTTTTAAAATTTTTAAACAGCCTCCCTTTTGAAACAGCATGGCGAATTGGATTCGATATTTGTAATATGAATGAATTAATTAAATTTGGTTTTAATTTATTCACTTTTAGGAAGGTTACTGTATCCGCTATATACAAATGGATTCTACTATTAAAGAAATAGATGGATATCGTGAGATCTCCGCAGTAGGTATATTAAAAACCCTACACAAACCTTATTACAATCCATAATTTATAAGGGGATCGCTGGCAAGTGGTTGTGTTAAAATAGGGTTCGTGATAGGAAGTAGGTTGAGAACCACTGCTGTAGGGAGACTGATCGTTCCCTACTGTCGATATCAGAGTCATAAACGTTAATGGGATTCCCAATATCTGTTCCTTTTATTATAAAATTGTGCAACTTAAATCTTACTCCATATTAACTAGGGCTCTGGAATTTTGTATAGACGTAAATGTAAACTTAGTAACAATACATTATTTCAAGTCGAGTAGATCGTTCAATATCTCGGAGTTACAGAAATATTGAATATATTATTACGGAGTTTTTCATTTTTAAAACTAAGTCAGATAAATACGGAGGACGGATATTCGAGAGTCTATTGTATTAGGAATAAATTATCAACCACCTGCTGCTTATACAACCCAAAGCACATGAAAGTGTGGCTGGTTGCAGTCGAGTAGGCGTATTGTTGATTTCATATCCACAAGATTAGGGCTTTCTTTTCGTGATGAAAGGAGAGACCGTTGCCTTCCACAATGCTAATAAAATATTGAATAAATATTTAAAAAATGAAAAGAATAACCGTAAAAACTTAAAAACAATTATTTTCATAAACTTTACTAAAACGGATGATATGTATTGGTGGGCTAATACATAGGCCTTTTAAAAAAGTGTATTTTATAAAATAATTCTTTCAAAGATTTTTTTTACAGTTATTGATTTATTGTGTAAGTTTTTGTATAGGAAACTACACAACAGTTTTATTCTTTAAGTCTAAATATTGTCTTTAGACAGTGTAGATTGATTTTTACTTCCGTATACAGTACCAAAGTTATGAAAGATAGAACCCTGGGCTTCAATCCGGTGCATTTGGCAAGATAGAACCCTGGGCTTCAATCCGGTGCATTTGGCGAGTGCGTATACCCTACCCTATATTATCATCGTGCACACACCAGGTCGTTTCCTATCTCGCGTGCATCAGAGATGGATTGCTGGGCTTGGCAACAGATCCTGGCAGTGTGTACACAGCAAGAACAGGTGATACAGTATTTGAAAATAATGATATTTAAGGTAGAATGAATAACAAACTGATAACATAAGTTCAACACACACAACTGATTCAAATGACTGATTCCAACAAACTGACGCAGCTACCAGTTGTAACAGATACATCATTTTTTTTTTCCACAAATGACAGTATATGCGATTAACAGTATTACGAATGGCAGGTATTTCTATGTCAAGGCGTAACTTTTGGAAATGTCCTCGTATTTGTTTCACATTTAGTAGAAAAATAATATTGAAATATATATAAGTGTTTCAAGCAACTATCTTTATTGGTTTTTCAGTATTAAGTGTGGATATAGTATACGTGAATCTTACACTGCGCAACTTCGTTTTTTTATGTAGGAGGTAAATAATGTAAGCTAAAAACATCGTTCTGGGAAAAACTAATCTATTTTGCTCTTTGACTACTACGTGCAGCTGCAGAATAAGAAATGCAATTTGGCGGATACGCTTAAGTGCGGACAGACTGACCTGTCCATAAGGGAAGTCCCACTTCATATTATCATGTTTGTTTTCCCCAAGTGGATGATCTTAGCGCGAGTGCACTGATGCGTGAGACGTTGTAACGTGTGAATTTGTCCACATTTCTTTGTTATTGTTATGGATAATGCGTAAGATATGACATTAGTGTAAGTAAAAATACTCGATTTTCATGTGAGGTTCGTATAGCAAGGACATCTGCGCCAGAATAGTTTTAAATTTGTACAGAATTGCTTACTTTTTAATGTACCATTTAGAAGAAAGAAAGGATGCATGCGTTTGGTATATGTCGTCCCATCCCAGATTCTAGCTCTGCTGACGATAATTTTGGCGTTGATTGAGGATCATGAGGCAAATAACATTTTACTTAATTTAAGTAGTAACTTATCCTGCTTTCGAAAGACGGAAGTGAATGTGCTAATCATCGATCACCAACTAGAAAGAATGTGTGGCTGGTCAGAAATATTCATGGAAATTCAGTTTAGTTACTAATATTTATGTACTGGTAGTTGTAGTTACAAAGATAACAGAAATAGACGATATTATCTTGCAAGTAAAGAAAGGCATTGAAGTGCAAAGCGGGAATGTGCCGCTGACTTTGAAGATACAGTAAAACCTAGAAACGTTCTACTGCAGAGTAACATGGAAAAGAATTACTTATTATAGAAGTAAGTCTACAGTTACTCAATGCGTTCGCAACGGGTTTTCTGGCTCATGCGTACGCTTGGGATACGCTAACCGTGTATTTAAGTGTGGATGGCTAATGACAATGCACTGCAAACGCGAAAGCAATAAAAACGCACAGAATACGCCTGCTCGAGCGTATTTGGTGCGTTTCAGAACAATAGATCGCGTGCTGTTTCGGAATCAGTAAAAGATGTCTAAAGAAAGGGGGAAAAAAGAGATACGTGATACTAGGCAAGGGAATTTTAGCAAGAAACCGCTGCTTGGAAGATGTTTTGTGAAGAGTATTGAAACTCTGCTATTATAAAGTATGTGCGTGTTTTTTTTTTTTTTAAAAAAAATCATAAAAACACAAGGAAATTTCGAAAAATTAGCTAGTCACAGAAAAATCTGTGTGACACAATAGGGTTACATAGACAAAAAGACTTGGAAACCCTGACTGGCGCACAGTATGATTTATAAGTATGGCGAAAGTAAAATTACGGAGTAGCCACCTAGGTCGCGTTCGCTGCGAAGGGTAAGGCATCCTACTTTAGCCATAGCCTAAGAGTTGGACTGGTCCCGCGTACCGTAGTCGCTAACGATGTCGCCTTTGGTGAGAACGGTCCCGTTGGGACACTTGGTCGAAAAATTGTAAAAGCTTTTTCAGGCTAGCCATCCTGAATGAGGTTTTCCTGGGCTTTCCTCATTCACATCAGGTAAATGCTAGGATGGTATTTCCCATAATAGTGCCAGTCCGCTTCCTTCCTTCCCCATTCCTGTCTTCCTCCCCAATTTCGCGGATAGAGTGATCGCCGAGAGACGTCATCCCTCATACGTAACGGTCTAACATGACCATAGATGCCGAAAGCCCAGAAATCTAATTAAGAGGCCTCATCCCGGCGAAATTAAAATACCGCTAATTTTACAGTAATTATGTGATATCTTCAAATAGATAAAAGGTAATCGAAATGTAGAACAAGAGCGCCCTAGACAATATTATTTTACATGAGATACCGTTATCACGATTCACTTGTCTGCCTTCGATTTCGAGCCATTTTGAAAATCGGCACTTATTTTCGCGTTTCTAAGCGGATGAAAACGGAAAGCCACTAGGTGACTTGTGATAAGGGTACCTCACGCAAAATAATATTGTCTAGGGCGCTCTTGTTCCACTTTTCGATTATCTTTAATCTATTTGAAGATATCACATGATTACTGTATAATTAGCGGTATTTTAATTTCGCCGGGATGAGGCCTCTTAATAATCCTAAGAAGATTTCGAGAGATCTTCATCTAGCAGTGTACTGATAGTAGTTGACATGTCCGAAGTACCTTAGTGTCGCCAGCTGAACGGTGTTGCGTACCCCTTCCGTCTTCATCTTCTAGCCAATGGATTTGTATGGGGCAAGAATGTTAATGATGTAATTTCACTGATTTTTTTTCTTGTCTAATTAAAAATGGCCCTTACTTTTTCAAAATGAATTTCCATTATATGTAAAGTTAAATTATATTTTTAGTATCAAATATTAAAATTATGTATAACTGATTTTCACAAAGAGCTTTTGATAAATTTGAGGGAAAAATCAGTGAAATCAAACCATTAAAATGTCAATTCCATTTACAGAAACAGAATAGTAATTCGATATAGTTCAAATCAATGGGCTAAATTAACGAGGCGGCTCCGAACCATTAATTTTTAACGATTGAAATTTGGATAAAGAGTGCGGTGAATTTCTATTATTCGCTTACAGAAATTCAATATAGAAGATGCACAGGGAACATACAATATATCCGCGGTAGCACGCGGGCACATTTGGTCGCTAACATATAAAAGAGGAACGTAGTCATGAAATATAATACTCTCCTTTGCTATTTATTCTTAAAGTGTGTAGACACCTCGATCGTCTTGTGATTGAGAGATTTGCCTTCTGAAACCAAGCAGCACTGTTCTCATTGGCCTGTTGTTCGAATGCATCTTCTTTCGTTTTCTTTTTATTTCTTCTGAATGTTCCAAGATGACCTCTGCGTTTGTTCAGGTGCCAAGTGTTGGTAAGGTTTCGGAGACAAGGTGCACAGGAATCCTAGACCCCTGCATACCTTCAAGTGATTCTCACGAGTGTTATTTTTGTTGCGAAGCAGGACATGGCGCGCGTGTCCTATATAGCCAAACGACACACTGTCAGCTATTCTTTACTCATGTGGCGGCGCTGTTCGCAAAAGGCAGCTGTAGTTTTCCGTTCGAAAGTAGATTTTTTTTTTCATTTTAAAAAAAAATGCAAAATCCAGTGGCGTCGTCAGGCCACTGTCAATATAATCAACAAGAGAAAATACCATACAGAAACAAGTAGGAGAATTTTCTTGCTAATTATAGGTAAATAAGTTTAATCATAGCAAGCGTAGAGAGTTTTAGGAATTATTAACAAAACTCCCTGACACTAAACCTTCAAACTTTACGGACAGACAAAGCAAACGGTAAAAAGGAAACTCCATAAATTCCAAGGATGTTATCAATAGAGGATCTGCCCATATGTATCTTCATCCTATTAAATAATGAAGCCAAAAAAACAACCGAGCATCGGCACGTCTAATTGGCTACTCTCGTTTCTTCCATAGTCTGATTGGCTCCTTTCGTTTCCGCCATGTTTGTTGGCTCAAAACATTGCGATGCTATTGGGTAGAGTGGGCAGAGTAGGGGTGGGGAAACTGTGACGTATGGCTTCAAGATTTTGTTGTGAGGGCACATCCTCTATTTTATAAGATCCTTGGTAGATTCCGACTACAGGCAGCTTTTCTGGTGCTACTCCTGCCACGGCCGGAGAACTACAATCCTAGAAAATTCGTGTTCTGACGCAGATTTTCTGGACTGTGTAGTGTTTGTACACAACCAGATAATATTGTAAAGCTCTGCTTGTGCTGGTATAGGTGGAGCAAATTATATTTGGGAATCGTTTTCTCCTATATTACCAGCTTTTATTATAAACTCTTCATTTGTATAAACAGTATATTACAAAATCACTATTATATAAAATCTTCTAACACTTGAGTAAAATATGGTATCCTAAGGCCCGGGCATCCTAGGAAAGGATCTCCACAGAACTCCGAGCAAGCTAACTGGGGTGAATCATAGGATCCCCACGCTAACTGGGGTGAATCATAGGAGGGGGTTAAAAACAACAAAATCTCCACGCAGGCTGAGTGACTGAGGTTTAGGAGTCTCACAGAGTTCCGAGCAAACTAAACCCTTTTGGGTTAGGTTCCTCTCAAAGCTCCAAGCAAGCTGAGCGAGTGATAGTGACCAGCCGAAGACCGATGATTGTCGATGAGTCTCTCTTAGTTATGTAGGTGCTCCAATGTAGCGGTGGCGCTGCTGGTTATCAAAATACATAACCGTGATTTTCTATATCCTGCACGTGCCAACGGAAGACACATGATTTCCATTTATTTTCTGGTGTACAGATTGGTCCTGGCTCAGCAACAAACAGCTCAGCTCCGTTAAATTTCGCCTCTCCGGTTTTCTAGACTAAAAATCATCTTTTTATTCCTCTGAGTAGAATTGCCCACAAGACCAGACAAAACAGAATTTTCGTGACTATACGAGACGAGACGTCACTTTTAATGTTGCCCACGAGATTAGAAGTATTATACCCGTCGCTCGAGTCTGCATTTGTTTTGTAGAGGCGCTGCTGGTTTTGGTACTGGGCGAAGGGGGTGGTAAGAGGGAAGGCAGGAATGATTTTCTGTATTCCTTTACAGGGTTGCCAGGACATCTTTAGGCCAGGCAACCATCTAGATTCCATATCAAATAGTTACATATTTCTCGCAAGACGACTTGAAATATGTACGCACTACTCTCACACAAATTTGATTCTGTTCATATCCTTTTGATTTTCTCGAAAACCTGACCATAAAAGAAATCTCAAGGAACTATAGTACTCGCGCCGAGTCGTGAAGCTTGACCTAGATCTCCCGATTTCACCACCCATTAGAACGCGAGGGTGTGTTCCAGTCGTCAGCCCCCACCCATCAAATTTTGTCAGTGTCGTCTCTCGCGCTACACTGAAAACATCTCCCGAGAGTACAGTGTTGTCGGATTGGCGCCAAGTTCCGTTTTGTTAATTGTTTTTTGTTGCGTTATATTTTCGTTGTTACTATTTGTGCTATTGTTACCATTTTAGAATAGTTGTTACAGTAGTTATTGTTGTGCAGTGTTATTATTGGTAATTTTTAAATGCATCTTTAATATACTCGTTTACTATGTCTTCAAAGTTTGGCAACATAGCCGGTGAATTTCAGCTGTTCGACGTTTCCCCAAGTGTGCGCTCGGGAAGCTGCTCCACGAATTGTACCGAAGTTTTCCGATGTGTTGGAGCTCAAGAAAAATATTTCTATGATTGGTTTAAAACCCAAGCTTCACGACTCGGCGCGAGTACTATAGTACCTCTGGCGACCCAGCCATGTTGCTCCTGCCACTTGTAAACAAGGAAGTTAGTTCCCAACTTCGCCGCATGCAGAGAAAAATCAGACGAGTAATACATTTTTAAATTGTGGTCGAGACGAAACATTTGTCGAGTCTCAACACTAGTTTACTCAAGTCTTAGATCTCAAACACTTGTTTTAGTGTTACATCATTCATATGTAAGTATGATATAAATGTTCGTCATCGACCCCTCGTGACACGTAAGGATTATAATAACTTTAAGACGAAATTATGAGGGAAAGTCAAGGCATACGTTTCGTACATAAATCTGCAAAACTAAACGAGAAAAGCTTTTCGACGGTTGAGACGAGACAGCCTTAACTCTCGTCTCATAAGTAACCTTCGTGATACTTCTTCGAAATGAGAAGTAACTCTCCTGAAGTTTCCTTCTCGCTAGTGTAGTAAGTAACCTTCATGACACCTTTTCGAGATGAGAAGTAACTCGAAGTTTCCTTCTCGCTAGTGTAGTAAATAACCTTCATGATACCTTTTCGAGATGAGAAGTAACTCTCCTGAAGTTTCCTTCTCGCTAGTGTAGTAAGTAACCTTCATGACACCTTTTCGAGATGAGAAGTAACTCGAAGTTTCCTTCTCGCTAGTGTAGTAAGTAACCTTCATGATACCTTTTCGAGATGAGAAGTAACTCTCCTGAAGTTTCCTTCTCGCTAGTGTAGTAAGTAACCTTCATGACACCTTTTCGAGATGAGAAGTAACTCGAAGTTTCCTTCTCGCTAGTGTAGTAAGTAACCTTCATGATACCTTTTCGAGATGAGAAGTAACTCTCCTGAAGTTTCCTTCTCGCTAGTGTAATAAGTAACCTTCATGATACCTTTTCGAGATGAGAAGTAACTCTCCTGAAGTTTCCTTCTCGCTAGTGTAGTAAGTAACCTTCATGACACCTTTTCGAGATGAGAAGTAACTCTCCTGAAGTTTCCTTCTCGCTAGTGTAGTAAGTAACCTTCATGATACCTTTTCGAGATGAGAAGTAACTCTCCTGAAGTTTCCTTCTCGCTAGTGTAGTAAGTAACCTTCATGATACCTTTTCGAGATGAGAAGTAACTCTCCTGAAGTTTCCTTCTCGCTAGTGTAGTAAGTAACCTTCATGACACCTTTTCGAGATGAGAAGTAACTCTCCTGAAGTTTCCTTCTCGCTAGTGTAGTAAGTAACCTTCATGATACCTTTTCGAGATGAGAAGTATCTCTCCTGAAGTTTCCTTCTCGCTAGTGTAGTGACACAAGCGCGTGTCTCTTATCCTCGAGGTTCTGGATTCGATTCCCAGTGGAAGAACATGAAACGCATGCTGCTGGTTTAGATCCCATTTTACACTATCTCTTGTTCTATAGCCTCGCTGTTAACAGAGGACATGAGTACAAATCAATCTACCAGTCAGTTACCTCTTAAGGGTTTAAAGCTTACTGGCCGTTCACTGAAAATGGAATCTTTGAGTTAACGTCCCGAAGTTATGCCCTTTAGGCTAAGAAGACGTATGATAATGGAGGGAATTATTATATAATAATTGGTGGAATCAGGATGTGGGAGGAAATAGGAAAATCCACGATGTTGAGCACTACTAACAGCCTAATATCGAATCAGGGACCACTTTTATTAGAGGTGAGCTTTCTGTCACTGAACCATTATGTCATCCTCCGTACATTCCAGACTGATACGAATGTTTGATAAAAATTTGATTTATTTATTATTTACGGAAGTCGCTCTGAAACATGTACGTGAGTTACAGTTTCGGGTTACATGCGTAGGATCGACACGGCATCCTACCGTCACCGGAATAGGATCGAAAGCAGTTACCTGCATACGATGACGACATTAAAAATAAATAAATAAAATAAAGTAAAATCTATAATCATTCAATATTAAGTAAAAATCATTTTCATGATTATATATAAGAGAAAACCAGCACACGGTCGACACTGTTTGGAATATCGGGACCCACGCCTTGAATGTGGGAGGTGTAAAAATTTGTAGAGAGAATTAATTGCTAATAGTCGATACCGACAAAATAATAACATTTGTATGTTGCTCTTACAGTGTTGTAAATTTTTACGTATTCTAAATTGGAGCACACCAAATATTTCCTGTAATAACTAAATTTATGACCTACGGAACCCGGAGGTTTAATGCCGCATACAGAAAAGCTCTCCACTGACTTTTATCCTTACGTTACCCAACTGGGTCCAGTTTCTACTTTGTATTTCTATTTCTGAGAGATCCCTGTTAATATTGTCCTCCCATTTGCGCCTAGGTCTTCCTAATGGTCGTTTTCTGATTGGATTTCCAGTTAAAACTTTGAAAGCGTTCCTACTGTTTTCCATTTTCGATGCCTCCAATGTCCTGCCCACTTGAGCCTCCTAGACTTGATGACCCTAAGAATGTTTGGTGAACGGTATAAAATTTGCAGTTCCTCGTTATGAAGTTTCCGTCATTCCCAATTACCGTTTCTCTTGGGTCCGAATTTCGTTTCAGGATTTTATTCTCAAATACTTTCAATCTGCGTTCTTCTCTCAGAGTAAGCGATTGTATTTCGCAACCATACAGTACTACAGGCATGATTATCGTTTTACATATTTTAAGCTTCAAATTCCTCGACAGAATTCACGACTACAAAAGATTTTCAACTGAGTAATAAAACGATTTCTCTGCATTTAATTTCTTCGTGTATATGGTTTTGGTCTGTTAACATTGATTCTAGATATTTGATAGTATATACTTTGTCGAAAGTAGTGATGAGCAAATGTAAGACCAAGACCAAGACTCGGGTGGTCTTGGTCTTGGTCGTGGTCTTGCTTGCAAGAGTCTTGCAAGTCTTGTTTTTAAAAAATCTTACGCTTTTTATAGATAAATTTTACTTTGGATATAAGGGATAATCAATTCTACAATGTGCTAATAGTAACGGAAATGCAATGTATGTTTCTAATATTGTAATATAGCTTACCTTCGTGCACGTATGATGATAGTGTTCAACATAGGTGATGACCTTTATTTTTTTTTAATGGGTGCCCACGCTTCACTACTTATAAGACAAATCACAATGTTTCGTAATCCTTTTTATGTTTTTTTTTAACAGATCCAACAATCCATTGGTTCCCAAATTGGTGAGGCTACACCTGAGACGCATGAAAGAAAATCAAGACGGCACAGATTATTGAAATACCATGAGTTGCAAAATTATTTTTACACTCTAAAGGCGTCAGATTTTTTTCAACCACGATTAGCTAATGCTTGTATTGAACAAACTTCCAATTAAATATTGAAATTTTGTTTTACTGGTTCGAATATGTACTCTGTGGGGCATAAACATGTACCAAGGTTGGCAAAAACAATTTTTTTATTGAAAAAAAAAAGTTTTTTTTGGGGGGGGGTTTAGACCAGTTTTTTTTTTTTTTTTTGTTTAAATAATTTGCTCTATGTGTTTATATCATATATGGACAGAAATAAGTTTGTTTCGCCTTGGTGTTATTATGCAACAACCGGGTTATGCTGGAAGGGGTCACATAAGCTTGAAGCGGAATCCAAACCGCTTCTCGGCTTACATCCGAGAGGAATTGTCCTCCATTTGAACTCGAAACCGGGATTAATTGGCCACAAATGCGATACGTGTGCAGACTCACTCACGAAGGACTCCTGATAAATAAACGTTGTACTGATCTTTACATACTTGTTAATATAATTGTCAAGAGTCATTTCAGAACGACGAAAAGATAAACAGCTGCACAAGTGAAACCATTACATATGGACAGTCCATACAGAATTACATACGGACAGTTTCAAAATATTGCAGAGTACAGAAGAACTAATTTAGTCCAAGTTAAAGGAATACAGCGACTTAATTTGCGTATCACTAAGAAAAGTGAATAAAGATACGAATTATTTGAGTCCACTTTGGCTCTGACCCATTTATACATAAGTAGATACCAAAGATACTTCTGATTTCAATAAATGCCTCTCGTGGGGTTTGTATGACCCCCCCCCCAAAAAAAAACGTATTGCATTTCGATGTATTTTATCAATAGTAAACATCAATAAAACGAAACAATATTTAGAATTTTTCCTTGATTGCACTTGCATACCCACATTAACAAACTATAAAAAAAAAAAAATACAGTGGCGGATCCAGGATATGATCAAGGGAGGGGCTAAACCATAATTTGCCGTTTTATCCAGTATAAAGCAGAATTGAAGCCCATTTTATCCAGTGTAAACCTGAACGTCAAGGGGGGGCTATAGCCCCTTAGCCCCCCTTGGATCTGCCCTTGTATATATATATATATATATATATATATATATATATATATATATATATATATATATATATAAGTTGCTTTTGTAGTATAATCTCTGAGTAATGAATGGAGAATTTAAGTCTGTATATAATACGAATGATATACGGGAGTGAAGCGTGATAACCCACAAATGTGTTCATTAAGATTTTACGAACACTTACACTTTTACGCTTACACTTTTTTTGTTTTGGTTTAAACTAGTTTTTTTTTTGTTGTTGTTGAAAAATAACAGCTGGTTTAAACCACCTTGGTTTAAAACAGCCAACCCTGACATGGACATTACGCAAAAGCGATTTAAAAAATTGCAGGCTTTCGAAATGTGGGCATGGAGAAAAAAGGAGAGAATTAGCTGTGTTGAACGGAAAACGAATGAGAAGGTGGTAGAAATATTAGCAGTAAGAGAAAAAAGAAGAATTTTAGATATTGTCAAGAGGAGGAAGAGAAACTGGTTGGGATATTGGCTGAGGAGGAACTGTATTATGTGGGACGTGCTAGAAAGTATGGTGGAAGGAATGAGAGGGAGGGAGCGAAGGAGACTAGTTGAAGGAAGGCATTAAAACAGAAAATCGCTAGTCAAGGCGAAGAGACCTGCTGAGGACCATCGTATATCGAAGCGTCTCAGTTGCAACAAGTAACCTGCCAATAATGTCAGAATAGCTAATATGCCGTTGCTGCTGATGATATGTTTAGCAACACTGACCAAAAAAAAGGAGAAAAAAATAAAATAATAATTATTATAACAAAATCTTTTAATATTTTAGAATAATTCGAAACTGAAAAAGACTCAATTGTCTATGTCCTTTGTGTAAACTCAATTGATATATATACTTTTGATCTATATTAGAAGTACAAGATAACGGCATCAAACTCCAAGTTATTTAAAATAACTGTACAAAATCAGTCTCACTTGTGAATATGGATTACAAGCATCAATTACCCACTTCGTTAGGTTAAATTTTTTAAAGAATAATATGTTTTGTTAGTCAGTCACTTTTTACTATTACTAAAGGGTTCTCTGATATTGGACTTTTTCGATGATTTATATATTTCTCTCCCCTCCTCCTCCCCAAGTTGCGGGGCTGAATTTGGATTTAAAAGGCATCAGAAGGTCACTGTTTATCTCAGAGACCCCGAAAACTATGGATTCGGCACTGATAAATATCGGGCATTTTCAATAAATTTATATATCTCCTCCTCCCCCATGTTCCGAGGCACGGCATCAGAAATGTCACTGTTCATCTCAATGACCTCGGAAACCATGGATTTGACATTGATAATGATCATTTTCGATCATTTTTATATATCTCCTTCCTCCACCTCCCCCAAGTTGCGGTGCTGAATTTGCATTGAAACGGGATCGGAAGTATCACTGTTCATCTTAGCGACCTCGAAAACTATGGATTCGACACTAATATTTGGTCATTTTTTATCGTTTTTATGTTTATGCCCCTCCCCTAAGTTACGGGGCTGAAATTGTTCGTAAACGGTATCGGAAGTGTCAGTATTCAACTCAGGGGCTAATTTATATATATATCACCCCTCACGCTCCCCTAACCTGCACCGTCAAAGTGATATGACAAACCATCTCAGGTTCGAACCTCATCTATGTTGAAAATGTTGTCAAGGTCGGTCGGGTGGTTCAAGAGTTAGTTTTATTTATTTAATTATTTTTTGTACATTTTCACCTCCCCTAAGGTCTACCGTCAAAGTGGTATGAGAAAAACATCCGAAATCCAAACCTCATCTATGTTGAAAATTTTATTGAGATCGATCGACTGGTTCGAGAGTGATGAAGTCACAAAGACAGTCACTTTTTTATTTTTATTTTTTAAAAATATATCTCCCTCTTCCCCCCTCCTACGTCGCACCGTCGAAGTAAAACGATAAAAATCGTTCCAAGCCTAAAATTCTTCTTTGTTGAGAATTTGATCGAGGTCGGTTGGGTGGTTCAAGATATTAGGATCACAAACGTGATCACTTTCAGTTTTATAATATAGATTTATTGTTGTAGTATAATGTTATAACGCTCAATCCTCGACGTGCCGTATATCTAAGGAGGCCAAAAGTTATATTGATAAACAATTATTCAACGTATAGGCATTCACCCATGAAATCAAACTTGCGGTCACATGCACTAAGTTTTAGTCAATGTCATGAAAATGTTATTTTCGATATTCATTTTATGAGCGTACACTAAAAATTCCCAACGGATGTAGTCGGCATTAATGGTATACGGAATTACGGGTCTAGGTCAAAACTCCCACAGCCAAAACCCCCACACTCAAGAAATGTCAAAACGCCCAAATGATCGGTCATAACTCCCACACAAATGGACAAATCCCCCAAACGCACGAACGGTCAAAACCCCCACACTCAAGAAATGTCAAAACGCCCACACGATCGGTCATAACTCCCACACAAATGGACAAATCCCCCAAACGCACGAACGGTCAAAACCCTCACAGCCAAAACTCCCACACAAATGGACAAAACTCCCACACATAGCAACGGTCACAATACCCACATAAATGGACAAAACCCCCACACAAATGGACAAAACTCCCAAATGCAGAAATTGTCACAACTGCCACACAAATGGACAAAACCCCCAAACGCACGAACGGTCAAAACCCTCACAGCCAAAACTCCCACACAAATGGACAAAACTCCCACACAAATGGGCAAAACTCCCACACATAGCAACGGTCACAATATCCACATAAATGGACAAAACCCCCACACTCTGAAAATATCGTGATTGCAGGTCTTTGTTGCGGCTCTTTACGACGCCCACTTTAGTGTTTCTGTCATTACAAAACAGTGCAAGAAGAATAGTTGCAACATCAGTTTAAGTGGAATAAAAAATGTTATTAAAAAGTACAAGGGCAAGACATACAACCAGGATCATTTCAGAGTGTGAGAGATTTGACCGATTGTGTGGGGTTTTTGTCCATTTGTGTGGCAGTTGTGACAATTTCTGCATGTGGGAGTTTTGTCCATTTGTGTGGGGGTTTTGTCCATTTATGTGGGGATTGTGACCGTTACTATGTGTGGCTGTTTTGTCCATTTGTGTGGGAGTTATGACCGTTGGAGGTTATGACCGATTACCAGTGTGGGGGTTTTGGCTGTGGGGGTTATGACCGATCGTGTGGGCGTTTTGACATTTCTTGAGTGTAGGGGTTTTGGCTGTGGGGGTTTTGACCGGTTCCCGGAATTACCGATGTTCAATACTACATTTCTCTAGTTTTGAAAGAACACCACTAATATGCTTTGAAATGAAATGAAGTATCTAGTTTAACGTACCACGCTTATGAACCAAGGCTAAGAAAGACGTTCATGATGAGAAATGACTAAAATAGTGCAATGAAAAAAGTAAGAGGAAACAGAAAATCTCCGAGAAAACCCACGCACACGGTGTTTGTCCACCAAAAAAGCTCACAAGATGCAAGATGACACCTGTGTGGCTTGAAAACGAGTAATATCTACAGAAAACGCAAACAACCAATTCAGAAAACGACATACTGTTGCTAAATGCTACAGAGGCAGATCGATTCACACGGATTGCATAAACTACTGGGTACACATTTACTTCAGCGGCATTTTTACTGAAGTCAAGAAATTCAAGTAATAGATGTAATGATTTTTTCCTTCTTTTTAACATTCTATATGAAAGAAATAAGTATTACTGGTACTTGTGCAAGACTCTTGCGCAAAAGTCTTGGTCTTGCACCCCTTGGTCTTGGTCTTGATCTTCCATGCAAGACTCTTGCAAAAACTGCAAGACCAAGACTTGTGCTCATCACTGGTCGAAAGTATTATTTGATATTTTGGCGCATCCATAATTTGCAGTATTGCGATCCCGGCGAACTTCCATGTATTTGGAATCGAAAAATGTTCGGCGTAGAATTTTTATCTGGAAGCTTTGAACTGTGAACAGTGTTTTATGTTGACATCTTAGCCGTAAATTTTTCTCTTAAAAATTTCAGTTCATATATATATGTACCGTATATGATCGAAAGAAAGAATTCTATACACTCTAAAATTTGTCCAAAGTCCGCATACATGTCCTAAATCGTTTAGAATATTGTTATACTGAATGCAGACACAAAGTGTTCCCAGAAATACTTGAAATTGGATGATAACTGATCTTTTTCACCTTAGAATTGTTTTTAAGTTCTACGATATATTCATAAAACTAAACTTGGTTCTCTTACTAACAATGCAATATTGATGGCCAACTTTAACGCCTTTAGCCTGGCATTTTCGTCAGGATATATATATCAGGGGGACATTGCCTGACTTACTCTGATACCACAAGGTTAACAACGTTGCCAACCCAACAAAATTGTTTTTCAAATGGCACTACGTCAGACTGTTACACATTTTAAATTTACATGTTAAACGAAAACTTACATTGGTATAAATAGTATTTAGTGTTGCAAACTAAGGACGCTACATTATTAGTAAAATCCAAATTTCGATGGCCTGTCCATCAATAATAACGCAACCGGGGTTGTAAAAACCCCAGTTAAAGAAAAACAGCCCAGTGGGTTTCAATGGGCAAAGTGTGGTTTTATTAAATTTCGTACGTATATTTTGCATGAGACTTTATCGATCGTACGTTTTGATCCTACTCCGAATTCCCACACTTTCGCCTCAAACCATAATAACTTCTATGCGTAACCTACAAAAAAGTACATGTTTCTAGTCTATGATGTATAATAGGACTTACCTGCAATTCCATTTAATCATTCCTGTAAGTATGGCTCGCGTGGTTATTTTAAAACCACTTTACACAAGCTCTGCGTACATTACACTCACAAGATATTATTATTTATGCTAGCTCACATAGGTAATATCCAGAAGCGACTCTAACAAAGAAACTGTGGAAATGTCATTCACATCAAATAGAAAGTGAAATTAATTTAAAATTCTATATCATATTTCAGGTGTCGTAAAAGTCTATATTATTTTTTTTATTTTTAATATGTTTTGTATTGAAATAACTGCGAAGAGTATGCAGACATTAAAATCAGGAACAGTCACGTTTTTCGTGCGTTGGAATTTATTAACACTTTTTGTTTGCATCAAATTGTATGCATGTATCTTTGTGCAAATAGTAATGTATTGAAATAATTTTGAAAGAAACAGTATAAAGCCATAGTAAGTATCGAACAATTAACCTTCTAGACCAGCAGACCTGTAGCAGCCTGATTTATATGGAGGGTCGAAATGAAGACTGAGGGGGCGATGACAAAGACATCAAAGAACACCATAAAATTGTACATTTATTTATTATTTACAAAATGTGTATTTATTTTTGAATTATCGAAATCTTAAATTTTTGTTTCATTTTTGTATGCTTAATACAACCTTTTTTGCGAGGTACTTTATTTTATATTAATAATTAAAATTGAAGAATTTATTTTTTAAAACATTAAAACAAAATTATATTACAGCAATTTTAAATTATACCAATACAAAATAAAAGTATATGTTTTATTCAACATTTGCACTCTGTTTTCTACCTTCCAAAATAAGCGAGACAATACAGTTTATAAATATTCACAACTAACGTTGTGGGTTATGATACTGTTGTTTGGTAGTGCATTTGGTATCCTTGGATGCTTGTCATGGTTGCAGTAATAGGACACTGTTTGAAATTCTTCGAAATGGGTAAAGGCAATGGAAGTTTGGCGCATCTAGCAAATAATAATAATAATAATAATAATTATAAAAAAAATAAAATTATATATATATATATATATATATATATATATATATATTTTACACAGAAATGAGTAGGTAGAATATAATTTGGTAAATATAATTGCAAAAATTTCACTGGTTTTGAATCAGTTGGAAGATTCTCTTTAGCGTTATTTTTTAAGAAGGTGCAAAAAATTATAGGGGGCAGTGCCCCCTCTAGCCCCTCCCTGGCTAATATTCGCAAAATATCATCTCCCTATGATTTACGGTTTCCAAGATATGGTTGTTTAAATATCCACAAAATCGGAACTTTTTTTTTTTTTTTTTTTTTGGCCAATAACTTGGGAACGGTACGAGAGATGTGAAAAAATTTCATCACTTTTTTCAGATAGTCTTTGATGCTGTATCGAATGGAGAGCTCAAAATTGAAAAATTCGCAAATAACATACAGACAGACAGAGACACACACACACACACACACACACACACACACACACACACACACACACACACACTAGGGATGGCCAGAACCGGTTCCTGTTGGAACCGGTTTTCGGGTCTGAACGGATCCGGTTCTAGAAGATCCGGTTCCGGAACCGGTTTTTCGGATCTAGGTCTGGAACCGGTTTTTCGGATCCAGGTCTGGAACCGGTTCTTCAGATCCAGGTCTGGAACCGGTTCGTCGGATCCAGGTCTAGAACCGGTTCTTCGGATCCAGGTCTGGAACCGGGTTTTCGGATCCAGGTGTGGAACCGAAACTTTGTGACGATCCCTACGCTAAACCCGAGCTGCTGGAAGGCTGTGAATAGTGTGCTAGATGAAATCGTGGAAGCGACAGGCAGGCGCCCAGACGGCGACCGCTTGTTTCATTTGGCTAAATAAACTGGGTAACTGGCAAACTCAATGGTTAAACAGGCAAACTGGCCAACTCATTTGGCTAAACACCCACTGGTGGACCAAAATAAATAAAAAAAAAACTGGTGGCCCAATTTTTTTTTCTGGGGGCACAAGCGAGTCTGAGCGGGGAGGGCACAAGCGCATTGTTCTCTTTGCAGGGTTTTGAAGGAACCGGTTCCTAAGATACGATTCTGGAACCGGGTTTTCAGATCCAGTTCTGGAACCGGTTCCTAAGATCCGGTTTTGGAACCGGGTTTTCAGATCCAGATCTGGAACCTGTTCCTAAGATCCGGTTCTGGAACCGGGTTTTCGGATCCAGATCTGGAACCGGTTCTGAAAACCGGATCTCCGAGAACCGGTTCCGCTGAACCGAAACTTTGTGGCCATCCCTAACACACACACACATACACACATATATATATATATATATATATATATATATATATATATATATATATATATATATATATAAAGAATTTAGTAACAAAATTTTAAAGTGTTGAATAAGTAAAACATCTTCCAGTCAACAGCACGGAATCGTTTCTATAAGAAACACTCTATGAGAAGGGTGCTTGTGTAAATAAATAGTAGCAACATATACTTGTCTTCATGTGAGATATATTTTGATGTCTCAATACTAATAGGATGGGATACAACACGAACCAGACATATTCTGATTTAGATATACCGAGTTATCTTGTAGACAACTCTACTGCAGTCTAAGCTTCTATGGAAAACATGGGCGCTTGAATAAAACCAAGACTAGATTATTTTTCGTTCTCATTGCCATAAGATTACACCCTTAAGAAAAACAGTGCCGCGATCCCAAAAAGTTTGCGAAACACTGATTTAGATCATTAGTGTAAGAAGATATATTGTTTTTTTCTTCTTCTTCAACGTTTTCTACTTTGACTTAAAGAGGATGGATTACAGCCAGAAAATGGTCGTAAAACCACATCCGTGCGAAGGGTTATTTTGGAGAGAAATAGTGTTACCACATGTAATTGGCGAATAACAAAATAATCAACATAGCTGACTTATTTTTAGCAATCCGAGAGATTTGATGATGTCGGTTGGTTCCCCTGGTGACTGAACTAGAAGTACCTTATGTGTTGCCTGCATTGCTTCTACAATCGTGTCATTACCATTCTTAGTGTGACATTGGAGCTGGCAGCGGTTCAACGCAAGTCAATAAACTCACTTTTCTCTTGATTCCCGCTCTCTCTGTCTTGCATGCCGATAGATTCTCTACCATCAGGAGAACCATGGTCTTTTAAAGAATCGTCAATGATTGTGGAATTGATAACGTAATTGTCACTGAAGAGTGAAACATCGTTGTGGAGATATATGCGTGTATTTGTAACGCTATCAATAAGTACTAGCGGCGGCGATTGAAGAGGAGAGGGATTTTGGGAGCAGTTACCGTCACTTTTTTGTCCACGCAGTGCCGTGTCTGTCAAAATAAATCGAACTTTTCTTACCCATTTTGCGTTAAATTTCATAAAATTAGAATTGTTATTGCTTAACATAAATGGTTACAGGTTATATTAAATCTTTTAACATCTTACGTTTATGCCCTTTAGAATAAAGGAGATGGTGAACCCTGAACTTTTCGCACCAGAAGTGATCATGTTATCACTTAAAAAAAAGATCTACTGAACATACATGAGTTTCTTATTTATTTCCACAGGAGTCTACAGTATTTTTCGTTTATATAGTTGAGGTTTAGCGTCCCTTTTCAGCACCGAGGCTGTATGAGACATAACCCTACAGCTTAAGGTGGAATCTGATCCACCGTAATGAGTTAAAATGTCAGAGCTCTCCCAATAGGAATAGAAGAAGAATTCTGTGGTGGTGTCTTTCAGCCTGTTTGCACCAGTTTTCCAGAGCGTGTTGTTGAAATTATAATTTCACCTCTAGATCCAATACTTACGGGGGGGGGGGACGTACAAATTTTGAGTATTACTACATACGAGGATGTTCAAAAAGTATTGAACCTTATCTTTTCCCGGGTAAACCAATGAAGCTCGGGAGGTTTTCTTCAGTGCAGATCTGAATGGGATACTCACGCGCAGTCGTGATTTTTTTTCCCGACCGCAGAAAGCAGCGTTGCCAACATGTACGATAATTATCGAATCATACGATAATTTCTACGCCTGTACACTGTACGACAGCTACTGTACGATAATAGGAGATCAATTTAACAAATCCTGGTCGAAATTTCATTCATTACGTGAAAAAGAGTAAGAATTTCTCAAAATGCAATTACAAAATTACAAAAACTAATAATGTCTAGAGAGGAAATAATGCAGGCAAATTAAAGTTAATATTGTAGTAATTTAAATATTTTTATGTTATACCCTAGGTAGAATTTACCTTTATCGTAGCCTAAAATCATAAAACGTATTTACCTGCTTACACATGTTTATTATCACGACATAATTGGTTAATCGGAAATCGTTGTGGTGTAACATACACCGTACATTTTGAACACCGATACTGTATGAGATGTAACGTAAAATTGATGCAAACCACTACTAGTATTTGTACTGCTGTTACGTGATCCCACCTGTAATCAAATTAAGAACAACGACAACATACTCAGGAAACCAATCAAGAAGGGGTAATTAGATAATGTAGATAAGTTTTCACAAGTAAGGCATGTAAAGTATTGAAGGAAAATTAGATTTTGTTTTTCGATAGACTGGTAAAGAATTAAGCTTTAATCGTGTTTCCTATGCAGATTGCTTAATACAGTTTTAGCTGCAAGCATTGGTGTTAATTACCTCGTAATAATAATAACAATAAAACTTGATATTGAGACCAGAAACAAAAGGATACGATAATTATACGACAAAAACGATAATTTTAAGTGCTAAGTACGATAATATCTTCTGATCAGGTTGGCAACGCTGCGCCCACAGAAAGCGTCAGTCGCTGGCAGTCGGCCAATGAGTGAAGACGTGTAGTGAGCGGTCGTTGGATTTCATTTGTTTTGTAAAATGACAGAAAAACCTGGTTGCTCAAGTTTTGCCAAAAGCTTGGCGATACCGTAGCGGAAACCATTCAATCGCATCGGTATATTCAATTTTGAACGAGAATTATGGCATGAGGAGAGTGTCCGCGAAATCTGATTCAGGCTTTCATCCCGAAACACAACATTGTGTGTTTCGTCAGTCTCCTTACTCACCCGATGTGGCTCCTTGTGACTTTTTGGTTAATTTTCAAGCTGAAAATGACACTAAAAGGAACCTGATTTGAGTCTATAGAAGATATCATGCGGAATGCGTTGCTTACCATTCCAAACCCTGCGTTCTAGATGTGTTTCCAACATTGGTGGGAGCGTTGGGAGATGTGTGTGTGCATACCAAGAAGACTACTTTGAAGAGGATTAGTGTTTCGGATTTTCAAATCAATAAATGTATTTTTGCTACCAGAGGTTCGATACTATTTAAACACATCTCGTATTTACCATTTCCAGCCTTTAAGAGACAATCTGCAAACGAGAAATGTCACTTGATTTTGTGTATGTGTGTGTCTAGTGTTTTGTCAAGGATATGTAATTCTGCAGATTGCAAATGCAGCTAATTTCTTTAACATGTATGTTTCTCGTCAGAAACATACATTTTGCGTTGTCTTGACGTGAAAAGATATGAAACAGGACTCACATTTTATTTTTCCTGTTTGGCGTAGTTGTAAGTCAGCGTATTGTGCTAATCACAGAACTGGTTGTTAATTGATTTGAATCACACCACTGAATAGAACTCAAGACCCTATGCACCAAATGCACGTACGCCAGGCACTAGACCAACGGAGAGGACTTGCAAAACTCGACAGAAATGTTAAGGGTAATTAAAAACACCCATGCTCTTCAGTGGAACTCGAAGCTACGATTGGGTGCTGCTGAATCATTATGTCTTCTTAAGAGCCTGCCTTACTAAAAATAATACAAATTTTTACCATTTTTCTTTTGTTTGTTTATTCGTAAGTGAAAGGAGATAACAAAATGCAACTTACCACAATCATAGATAATGCTATTCTACAACAGAAAATATGAACCTGAAGAATGTTCAGTGTTGCCATCCATAGAAATTACAGTGTTGCCAGAATAACAATTCCCCTAAAATCTAAGTTAAGGCAGCGACTATAAGAACGAACTCAACTGCATTTGATTACATGTCATGTTGTTTTGGTTTGCTGTGAACTACTTTTTAAATATCATTATTATTTAATTTTAATAACTATATGTTAAAACTATTTTGTTTATTACAAACCAAATACAACTACTATTTAAAAAGTAGTTCACAGCGAACCAAAACAACATGATACGTAATCAAATGCAGTTGAGTTCGTTCTTCTAGTCACTGTCTTAACTTAGATTTTAGGGGAATTGTTATTCTGGCAACACTGCAATTTCTACGGATGGCAACACTGAACATTCTTCAGGTTCACATTTTATATTGTAGAATAACATTATCTATGATTGTGCTAAGTTGCATTTTGTTATCTCCTTTCACTTATGAATAAACAAGCAAAAGAAAAATGGTAAAATTTGTATTTTTTTTTTTTTTTTTTTTTTGTTAAGGCAGGCTCTTAATGATTAAGAGGTCTGTGCGGATATAAAATACCGTATCCACAATCTCAATACAAAGTTGGCCTAATGATTCATCGGATTTCAAAGCACCGTTTAAAGACAATTATACGACGTACAAAGACTGGTGATACATGAAAAGATAAATACACATGGACATTACGCAAAAATAATGGTAAACGACTGAAATCTCTCGGAATGTGGGTGTGGAGAAGAATGAAGAAAATGAGTTGGTTCAAGCGGAAAACTAATCGGAGTATCAGAAATGGCGGAGGAGAAAAGAACAGTTGTAGACATTGTTGAGAAGAGGAAGAGAAACTGGGACATTGACTAAGAAGGAATTCTGTCATGAGGGGGCGTGCTAGAAGCGGGACAGGACGTTTGGGCGCGGACGTTTCGGCGCTGCCGTTTGGGCGCAAAGCCGTTTAGGCACCAGACGTTTGGGCGCGAGATACATAGTAAAAATCACAATTTACGACATATAAAGTAAGCTATAGGCACTGAAAACTAAGCGCGAATCAAGATATATACATTTCCTACACTTTTGTTTTTCTCTCACCTCATTTATCTGTATATTTTCTAAATTAAATAGTTTAATGCGTTTGTGGTATTTGTTGCCTAACCTCGTCATGGACTGATTTTTCGCTTGTTCACTATTCTTGTACTTCTGATCTAATGATCTAATTTTTGTATTATATAAGAAAGCTAGAAAATGAAGGAATCAGACGAACTGTTAATAATGCCGGGGTGGTATCTAATTTATAGATCCAGGCCGCTTCCTTCCTTCCCCAATCCTTTCCCCGGATAGTGTGCTCCCTCAAACGTGACGGATTAAATGGCCTTAGATGCCGAGAGCCCAGAAATCTAAAAATCCTAAATCCTAATCGAGTTGAGGGAAAGATGTTAATACAGGGTGTCTAAGACATTGAATTTAGGAACTGCAGTATGCCGTATTTCTAGTATCACTTTTTTTTATATTAACATTCCGATATAAAAATCAAAACTTAACACACTTTGTTTTTCATCCCATTGTAAGCATTTAATTTGCACTAAAGAAAGTGGCAAAAGGAAAAAAAGAACGATTTCAAAGTGAAAAATAATAGTTAAGTGTACATATATTGGTCATTTAGCCACTAGAAATGTGTTTGACATTCACACTTATTGCATAACTACAGTAGAAGTCCTGCTTTAAGTTTTTTAATGGAATAAGCTCACTATGTATGTAATGCAGTCAATCATATCTAGTCTGGTCTACTTACCTTTGGCTTGAAAAGTTATCAAATAAAAAGCACACTTAACTTTGGCTGAAACTTAAATTTACAAAATTTAATTGTTAATTCAGTTTTTAGAATTTTGAAATTCCAGTATTTCTAGTATGTAAAACAAAATCCAGTATAATTCAAGGACTTCCACTACAGTAGACACCTTGTGATATCTTGATTCGAACTTAGTACTCAGCGCCTAACATAATGACTTTTTAATTTAACTCGCGCCCAAACGTCTGGCGCCCAAATGGCTTCGCGCCCAAACGGCGGCGCCCAAACGTCACGTACCGTGCTAGAAGGTATGTCTGCAGGAAAGAGAGGGAGGAGGAGGATACAATTGATGGACAATATTAAAACAGAAAAACCGTACGTGAAGAAGAGGTTAGCCGAAGACGGTGGTGCATGGGAGCTTTTGAGTTGCGGCAAGTAACCTGCCAGTAATGGTAGAATACCTATGATAATGATGTAGGTCCGCATCTCATATTCTTGAATTGGACATTTGACTCCGAACCAACCCATACTAAAAAAGCAAGTGGAGAAAACTCGGAAGCACCTATCAGAATAACGATTAATCGCGTCATTAAACAATCGAATAATGCATTGAAATCAATATATAATCGTCATATAATGAAGTGAGTCCAGAAGTATTGGTATATCAACTCCCTTGGGAGCTAGCAACACTTGGTCAAAGATGGATAACTGCTCGCAGTGCCCTCTTAACGAACTGAACAACACATTACAAATTACTATAACACCATCGGCACACACGTTATCTATAAAAGGCGGGAAACAACAAATACTTCGTTTTATTCCTTCATGTTTATGACATTTAGTCCTTCAATACAACACGTATTCTCAACGAACAAACAATTGGAAACACAATAACAAAAGAAAGAAAGAAAAGGTATTACGTCTTCTTATTCTCTTGCAGCGCATGAATTCTCTTCATCGCCATCTTGGTTGGTTGTTCTGTAGAGAGAACTACAAGGTAATATTTACACTCGTTCAACCTGCGGTCAGTGGCCATAATACCAGCCATACACTAACGTATTTTTCAGCCGTAGCCATAAAATTTCTTGCGCTAGTCTTGTTAGCAGCTGTCAATACGTTAGTGTATGGGACCTGGCGTACGTTTACGTACCGAATTTTCATACGCTGGAAAAGTCTGGGTGCTTTTAACTTCGAGCGTAAATACGGCGCGTAAAAACGGCTCAGATGAAAGGGTTTTCGAGCAGCAGGTGGTCTCTTGCCCTTTCCACGGCCTTCTCCCCGGTCTGGTCTTATTGTTTTCAGAAGAGAAAACCTGTTCTTGTGTTGTCCTCGCGAATCGTTCCTGAGGTTTGCTTGTAGACTCACCAGAAATCATCATTCCAATCTAGTTTCAGTCTTTCTATACAATACATGATTTCGGCTAAATTAATATTTTCTATTGCACAAAACGAGACATTGCTTCCTAATTAAAATTCATAATTAATTTTCAGTACATAGAGGAAAAGGTATTTAAATCCAATACTTTCTAATTAGAATTCGCAAATGATGAGAGCTCTTCCGTGGCTATATGGTCAGCGTAAGCTTCTCCGGCGCAGGACATCCTGTTCGATTCTCGGCAGCTCACGCAGTTTGGATCTCACTTCTCATATAGCCTCGCTGTCTGAGAGGTCGCTAAATTCAAACCCAATCCAATCGGACATGATGTCTTTCGACTACGAATTTAACATTAAATTAATATTTGACAATTAGTCCCCCACACACACACACAGAAAAATGAAGTCACACTTTAGAGTTGCTCATATTCTGATATTAAAAAAAGAAGTATAACATGACTTTTAATAGCATGTGACCAATTCCCGACAAACTAAAAATGTCATGCTATTTAGAAAAGAGAGAGAAAGCAAGAGAAGGGAAAGAAGGTAAGGGCAACCAACAGTAGAGTACGCAGGAATTTATTTCGGGAGCGGTCCAAACTCAATTTGAGGGTATTTTATATTAAAATTCCTAAAATTGTCCCTAAAATTAGGCTAAATTTACACAAAAGTAGAAATTTGGGGGGGTCCGGACCCCCAGGACCCACCCCCTGCATACGTCCCTGGCAACCAACATAAAATGTTACTTCCAGACATACTTTCTCGTTCACTTGGTTCTCTCCGGTCGAATATGAATAAAAATGTCCCCAGTAGCAAAGATAAATTACATTTCGCTCTTATGAAGAACACTCCTTCACCAAACAATGTTCAAATTCAGCTTTCTCATATTTTGTTTTGTCCCACGCTACCCGTACAATATTTTTGAAAGAAATCACTACCAGCATAGAGGCTACAGGTACCTACTAGGTATATTTAAGAATGAAAAGTAATAATCCTGACCTTCAACAAGATATTATCTCGATATCTGCCTGATAAAACAGCAAAAAATTGCGTTTGACTATCGAAATTCGGTGAAAATTTTTTGCTATTTCGACCACCTGCTGCTTGTTATTTTAAGTACATTCTCAATTTTACAAGAACTTGTAACAAAATAGGTTCAGAAAGTCACTATTTTTTTTCCCGTGATCTTAACATTACTCGTGAAAAAGAAAATGTGAGAAACCGCAATACATGGCCTAAGGTTTCTTTCTTTGTGAATTATTTCAAACCTCAGATTGTACATATATTTAAATTTAATATACCTAATAATCCTATTTCACCATTAATGCTCACATACTAAGTCTAAATAGCACAATCATTGTACTGCTCGCTTTAGTGTGCTTGCTTTTCAGCCTAAAAGTTCTAGTTCAATCCAGGGTGCCAGCTATGTTGAATATTTTTCAACATTTTATTATATCTCGTCATGATGGGGACTGTACCAACACTTATTTGAAAAGCTTAAGTAGACTCAAAACAGAACATACCAAACACCAAAATTGAAATGACACCCATTTGCAGGAAACAGGATTACACTCATAATAGTTCATGTTAACTTGTAGTATACCATTAAAGCATTTCTCAATTTTTGTGGTGTGGTTACTATCAATTCTTCCCAGATAAACGTTAACTTAAGGTCTATTACCACAAAATATTAAATAACAATGAATATCTGACACTTAAATAATTTCTTTCACGAACAACTCAATCATTTTACTGAGCTCCTCTGTGGCTAAACGGTTAGCGTGCGTGTCTTTGGCGTGGGAGATCCAGGTTTGCTACCCGGTGGGAGCTCATGTGGTTCGGATTCCATGTTAATCAGTAGGTCTCGTCTCATATAGCCTCGCTGCTGAAAGGGACGTTAAATTCAAAATCAACTCAATCGTTTTATTATGTTTATAAGTAGCATGTCCATCAGTGTTAGGAGGATTTATATAATATTTGACACAACTTCTTACTTAATAGTGTTATTTTATTGTCATTTTTACTACTAGAGCTTCGAAATTAATTGATATTTAATTGTTTTCAGTTTCGTATAACATACAAGTTTGTTTACATTTTTCTTTTTACTTTCTGCTTAATTCCTTATAACTACGCTTTCTTACAGTGAAATATGTCTTATTCAATGAATACAAGAACTATGAGTATTAAAAACATACAATTCGACGGATCTTTACACTGAGAAAAATGAAAATTTAAAATAAAACGATATTTTCTGAATCAGTAAATGGAAACTCTTCCGACATAGATTGCTTCAAATTATTGGTTCATAAGTTGTGAAACAAATGTAATAATAATAATAATAATAATAATAATAATAATAATAATAATAATAATAATAATAATAATAATAATAATAATAAATTTAAACGAACGAATGGACTTGGTTCAAAGTGTCTTTAATGAGTTAACAGTTTAAACTTCATTTGAAAAAGAAATCTGAACTAAGATTGGGTAGCTGAGTTAATTTTAATAAGCAGTTGGATGTTTGTACCAACATGTAGTGAAATTTAAACAAACCAGTCGTTCAGAATAGTTTAACTTTGTTTCAAAATAACCTAATCTGAGGTGAATTGGAGATTAAAGTGTTGTGAATAGCTAATGTTTGGACCGAATTTGACTAAGTTCGAAATTAAATAAATTAAGGTCTATATTGTGGTAATGCTTCGTGATAATATGCCAAATATGATAGCTACGCCAAATTCATGAAACAGCTATAATCATTTGTAACAACTCCACATTTTATTATTTGCAGTTTCTTATGTTCCCATATAACATACACGTGCAAACCTTTTTTTTAAAGACAAATTTAATATTTAGTATACTAAATAACTATAATAATTTTAATCAAGCGTTAAAATTATCTTACTTTTCGTAATCAATTGTAGTTGCGCAAAAACACAGATCTATTCGCTTGAAATGGAAAGTACCAGTGACGGCAATTGGGTATGAACACTAAAAAGGGGGACAAAACACTACTAATAGTAAGGGGCATATAATTAGTTTATAGTGTAAAGCCAAAAAAGTGGGGGCAGCAATTACCTTCACGCCCCTAATCGCCGATGGACAGCACATTTGTTAATAATATTCCTATTTTAAGTGAATTTTAAGACTTTGTTGAGGAATAATTTTAGTAGTATTTAATTAGATCTATACGCTTTTATTGGAATCACTTCACTTCAGATTTACAATTAGTTTCATTATATTTTTATTAACTGTTAATCATCCAACGATGCGTTCAAACGTAGAATATTCACTAATAGTCATTACATTGGCCAACAACTTAAATTAATTTGTTTACAATTAACTAAATTATTTTAAAAACAATACCAAATTTGTTATATTTAATTTGAACATGTGGTTTGGTCCAGTCATTAGAATCAATCATTTTTTAATTTAAAAGTTGGTTTACATCGATCAAAAGTGTCTGCTTACTGTGTCAAAAGCTTTTCAGTAGACCTTACATTGAATGCTGTAAATTTCTTATATCTTATACACTAACATGAGAGACGGACATAGGGCGTATTGTGAAATTATATACTCAGAAAAAATGTATGTGGCGTACTTAAAAACGTAGGTTACATGTGTAAATCATGTAGTTTTAGGACTTAACGTACAGCAAATGTATAACTGAAAAAAGCACATTTTATACATACTTTCCGCATACATGTTTCGAATAAACGTACTTTCTGTACGAACGAAAGAACTGTATATAGATGGTCAGGAACTCACATACAGATATACGCATGTAACATACAACTGGCGTATGTAACATACGTATACGTATGTGATATATGGAAGACTATTAGATGTCATACATTCTGCAACGGCATGATGTAACATCTAAGCGGGGAAAGTCTGTAGCATATGGATAACGTATGCTCCGTGCAGGTTTCTGTAGTAAACATAATGATTCCGTATAATTGTACAATATACCGCTGTCCGGATAACGGACTTTTCTCAGTGTATTAATTAATAAGAATTTGCGTCCGTTGAATGAGAATATTAAAAGTTCGAAAAATTATATATATATATATATATATATATATATATATATATATATATATATATATATATATATATATATATATATATATATATTACAATAATGAGGAATATCACAGTCGAATCGATAAGTGTTAGTAAACAATACAAATGTTTAGAAGGTGGATGAAAAACAGAGCAGTAGCTAGAGATTTCGGCGCCAGGGGTGAAGTAGAATTCGGCGCCCCTACACTCACCTTATCAAGCTTCCTTCCTTTATTTATTTATTTATTTATTTATTTACAAATAAGAGAAACAGCTGTTCTTGTTATGCTACGTTGAATTTTTATCATGCTGCTTGCACAGACTATTACAACAACTGAAAGTGATCATTCTCTATTCTTTTACAAAGCTGTTTTCAAGAGGCTTATTTTGAACTTTTTGTTAAACTTACAAAACTGCCTTTGCTGTACACAAATCCACTTTGAGAAAAGTTATAAAAAATTACAACTTTTTACGTTTCATACTATATATAAGAAATGAAATTTTAATACATTAGAAACTATGTGACTTAAAAATGTTCGAAATGGGTAACAGCATCAATTTCCAGTAATAATTGTAAACTTTTGTAATTCTATTCTGTATGTGACCATATAAAGATTTTAATTTTGATTGTTTTACGGTCAAAAATATTTTGTGAAATGTAACGGAAACTCTGAAGAGACAGTATTTGCGAATTTCTTAATATTGATCGATGGAGGTAAAGAATATGTTTAATGTTCGTACTTGAAATCCAAAATGTAGTTTGGCTACTACATACACTACGTGATCAAAAGTATCCGGACACGCAAGAAACATACGTTTTTCATATTAGGTACATTGTGCTGCCACATACTGCCAGGTACTCATTATCAGCGACCTCAGTAGTCATTAGACATCGTGACAAAGGAGAATGGAGCGCTCCGCGGAACTCACGGACTTCGAACGTGGTCAGGTGATTGGGTGTCACTTGTGTCAGAAGTCTGTACGAGAGATTTCCACACGCCTAAACATCCCTAGGTCCACTGTGTCAGATGTGATAGTGAAGTAGAAACGTGAAGGGACACGCACAGCACAAAAGCGTACAGGCCGACCTCGTCTGTTGACTGACAGAGACCGTCGACTGTTGAAGAGAGTCGTAAAGTGTAATAGACAGACATCTATCCAGACCATCACACAGGAATTACAAACTGCATCAGGATCCACTACAAGTACTATGACAGTTAGGCGTGAGTTGAGAAAACTTGCATTTCATGGTCGAATGGCTGCTCATAAGCCACATATCACGCAGGTAAATACCTCGCTTGGTGTAAGGAGCGTAAACATTGGACGATTGAACAGTGGAAAAACGTTGTGTGGAGTGACGAATCACGGTACACAATGTGGCCATCCGATGGCAGGGTGTGGGTATGGCGAGTGCCCAGTAAACGTCATCTGTCAGCGTGTGTAGTGCCAACAGTAAAATTCGGAGGTGATGATGTTATTGTGTGGTCGTGTTTTTCTTGGAGGGGGCTTGCACCCCTTGTTGTTTTGCGTGGCACTCTCACAGCGCAGACCTACATTGATGTTTTAAGCACCTTCTTGCTTCCCATTGTTGAAGAGCAATTCGGGGATGGCGATTGCATCTTTCAACACGATCGAGCACCTGTTCATACTGCATGGCCTGTGGCGGAGTGGTTACACAACCACAACATCCCTATGATGAACTGGCCTGCACAGAATCCTGACTTGAATCCTATAGAACACCTTTGGGAGTTTTGGAAGGCCGACTTTGTGCCAGGCCTCACCAACCTACATCGATACCTCTCCTCAGTTCAGTACTCCGTGAAGAATGGGCTGCCATTCCCCAAGAAACCTTCCAGCACTGATTGAAAGTATGCCTACAAGGGTGGAAGCTGTTATCAAGGCTAAGGGTGGGCCAACACCATATTGAATTCCAGCAGTACCGATGGAGGACGCCACGAACTTCTAAGTCATTTTCAGCCGGGTGTCCGGATACTTTTGATCACATAGTGTATGTTTAAAATTATAGTACTTACTTAATTTCTTAATGACTGAAAATTCTGAATTTAAGGTTACTTTTATTAATAAAAATATTAAAATACACGCACCCACCCACCCACCCACACATATATATATATATATATATATATATATATATATATATATATATATATATATATATATATATATATATATATATATATATATATATATATATAATGTATGTGTGTGTGTGTGTTTTGTATGTATGTAGATAAATAAAAAAATATCACACAACTAGATACGTGAGCACAAAAAAGAATCCTGGCGATACAAGTAGTTAATGGAGAAATAAATTTCTTTAAATTGGAAGCATTTCATATGTCAATGAAATAAAAAAAAAAAAAAAAACACTGGTAGTTCATCAGTCTTTGAAAAAGACGAAATTCGTGGAGTAAAGTTCTGACCCATTAAGCCCCTATTCTAAACTGTTTCAAGAACGTTATTCTCCTTGTCTACCTTCATTTTTAATATTCCCGCGCAAACAACAACTTGTGTGTCTCTTCACTCCTTTCATTTTTCATACCTTTATTCTCACCGTCATGATTAAAACGATTGGTTAGAAAAACGTGATTAACTAACCAAACTCATCATCATCAAAATGCCGAATACGTACGTATTTAAGACTGTGACCGTTTCTGATTTTGAAAACGCTCTTGTTTACACTGTAAGTCATTACTTGGCAGCATGTATGTCACATCGTCATTAAAAAATCATATATAATAGCTTTTTTTTTTTAAAGTAATAAGTAAAAACTTGTTCTAACTCTTATTGAAACATTTGGATTGCGGGCGTAGCGAGCAAGAAAATTTTTAACAAATCTATTTTCATTTCCAATACTTTCCTTTCTTCTTGCTCCTTCGGCACCCTCTTGCTATCAGCGCCCGGGGCAACCGCCCCGCTGGCCCCCCAACTTAGTTACGACACTAATGAGAACTATTCTAAATATAAAGCAATCTATTCTACAGTTGCTAAATGGATAAGGGATAACACAAGCACTTATATATTTAAAAATTACTTGTATTTAAGGTAAAGTATTTTTTTTATCTTAAAAAGATATTTTAACTTCCAAAAACTTCTTATTATGACCAAATGTACTATCCAATGTAATGTAGCATGGTGCATTAATATCGTCACTGTTAGAACAAATGCTATGCTTCAAAGATTGTGAAAGAAAACAGGAGAGTGAATTAGTTGCCGCATTTCATATTAGTAAAGTACAACAATACAATTGATATTGTTTTCATTTGGTTATGTTATATCCCAGATTAAGTGTTAATTCGTTTTCTAAATATAAAATTTTAATTATTCTAGATATTCTTTGTAACTTTTAAATAGCTTTTCAAGTCACATTTCGAAATTAAAACTTGGATTGTTTGTACTTGGAGACGGTTGACTTTCCTTCTTTTTGTTGACCCTTTCATTAAGGACTAGATTCTACAAGAGCAGCAGATGTGCTGAGCATATATTACCCAATAGCAGTGCGCGAATTAGGTTGTGTATATTTGAAAGGGGATACAATAGTTTCTAACAGGAGATAGTTGATTGCTTTGTGAGGGACCAATGTTTCAATTTGTTGCTTTTGGAAGAGATTAAAACAAAATAGAAGGAAATTCCGCCCCGGGATTCGCACCCTGTCCTAAAGGCATGAGTGGCACAAGCTGGATGGTAGGCCCTGGTTCCATGAGATATGTTACGCCACAGAGGGTAGATTTATTTATTTATTTATTTATTCGAGAAATCTAACAAATTTAGTGAGAAAATTTATTAAATTGAATTACTACTTTCGCAAAATCATGGATTTAGCTTTTGTTTTTGTTTGTTTGTTTCTTTTTTTTTTTTTAATCTGTCTGATTTAACTTTGTTAAAATATTCTATGGGAATTTTCACATTCCGATACTATGAAAAGAAATAAAAAGTACTCCTACATTGAATATCACTTGCTAGTCCAAATGTTTCTATTGTTTTGTTCTTTCTTTTTATTCGTTTCCTTAATAGCATAATGTTTATAGGACCTGCATTTAAAACATAGATCTGTCCTGTTCAAACAACTTGAGCAAACTGGAAAACGACCGCGTGCTGAAGTAACAGGCAAAAGGAAGAGCGAAAACTGACCGCTTCTTTTTCTTCTTCTTTTACGCGCCTATTTTTACGCTAGGTGTATGGGCCGACATACGGACCGAAATTTACGACATCATTTTACGGACCGAAAATGCGCGCTGAAAATACGCTAGTGTATGTTAGCCTTAACGCAGCCAGCCTTCATAACGGGAATGTTCTTTTTAAAAAAAGAGTTATAAAGATAACTACGTTTCAGTTGTGAAGGCCAGAAACGACGATTCTTTAACAAAACTGACTTATCTTTGACAATACAGGAAACACGAAAAAAAAAAAAAGTGTTGTGCATATTAGAGTTTACCAAAACTTCTTAAACTTTAATCCACGCATTCCCAAGTAACTCAGAAGACCTCACTTTGGCGTCTACAAATGCGTGAAGAAATTCTACTATCTTCTAAGGAAAATAGAAAAAGAAAGAAATGAAACATAGAATGAGGTTTCATTTTCCTTTTTTCTTGTATGAAACATTTTGTAATATGGATTGGTTGAAATGCATTGCAATTCAGAAACGTGCCCAAGTAAGAAAAGCAAGTTGCAGTGTCACGTGTAGACCACGTGAAAGATTTTTGTTGGAATATTGAAAGTAACCGAATGGTATACCTATACGACATTTAGTTCAGGGCGCAAAATTTCCGGTCGCCATTGGCGACTAGAAATTTAGAGCTGGCGACCACTATTCAGTAGGAATGGTTTCTGCGTAAACTCACAGGGCTGCGTAGTTTCTGTTTCGCACGAAAATAATTGTCACTAATATGAATTGTCCAATCCAATCCCGAATCTAATTGTCAATTTTGAAATTGTATGTCCTCATGTAATCTCTTACTTTGTCAAACTAAAGGCCAGTGGGTGGGGAGGAAGGGACCTCTCTTAATTTGTACGTGAGAGATACTGGCGATCATCATTTTTGGATTGGCGAGTGCGTCTGACTTTGATATTTTGCGTCCTGATTTAGACACAGTTGGATTGCATATAACCAAGAGACAATTCATCTTAATAACTCCCTGTTGGAGCAGGGTGGGGGGGACATATCTTCAGATCAAATAGTTTGATCACTTCCATCAGCGAACTCAATTCCGAAGTTGGGGTCCGGGGTTCAAACCCTGCTCCCGCCAAGTGAACTTTGTGGTGGACAAACACCATGTGCGTGGGTTTCCTCGGGGTTCTCCCGTTTCCTCCCACTTTCTTCATTCTACCATTTCATTCATTGCTAATCATCACCGTCTCCATTAGTCTAGCCGACATAATCGTGGAACGTAAAACTGAAAAAAAAAAATCATTTCATTTCTCAATTCCGAAGTTTAGAACCTTTATATCCTGACCAAAATTTACGTTGGTCCGCGAAGTAGTTCGTGAAATTTTTCTCGCCCAGATAAACGGAGACAGGGATTTTTGTGGAATTATTATTGATATGGCCGCATGGATTCATTTCTGTTTAGGAGCTTATTATTTAATGATATTGAATCGTCTGACAATTGAGACTTGTAGGAAGACATTAGCCAAGCGGGTATATGAAAGAGTGAAGCAGAAGGATATGCTGGTCATGTGGAAATGTCCTGCAGGTAATTTGTTTCTGCTATAATATCATAGATTGTATGGTTATTGGTTTTATCTCAAGTAAAATGGAGGCTAAATAAGGCTTTCTCATCAGAGAACATGCTTTGATAGCGATGTTAAAATTATATTGAATACTGTTCATCCCCTTCTCACTTTCACCTCGTCTATATGGAATTCGTGGCAATGTATGGTCAATTCATATCCTCTGTAGAAAAATAAACATCAAAATTCGTACAGTTATGTCCAGCAATTCAGGAAATGTGATAAATGTGGAATAATCGTTACAAATATCCTCCGTCTCGCATCCCTTTTGAAATGGAATGTTTAAAATTCGTACATGTCTCCCCAAAAGAAAAAAAATTGTGGCCAACCCAAGGATCTTATAAAATAGAGGATCTGCCCTTACAACAAAATCTTGAAGCCATACATCACAGTTTCGCCACCCCTAATCTGCCCACTCCGCCCAATAGGATCGCAGTGTTTTGAGCCAACAATCATGGCAGAAACGAAAGTAGCCAATCAGACGATGGCAGAAACGAGAGTAGCCAATCAGCCGTGCCGATGCTCGGTTGTTTTTTGGCTTCATCGATTTAATAGGATGAAGATACATATGGGCAGATCCTCTATTTATAACCCGTGTGCGTGGGTTTTCTCGGGGTTCTCCCACTTTCTTCATTCCACCATTTAATTCATCACTCATCATCACCGTCTCCTTTAGCCTAACCGGCATAAGCGTGGGACGTAAAACTCAAAAATTTCATTTCATTTTTTCTATTTATAACATCCTTGGGCCAACCTCACGTTCTAGTATCTCTTGAAAATCATCATCTCTTACCAGGCACGTCCGCCGAAATTTATTTCGGGAGGAGTCCAAATTCAATATAAATCATATTAAGAACTGTAAAATCACCCCTAAAATTACACCAAATTTACAGAGAAATCGAGGTTTCGTGTGTCGGACCCAGGACAGGCGTGCATCCAGAAATTTTTGTTGAGAGAGGTCAAAGCTTGGAGGTCCAATACTACAAGTCACTACGGCAATTTAGTTGTGCATAGGTAATATTTTACGTCGAGAAAACAAGTAATTGTAAAATATTTCCATCTATATTTTCAGAAAAGAGAATTATAGAACTAGATGATTTTTATAAGAGAGAGAGTACAGATGAAGTGTAAGATCAAATTTTAATGCTACACCAATTATTTCCTAGTTAAACAAGTATAAGTGTAAGATCAATTTTTTATGTTACACCAATTATTTCCCAGTTAAACAAGTATAAGTGTAAGATCATTTTTTTTATGCTACACCAATTATTTCCCAGTTAAACAAGTATAAGTGTAAGATCAAATTTTAATGCTACACCAATTCTTTCCCAGTTAAACAAGTGTAAGTGTAAGATCAAATTTTAATGCTACACCAATTATTTCCCAGTTAAACAAGTATAAGTGTAAGATCAATTTTTTATGCTACACCAATTATTTCCCAGTTAAACAACTATAAGTGTAAGATCAAATTTTAATGCTACACCAATTCTTTCCCAGTTAAACAACTATAAGTGTAAGATCAAATTTTAATGCTACATCAATTATTTCCCAGTTAAACAAGTATAGTATTACGGAGAAAGTGTACAAATGTATGATGATTTAGGAAGTTTTGATGTGGACTCCGGACCCGGTGGACCCCCGTGAGTGCCCTCCTTGCCCAGGACACTGTCCCTACTTACGTCCTGTCTCTTTCGATAATTATGCGACCGAAATAAAATGATTTTAATATAAATCTGACCTAATTTGAAACGTGCCCAAAATTGCAAAAAATTTATCGAAAACTGCATTAAAAACTTACTATTGGTATAAGTTACAATTTTAATAGATATATCCGTTAACTTCCATCGGTATAGTTGCATTAACATACACCATTTAGAATGAACTATTGTTGCCAGTTTCTTCCTTAACAGTTTAAAGATCAGAGATGTGTAATGAAAAGTGTTTATGGCCGATGTTAAATCGAAGTCCACGATCCATTACTAACTAACTGTTCCCAGTGGCGACTCTTGAGGGAAGTCTCACTGATAAAAAATTAAATTTTATCCCTCTCTCCCCGTACCTTGTAACGGTAAAATTTAAATTTTTACCGGTGTGACTTATCTCAAGAGCCGCCACTGTTGTCTACTTACGATCCACTTTAAGAGCTGAAGCCTTCCTCACTAGTCCAGAAACTAGATACATATCTCCCGGCTTCAATTCCCGGTGGGAGAGCATTAAATAATTGAACACATTACGGTTCGAATTCAACCTTAAACTACTGACCCACGTTTCATAAAGCCTGTATGCTTTAAAGGGATGCTAAACTCCAACCAAACCAACTTAACGTTGGTAGGTGAACGTCTAAGGTAGCATAGAAGGGGGAGCCAGTCCTTGCTTTTCCATTGCAAATGAGAGCTAGAGATAGCATTATTTATACTCCTTCAAATTAGCTGGCTAGAGTAGAAGAACAGGATGAGAAATTGGATTAGGGATACCAGATATACTACAACTGTGTGAACGGCTCCGGATCTCCCCTAAAACTTTCTAATTCAACATACATTTGTACAGTGCACAACAAAAAAACTGCAACATAAGCATGTAAGTTTATTGTGAAACGGCGAAGTCTTTTATTCCAAAATAAATGTGCAGGGGAGGACGCCGAGGTGATTTGTGCCACTTAAACGTTTTGTTGATTCCCTGTGCTGTTAGGCATAATTTCACAGTAAACATACATGCTCATGTTGCAGGTTTTTTGCTGCGGACTGTACAGTTTTTAAAGAAAACTATACTTGTTTAACAGGGAAATGATTGATGTAGCATGGAAATTTAAATAGGGAAATGATTGATGTAGCATGGAAATTTAAACAGGGAAATGATTGATGTAGCATGGAAATTTATCTTACACTTCATTAGCATTTATATAAAAACAATCGAGTCTTATTATTTTTTTTCTGAAAATACAGGTGGAAGTATTTTAGAATTACGTACTTATCGTATTTTCGGGTGTAGAATAACACCCGTTCAATACTGCATAGACGTACTGGCTTGTAATATTGGACACCCACCCAACAAAAAATTTATTTGTGCGCGGCTGTGTGTGATTATGGGTTTATTACACGGTAGTTACTGGTATACATCAATTCATATCATTCGTATTAATGTGCAGAAGACGAGATACATGAGAGTTCTGATCTCAATTTCGAGATGAGAATCGAGAAAGGACTAGAAATTTCATGAGTCTCTTAGGAACATAAATTTACCCAAGTCATACATTGCAGACACTGTTTTAGAGTTACAGGATTCATAGTATAGAAACTAAATGTTGAAAAGATGATTGCATGAACACAATAAAAAGCCTTTATCAACAAAGTCGTTATGCAATATACTACAATAATACGAAATATGGTTTAAATGTTGTTATACCACACCCTTCGTGGACCTCTTGGGAGGCGGAAGGATTTTTGGAAATTTCTCGATAAAATTAAGAAAATAAAAAATCAAAGCATTAATTACAAAACGAGATGAGAAATTCTTTTCGATAATCGAGACTAGAAGATTAAACCTTATTTCTCGTCACGCCTCGTGAGCTCTATCTGATGATAAACCCTGTGCTTTCCTGTTACGCAAGGAGCTAGAACCTTCACAAATGATTATGATATGTTGACGAGATATTATAGTTAGTGAAAAATCCAATGAATTGGTAACCTTTGTGTTTCGTAGCTCTTCTCCCTTGAGGAGCGGATTCTCCATCCTTTCTTTTCCCCTTTGCACCAGGTAAAGAAGTTGCCTCGTTGTGTTCGTTGCAGTCGGAACAGCGTGAGAGGAGGTTGACCTCCACAAACGAGGAGGCTCGTATGCCGAAACTTTTCTTTTCTCCTTTCATCTTAATTTCGACCTTTGTACACTATGATTTTTTTTTTTAAAGTAAGAAAACCCTGAGAACTATGTGAGAAAGCTGTCAAAAGAAATTCATTGGTTACCTGAGTGATTGTGGTGTTATTTTTCTGAGAAGAAATAATGCTGAACAAGTGTGTTGTTGTGTGTTGTTCTGCGAGTGATCTTTCGCGGTTGTTGATCTTTTGTTCAGGTGTTTAATCGTTTGGTGGTGGTGGTCCTTCGAAGTTGTTCGTCGAAAGTCTTTTTTAATTACGTGACGGTAAGGAATTAAAATAATAATAATAATAATAAAAAGTACCAGTAAAATCTCTAAACATATTTTCCATTCTTAGCTGTATTGTTTGTTTGATGTTTATATATTTCTTTGTCTTGAATGTTGTTTTGTAATTGCATTCGTTGCTGTACACCTTTTTCCAGTGGTGCTATCCAGACGGTTCGAACGTTGTTAAAATATTTCCAGTTCGTAGAACCGTTATACCCAGACGTAGCAGTAAATTTTACCCACTTATACCCAAGAGCAGTAAATTTTAGTTTAACTAACTTTGTTTTTTAGAAATTCTTACAGCTACAGGGTTAAACATATCATATCTCTGAACAAGGTTATAAGCGTTTATTTCTTAACCTCAAACGCTCAGATATCAAGAAGGAGAACTGAAATCACATGAGTATAGTGGTGAGAGTTATTTGTATTTGAAACGCATATTTACCATTATCAACAATTGTCGATCCATTGCTAGATTAAGGTTTTTCCTATACTTTTTGACAGGGTGGATTGATTTAAATCAGTCTGATTTAAATCACGATTTTAATCAAGATTTAAATCACTTGATTTTTTTTAATAAAAATCGTTGATTTAAATCAAATTCCGAAATGAATTAATTTAAAGTGAAAGTAAGTAAAATCCCGTTTCTCTTCTGTTATTCCGATTATGGAAGATAATAATCATAATACAATGAGACTCAATGTATGTAAGCACAGTATGAAAACGAGTATCATGTAGGGAACTATCAGGGAAAATCCCGTTTGAACGGATTACGGGTGAACCCTGCTTCCTTCTCTTTGTAACACAGTGTTTTAAAATTTCTATTCCAACGGGGAAATCACCATGGACATTTAAGATGAAGACTCTTTTGTGTCCACGTCCATTTGTTTTGTTTCCAGATAATATGGGCGTATTTAGAGGGGTCCGATCCCCTCTCCGAAACAAACAAACAAACAAACAAACAAAAAAAAGATTTTAAAATTTTGGGCGAAATTTATGTACTAAATACATAGAAGTTCCTCGGGATCGTAATACGAGAAATTTTGGATGCGTTAAAATATCGAATAATACTTATGATAAAATGGATACTTGACCCCATTGCAGAACATGCCGCGATCTGCGATGTGATCGCAGAAAATTTGCCGCGCCTGTGCAGGAAAAATTGTCAAAGGAAATAAAATAACCAACAGAAGAATATAAAAACGTGCCTGCTATGTATAGATGTCTTAAATGCACGGACAACTCACATTTGAACTGTTTTTCACGTCACATAGAGCATATTTTTAACAATCACAAGTGTTGTATCTTCTGGAACTGATCATCTTGAATTTTATTTTGGAATTCCTACAGGAAATTCGTGTTATTATTCAGTTCAAAATCTCTTATCGTCGCGAATTGTGTCGAGGAATTTGAAGCTTTAAAATATATAAAACGATAATTATGCCTGTTGTGCTGTATGGTTATGAAACATGGTCGCTTACGCTGAGGAAAGAATGCAGATTGAAAGTGTTTGAGAATAAAATCCTGAAACGAATATTCGGAACCAAAAGGAACGGAAATGAGGAATGGCGAAAACTTCACGATGAGGAACTGCATAATTTATACCATTCACCAAACATTGTTAGGGTCATCAAATCTTGGAGGCTCAGATGGGCAGGACATGTAGCGAGAATGGAAGAAAGTAGGAACACTTTCAAAGTTTTAACTGGAAGTCCAATCGGAAAACGACCATTAGGAAGACCTAGGCGCAGATGGGAGGACAATATTAAGATGGATCTCACAGAAATAAGAATACAAAATAGAAACTGGATTCAGTTAACTAAGGATAGAAGTCAGGAGAGCTTTTGTGAAAATGTCATTGAACCTCCGGGTTCCGTAGGTCATAGTTAGTTAGTTAATTTTAGGCGAAATTTATGTACTTTATATGTATTTCGTGCTGCTAGCTAGTTCCAATTGTTTAAAAATATGCCCCTGCCAAATATCAGTAGCTTTCGTGAAAAGAAAAGTGTCATGTTGATATACATTGCTGTACTTTTTCCTTAATGCTTAAGAAACATTGTTTGGAATTGAAATAGGTTAACGATTGGGAATTATTTCAAAATTAAAACCCAATACTTTCACATAAATGACATAATTAACATTTAATACTAATTCTTAATGTTTTTTCTTCAGTTCGCGACTTGTATTATCGAAGAAAAAGATTTGATTTAATCAAAAAAATCGATTTAAATCAAAAAAATCAACAAAAATGATTTTTTTGAAAAAATTCATGATTTTTTTCCACCCTGCTTTTTGACAACCATCGATCTTGGATAATTTGTTTTCAGGTTATCCGCAGTGCTACCCAATTTCGTTACACCATCTTATATTAGAATGCTGTGTAGCTCCCTACTTGTCACTTGTGGTATCTAGTAAAAAATTTGCGTTTGTCTACCTTGTATGGTGTGTTTCCTAAGAGAGTTATATCTACTCTCTCTCTTATTCTCTTTTACTGTCTCCAGAAAAGTACCACTGTTTCTTTCGTATACAATGGCGACAACATACCTCTTTTAGTAAAAGGGCTTAAATTTACAAGAATGCACGAGAATTCCCGCCCCGCCCCATGTTACAGAAAATGTTATGTATTGAATGAAGCTATATACGCAAAGATTGGAAATCATTATTAATAGTATTATGAAAAATGCAATTCTAATTTTTGGAACTTATTTGATGAAGGAGATCTAGAGCTTGAGTGATAAAGGGAGAGCATCGACTGTATTATAGTGGTTCAGATTCCAGTTCAAACTCTAGGCGTGGCCACCTGCAGAGTGCGGTAAACGGGTGCAATTGCCTTCTACTAGATTTTCGAAATAGGATAACTTTGTAGTTTTGTTATGCTGAAGGAAATGTGCTTTTAAAATTAATATTCGAATATAATTAATAGACTTTCCATGCCATGTTGACACTTAACACTGATTTACGTGCAGGTTATGAACCCAAAGTTAATTTCGGACGGGGTTCAATTCTTCAAAATACATGTCAGAACAGATTTGCTTATTCACACAAATAAAATCCTATAGTATTTAATACGTTATTTGTTTACAGTGATATATTTACTGTACGTAATGCAGCTGTACTGTATGTGTAAATAATTGTTGTTTTACGTACTTGAAATGTTATGTGTACGCAGGGCCGGATCTACCAAATATTGCGTCCCCAAGTCTAAATACCATATGTTAGGATTTGGAACAGATCTTAGGTTAAAAATGACAAATAAATTAAACTTTTTAAAATATATATTTTAAAAAGTTTAATTTATTTGTCATTTTTCTCCATTTTATAACTTTTACTGAAATTTGTGTCCAGATATGAGCTTGAAACTAACTACTAAATGTATTCAAAAGTTACAAAAATAACACCGCATCAATAATTATGGACAAAACCTCCTTCCACTTATCTTTTTTCTGTTGTAATGCATTCTTGAAGTTCTTTGTCCACTCCTTTGTCTAAATTGACGAAGTTTAGTGGGCACTTCCATTGCACAACAAACTTCTCATGGAAGACCGAATTTTCATAATTTGGTGTTCTTTCAGATATTTCCTTCCAATCTTTAAACCAGAGGCAGATCCAGGGGGGGCGATCGGGGCGATTGCCCCCCAGAAGAGAAAACTTTCTTATTTTATATATAAATAAAACCCATCCGAGAGCTCTTAAAAGTAGCTCTAAGTAGCAGTATTACGACCTACCGCCCCCCCAGAAGTCCGTCCTGGATCCGCCCCTGCTTTAAACCCAGAACTTTCTAATTTTGATATGGCACAAGAAAACGAAGATGACAGGTAATAATAGTTTGGAGTCAGAAAATAACTTACAGGGAAAGCAAAAGAGAGCATTTTCACTTTTTGAATACACGAACCAGGACCATTTGGTTTTCTCCCCGTTTGAAAGAACTCTACATGTCATGAGTTAATCACCTTCCTTCTCTGGTTATATAAGAAAAGTCTATGTTGTCTGTATTCCATGACGAAACCATGAAATTTTGTACAAAATAGCACCTTTGTTTGTTTGATATTTCACTTGGCCAAGTATTAGTATCATCAACGCACTAATCAACTTTTTTTCTCTCGTTATTTTCCATATGCAGTAGGGGTGGTGTCGTTATTGGTAGTGAGTGCTCTTTAAATCGAAGAGATACTCTAGTTCTATAACGAATAACTTTGGTTAAGAAAAGGAACGGAAAAACAAACAGAATCGTGTGTATGAAACCAATCTAACTGCGGGGTAATTTTGTTTCATATTTCTTTTCCATTTTCTACAACAATTATAACATTGTCAGATTACTGACAAAGTTTCGAGAAATAATTAACATTTTGCACAAAGTAATTTGCAAACTTGCCTCAGTATCTTCAGAAGACACCTGGAGGCAAATGTTACGTTCCGACTGATTTTATGTAATTTCCTTTCTTAATCCTTTAATTGGCAAGCATTGATAGCATTGCCATTAAAATGTTTGGTTTGCTTTTATGGTTGAACCATGTCTACCTGATCATAATTTCGTAATTTTTAAAGTATTTTTGTACTTTGGTTACAAAATACAGGGTGTTTATTTCAAAGCAACGTTGCCATAAAATAGGTCTTACGTGTAGCTACTGAGCAGCATTGCCCTATTGTGGTAAAATATCATAAGAATACTCGCAGTAATTACCAACAGTTTCGTTGTAATATTTTCCTACAGGGCAAGAAACCGCAAATAAAAAATAATAATAAAAAAAGAACTTTCGCGGAACATAGGAGATAAAGCTTCTCTAATACTAAATTTGAATTCCCCTATTGACGAAGATTAGAAGTATCTAAAGAAGCGATCCGCAAATCATGTATATGAATATTGTATGAAAGCAATAATGCCAATTAAATGATCACTGAAGTTATAATTCGTGCGGACAACGCAATAGAATGCGATGTTGCTTGAGAGCAACACTGCCCACTAAAGGGTTAATTAAGAAATAGTATCGTTTAAAATGTATATATTAAAATCTACTTAAAAATATGTTTAGTACATTCAGCTACCTTTATTATCTTCATTAATTAAAATCAGAACCGATTGCATTTGACAAAATTTAATCATTACTCGTAAAAAAGTAATACCAACCAATTAAGACAGGAAAAACGTCTTTTCGGCACTTTTCATAGGACTAATTGCTTCATTTTTGACCTGACAAAGTGTAAAATAATTAAACTAATTCCAGTAAACATCAATAAATGTTGGAAACGCTTTTATTCCTCTTATTTGACTCGTGTAAGTGGGTTTTCTCGGGGCTCTCTCGTGTCCTTCCATTTTCTTCATTCATCGTCCATACGGCCTGAGCCAAACTTGCCAGCGTTGATCTTGTATCGAAATGGCATCCCCTACATACTCTCAACCAACTGCGCCCTGGGGCAAATGCTCTGATTGCCCCCCCCCCCCTGTAGATCCGGCGCTGCGTGTACGCATGCATCAAGGAATGTGTGTGTCAGGCGAACACCAGAAATGTTTGCTGGGAGAGTTTCAAAGTATTTTTTTGGGGGGAAGAGGTCCAGTAGTTGTATGTAATATTGAATCTGCCTTATTCTGTATCCGAAAAGGCGATAAGTAATTGTTAATTACTGCCACCTATATATATTTTTTTAAAGTATAGAACTAGATTATTTTTATAAGAAAAGCACAGATGATGCATAAAATCAAATGTTCAGCCTACATCAATCATTTCTCTGTTAAACAAATATTGTTCGGTTTAAGAAAGTCTACAAATGTTAGTCGAGTTCCGGAGTTTTTTTTGGGGGGGGGTTGGGGGTTCCGGACCCAGTGGACCACCGTGGGTATCCCCCTGGTTTGTGTATGTGTATTCGCTACTGAGTTTGTGTCGATCTCTTGCCAACCCTTCCTCCTGGGGAAAAAAAAAATCTATGAACGCCTCCTGACTGTAGGTCTTGTCCTATGTCACCTTGTTGCTGACAAAGGACATATTTTGTATGTTAAATACAAATTAGTCCAATCGACCAGATCAGCATTTTTGTCTGTTACTTTTACACACGAGATAAGAAATTTCTCTTTTCGCCTTAAAAAACGAGACAAGTACATTTTCAAAAATTCGAGTCAAGACGAAAATTTCACGAGTCTTGTGGGTAACACTAGTTCGTCAAAGTTTTAGATATTAAAAAAAAAAAAAAAACTGTTTTATTGTTACATAACTCAGAAACCAGCATTGGTCGTTTAGGATGAATTGACATTGTGCATTTTGCATAAAACTCGATAAACTGTGTGAACCTATGAATTTATTGGCTAATTCATACTCGAGTTCTAGTTCGTTTCAGATGGAGTTTAGATTATCCAAAAATTTCAACTTAATAAGAATTTAGTGTAAATAGTTGTTTATATAAATAAATGAACAGTTATACTCAAATTACTAAACAACACAGTTGAACTCCATATTAAAAGATGCCCTTTTCTGTTTGAAGTTTCTTCTAGGTAGTTAGTATTGCTGGATTTTACTGTTTGTGCTGTGAAAACGGCAGAAAGAGGATGGTGTAGATTTCACTTAAAGTGTACTTGAAATCCTCTTTTTGCCATCCGCAACACCTGTTAGTGTTGACATACACTTTACGGTTTTCGGTTAAGAGTTTTTCCCTTGGATACGTCCAACTTCCGTATTGCGAACGATGAGGCCGATCTTTTGTTGACAAGCACGTGCTGAAATTCTATTTTGCATTTTATACTGTCATTTCTTCAGTGTGGTGTTTGTTAGCGTTTTGTGAGTGCTATTTGAATAATGGATCGCAGCCATATTGTCGACTAATACAGGTTCTTTTTCCTGTATTTATTTATTTAGTTAGATTTATCATCATTTTTTTTTTAACTTCCTAACAATGTTATTCATCACCTATCTATATGCACAGATTGGACCACGCAAAAGTAGCCCAATACCGAAACAGTATTATCAATACATATTATTACAGGGAAGTTGTGATTATGTACTTACGTGTCATAAAAGATGTGAAATTGGTCCCTGTTCATTTCAAGTACTTCTGGGATCTGGGCACAGTTCTTTGCTCGTGATGCTGCTGATAGTGTTCGAGTTGTTTTCTTTAAGTTCTTCCAGGTTGATTGGCGTACATTTTCCTTTTAAACTTTCCCGTCGTACGTGGACAAGTCAGGAGACTGTGGTGGCCATAACCGCTTGGTGACAGTTCAATTACGAAGCAGCATCAGTGACTCATGAGAGTGGAATGTTTCCCATCTTGGTTGAAAAAAAGCAGTTTTTGATTTACCGTGACGTTAGTTGGTTATATAATAGTTTAGCTATGTTCAGGTGCACTTTGGTTTTCACAATTGACTCGAAGAAAGTTGGACCATTTTCATTTTCCTGACACTGAGCACTAAACGACAATTTTCTGATCGTGTACTGAGTCATTTTTCAAAAGAACATTGTCTCGTCTTATGTGTTCACATAATCAGACAGGTAAACCAGGCTTCTTCCATCTTGAAGTACATCAATAGGTCCAAAAATCTTCGGGTTACCATATCCACTATGTACAATAGCGTAATGTTTAGCCTTGTCGGGCTCTTTCAGTTGTTAAACCAGATACAAACTAAACAAGTTTGGTTGTTTTACTTCATGTACTATGAAACTGAGCGCTTCTCGGCGCAAAAGCAATCCTAGTTGACAACAGAAATAACGAATGTGAGCAACAATGAGTGTAAAACAGTTTGCCTGGAAGCTCATCAATGAATAGTGGATAGTGGCCGACTGCCCATGTTTACACCTGAATTTGTGAAAAATGTGCAGAAAGGAATTCTGCAGGTGGCCCCGCGTAGCATAGTCGCTAACGCTCTCGCCTTCGGTGCGAGCGGTCCGGGTTCGACTCCCGGTGTGGACACGATCGAAAAAGTGTAAAACGCTTTTTCAGGCCAGCCACCTTGAATTAGGTTTTCCTGGGTTTTCCTCATTCATAGCTCATGCAAATGCCGGGGTGGTACCTAACTTATAGGGCCCAGGCCGCTTCCTTCCTTCCCCAATCCTTTCTTCCTTCCTTTTCCCTGGATAGTGTGCTCGCCGACGTATGTCATCCCTAATATGTGATGGGCTAAATGGCCATAGATGCCGAAACCCCAGAAATCTAAATCGTAAATAGGTTCCAAAATAACTGAAAGCAAAGCACAAAAAACGCCTAGCGTCCGTTTTGATCTTTCTGCTGCGTTACCATTAGTTCCTCGATCAAATCATCATCGGGAACAAAATATAAGTGCCTTATGTGACGCCATAAATCAATCAGTAGTCCATGCACTGCTGACAATGGTTCGCCAGTGAATCTTAAATTATCTGCCCGAAAAGTTCATGGAGCATATATGTTTGTTCACGGTCTTCAGGAACTGATAGGGTCCTTCATCCAGTTCTTATTCCAGGAGCACATCATCACTGCAGAACGGTATTGCGACACTTTGCGGCAACTGCTGGTCCATACAATTCCCAACTCTGACACGACAGCTTCTTAGCGTGGAGAAACTTGATTATCAGACGTACCTCGCACTTAATGGGAGCCTGTGCGTGTATCTATGTTAACCATACCACAATTCTATCACCGCTAACTCCACACAAGTGCGCTCACGCCAAGTTACATGACTACGTGTTCCTTCCACACTCCTTGCGCAAGCACGTCCCCATCTGACAACTCATGCCAGCTTTCGTAACTTACTTTCTGAATGTGTCTCGTATATGTAAGCATTTGTTAATTAAAAATGATGGTTTTAGTTATCTTTATGACAATAATTATTCGTAAAAGCAAGTTTGTTGGAGTAATTAATTGCACAGTGACTCGTTTATTCTAATAATTGTTGGCACAGTAATTCGTTTAGTAAAGTAACCATTCGTACAAGGATTCGTTTATTGGATAATTATTCTCAATGATTCGTTTATTGCAATAATTATTTATTTATTCGAATAATTTAGGGAGACATAATTTGTCATTTTTTTCAAGCCCAAACATGTTAATTTCAATCATATCTTTGAAGGCCAGATCTCTTGTAGTTACGAGGCTGGCGTAAACCATTGGTCCGCATGATCCCAAGTTTGAATAAGAGGATCACCATAGGAATGACTACTCCAATAAACGGATCACTGTACGATTATTTAGACTTGTATTTTCTAAAGAGATTGTGTTAAAAAGAAGAAAGAACGGTGGGTATATAGTATGTGCATCGTGTTTTGTGCAAAATGTACCGTTAAACTTTTGCGTGATTGCGAGTAGAAGAACGTTAGAACATGGTACACAGTACAATTTCCAGTTACTAGTTTAGCTCTCACCTAATGCAAAAGAAAAGTAACTCTTTTTTAAAGTAAAAAGATACAGTAGTTGTATAGTGTGGTCTTTAATGTACTGGGATTATATAAAAATCATC